>NC_142618.1:49428404-49770546 GCF_059453375.1 Lepisosteus platostomus | reverse complement strand
ACTTCATCCTAGTGCAGTGTACTTTCAATATTAAATGTGTAATATACGTGTAAACCTCATAAATGTATTTGACATACGCATTAGACCATTTCATCTAAACAAAAATGATATTTAACCAAACCATGACACCCAGTAACACTTAATCTTCACTGTATCCTTTAGATTCCTTCTGACAGAAGTGCATGTTAAGGACTCTGACATACATATAAGGAAATAATATGCAGTCGTTTCCTATCTGTAGTTCAAGCAGACACCCAAGTGAACAAGACAACAACAAGACAGCACTTCTCCTTTGGCAAGTCAAGTCTGATCTTATATATTGTTCAATATATCTATAGCAACATCACAGAGAACACTGGTAGTTAAAATCAAATTGGTAGCATGAGATTTCTCTTAGGATTTAACCTCTGACCTCCTTACGTTCCTAGGGGCTGTGTCCAGCTGTGATTGAATTAAAGTTACATCAATTTGAAGGTCATATAGACGGCACACATGCCTGTAGTTCCTCCATAAACAATGAGGTGTCAGTGTCTAATGAAGCTCACAGAGGTCATAAAGTCTAGGAACATGGAACAGTGAATATGAAAAGTACATCCCTGAGAGTATTCATTGAGGATTAAGGTCAATTAGGTAGAATGTCAGAGAGGTCTTTTAAACAACTGCACAAATGATGATCAGCCTAGTGTAGATGTAAATCTGCTATGTGATATCTTCCTCAGCAACTCTGTACTTTAATGGGTTTGATGGGAATCGAGAAACATCAGAAATGTGAAAAGACATCAGGGACAATTATAGTACAAAAATTTCATCCTGTTGCTGCTCCTAATGGACTCAAATGTATTATAAGATTAAGCTTCATTTAAACTCTGCTGAACAATATGGATATTATTAGTAAAAACATGTAGGTGAATTTATTTGTGCTCCTCTCTTTTGTATGCATTATTTAAATTGTCAATATTTCTTAATTCTATATATATACTTACCAATATAAAGTACATCATAAGAACCTAAACATAAGAACAATAACATAAGAGGAGGCCACTGAGCCCCTCTAGTCTGTTTGATATTGAAAGAAGCCAGAAAATCCATTTAAAAAACATGACTGGGTATCTTGTGTAAGGAAGTGTTCTTAGTTTTAAATGTAATTCTGTGTAGGTTTCACTAGTTAAAAAACAGTGGTTTAAATAGTGATTCAATCTTAAATAAATAAATCCTCACAAATAAATGATGATGCCACTTCCACAAAAATCCAGACGAGTAATCAGAACCACCCCCAGATTTATGCCCTGTACGGGCAGGTTAAAAAGCATTATCATTTATCATTTTTTAGTTCCAAGAAAGATGTGTCCCTGTAAATGATTCAGAATGCCGATTTAGAATGAAATGAGAAATACGTAATACTCAACAATATGAAATCAGGACTACGGGACACAAGTAGATATTAAGCAGAAACAAAATGCATGTTGAGAATCGAAGGCAATCCCTGTTGCCAATAGCGATAGGACAGAATCCTTCAAACAATGGCATTTCCAATTCCAGTGATTAACAAAGCAAATAAGTAAAATGGTCTGTGGCCAATATTCTTTTGTTCTGTAAAAAGCACCGTGGCACAAAGGGTGACTCAAGAGGACAACATATAAAGCCATGTCACTCGCCGTTTCAAGTGAGCACATTGTAAATGTTCCAACAGAAATTGGAATTTAGCAATCAAATCTTTTCAAAATTAAATGGTCCTTTTAGAACAAAGGCGGAACTCAGTCCATCAAAACGCTGGAGAACCTGTCATGGGAATAATTATAGAATAGTTCATTTTAAAAATGCTGTAAGGTAATTCTGTGGAAATAAAGGACAGAAAGCAAAGTGAAAGTGATGTTCTTTTTGTGTACACAAAACTAATTCACACAAAGATAATAATGAAGTACTGACCTTCTAAGCTTTTTTTGAGTATAGCACAAAAAGAAGCAAAACCTCAAGTTCAGTACTTTTATATTTCTCAGTTAAACTTGCCTATTTATTTCACAAAATAAATTATGCCAGCTGATCGTATGGTTCTCAATTTCTGATTATGTCCTCTGGAATCCAGAAGATATTTAATGATGGAAAACACTCTCCGACAGAACTTCATAAAAAAGAGTTCTACACTGGCAAACAAAGTTCTCCTTCAATGAACGAGTACTGTACAGAGCAAAACATTCCCCAATACACACTGAAACTATAATTCTCCTTAAGGGAAGTATGACAGGTTTAACGCCATCGTTCATTTGCATTATATCGTTGAGTGTGCAAATGTTCAGCTTAGAGCAGCATTAACATAAAAACACATTAAAACACACCCTTAGGACCCTATTGGATTACCGCAAAGGTTATATCAGCACAAAGCTACAGTAAATACAATTTCAGGCAAGAACTAATGAAATTTTCATCATACTCTTGGTTGTCTTTTTTTCTACAGTATTTCCACGCTGTTTAAGTAACACGTCCCATTTAACCCCTCTAATGACTCTTTAAGCTCTTAATCCTTTTGGGAGCCCTTAGAAATACTAATGGACAGCACTATCACTGAAAACTTGGCTCTTAATTTTCCCTATTGAAGAGCTTCTGCAGAGTCAGAAGGACAGCAGTGACTTGAATCCAAAGCTAGACGGAGATTAGGGTTGGCAATAATTTCCTCCACAGGCCCAGCACAGGCCATGTGCTCTGACATTCTGGATAACATAAAATTCAGGGAGCCCAGTATGTTCTTCCTTTCTCAGGAAGATGTGTTAGGGCTGTGACTCACTCCTTGAATTTGCCCAAAGGTAAAACTTGTTTTCTCTTAGGAGGGGACATCCATAAGAGCATTTGATACGTAATGTTGTTTTTTTTCTTGAAAGTGATGCATTTGACCTAGATGAGCAAACACATTACTTTTAGCTCGTTCAGTCCACTTTTATTTTAAATATCTTTTTTTTTCTAATACAGTATCAAAATGCATAACTTTCTACATAAAGCTTAAAAGATAAGCAATGTGTAGCATCCAGCATTTAGTGTGCTAATGTTTACTTTCAAACAGGAACAAAACCCTTCTAAAGCACTAAAGGGTGTAAAACTGTTTTTTGAAAAGTGGAAAGAGTCTGTGATCTTAAACACAGTCAAAGCAGAACATTAAGAAACTGTTCTGTTATCTGAACAAGCTGAAAATGTCTCATCCTTTAACATTTTTGAGGTTTCGCTCAGCACCATTTGTGAAGATGCACAAATAAAAGAAACAGTCCTATAAGTGGGTATCTAAACAGAAGAATGGCATTTCCAGCTACATCTCTCATATCTTAATAATCATGATTAATACCTAAGGTAAGTTGTGAAAGAAAGATAGGTTTTCTTATTCTGTATCTTAATAATAAATGGATTTCGACTAAACGTTTACCTTAAAACATTAATTGAGCAGCAGTGTTTTTTTATCTGCAACAGGATTTCTCTGCAAAAGCTATTTAACCTGATGCATAAAGACTTAACTGGCACACTGTCGCAGTCAGGAATACTTTGCTTAATGTAGGTCAACTGTATTTTTTTCTAGCATGTGCTGTGCTGTCACAATGATCATTTAGGGTAACTACAAGTAGCTACAGCCTTCAGAAGCCCATGCTTTGCTGCAGAAATCATTAGTCGGCTGTTAAGAGGAAACAGCCCCAGGCTGATAGAGGGATTCAAACTGAAATTGAGAGAATAAAAATGGTTCAGAAGTTATCTGTGACAGGAGGTGTAAACACAGAGACTTGAAATAACAGCCTAATATTTCACACTAGAAAAAAATATTGTTCATATAGATAAACAACACTGTCAATGTCAGTACCAGGGAATTTATCAGTGAACAAAATCAATGCTGTTGATTCAGTGTCTAAGAAAGGTTCTGGATACATATTTTTTTCCAAGTGAATGATTAAGTACTACTGCTGTAGCAACATGTTTCAATAGATTCATTCTCACTTCAGCACTTAGCAAGCAGAAGCCAATATAACAAATATTCACTTCACATTGAAATCACAATTAAATCATTTTTTAAACGAGCACAGAATCTATCCAACAGGTGCTCTGCCTCCCCTCACCCACCTTCCTAAAAGGAAAACCACAGAAAAGAGATTTCTCTTACAATTTAGCCTTCAACTACATCCAAGAAGCAGGGGCTACTTATAGGAAAATAAACAATCAACACATCACAGATTTAATGTTTGATGTTTTTAATCTTTGAAAACATGTGGAGTACCTAGTACAAATACATTCTGACAGATTAATAATGAAAGAGATCAAATTCTTTCCCTGGAAGCTAATCTGTACTGAGCACTTAATTAAATTGCTTTAGCCAAACTGGCCTTTACATCAGCTGCCCCCAACATCTCCCTGCTTCATACACCTGAAAGGCATGATATTGCTAAAAAGGAAGGCTTAAATAGATTGACAGAACAGATTGGACAGATTTTATATTTAGCTGCTTCACAACACGCAAACATACACAAAGAGAACAATCTTGTTCTTGATATTTCCTTGCATTGTGAAATATCCATTGATATTCACCACCATAATTCATACCAACTGCTACTTCAACACCACATTTCATAGCAACTGAAGTTGTTCCAAGTAAAAAAACAAAGTAAGAGAACTATGGGTAGAGAACTAGTTCTGCATTTTTAAGCATATGGTCCTGGAGACAGTTTAAGGGAGTGTTTTTACCAGATGTCTTTGGATATGTGGACACTACAAATGCAAAGAGTAGGTCTGTTCCAGAGAAAGAAGATGGTGTAACGGTACAGTTCTTTCCAGACCCTATGCTGACGACACAATCCGGGGTAGTGAGGAAACACTGGGGAGAAAACCCATGCAGGAATCGGGAATGAATACGGGGGGGGGCGTGTCCAAAGTGCGCAGGTGTCCAGGGGGGTGAGTCCGGAGCAAACAATCCAAAGAAGAAGTCCAAAGGAGAATCCAAAACAGCACAAAAGTCCATGGCCACTTGATCCATCCAAAACAAAGGATTAAAAACTGGAACCGGGTCGGAACCGGCGGGAGGGGAACGGGAACAGAGAATAAAACCTTAACGGGACCAGGCGTTTCCAGGTCCCGGACTCGCACGATACGGAGATCAGATGCAGAGCCCAGATTAATGTCAGCACCTGGTTTTTAAGGTGGACTGGGAACAGACTGAAACAGGGGACAGGTTCACAAAATAAAGTCCGAAGTGAAAGGGCCGGAGCACCCTTAAGGGGAAGGGACTACAGTCGTGACAGATGGCACAGAATACATTCCTTTTTTTGGCTCAGAAGAATGAACAGAAAAGGCAGCATCAGTGCCGTTCAGAAAGTTAATAGTTTTCCAAATCCTTCGCAGAGCTGCTTCAGGTGTGGTGGGATCTTTATGAATTGGTTCACGATCAATATTAATGGGGGAAAAAATTATGTTGGGAAAAAACAAATATATTGTCTGCTAAGCTGGATCTGCTGACAATAGGGAGCGTTCACGTGGACCAAAAACAAACCAGCAGAAAACAGGTCACCAACAGGTTTATCATTTTAGCCCAAAACGCTACTTTGTGAACAGCCAAGAGAAAATTATTTTATTGGCATCTTCCTTTTATTACACACTGTATGTGCAAGACTTATGTTTTTTTCTCAATATTAACGATACTATTCAAATACTATTCAATACAAACAATAATATTCACAATATTGTGCCACCTTTGCATAGTGAAGAAATAAAAAGGTTTACTTCATATACTTTGAAATGGTATTGGTTTGAAATGTGGTTATGCTTCTATGAATCTGTTACACCCATAAAATATTTAATCAAAAGGGCTCAAATTAAAATGCAGCCCTACAGATCTCAGAGATCTAAAAAATGCAGAAATTTGCAGAAGAAAGTTGAGCAGGAATTATTGGAAAGACTGAATTTTCCAGTTGTGCAAAAAATATATTTTCATATTTAAATCTGTCAATATAAACATTTTGAGATTTTATGACCAAATCAGGACTTTAATAAAGTTTGAAATCGAGACCCACTTTAAAGATGTAAATCCAACTGGAGCGTTCAACAAAAATTTAAAACAAAGTTCAAAGAGCAATCTTAACATAAAGAGAATAGCTTCCCTATTATACTAAATGGACATGTGTCCCTCACCACAAATAAAACAGTAGAAAAAGTTATTTTTACTGGAATATATTATATGAAGCATTATTCTACACTTCAGTGTCTTTTAAAACAGGCTGCATTTATAATAATGTTTTACGTCTTATATTTTTCAGTAAAGTATTCTTTATGTAAAGATGAACACCTACCAATAACAGATATTCAGATTGTTGAATATTCAGCAATACAGAGGTAAAGATGAATGAATACATAAAGACATTTTTTAACTCATACCTTATATATCTTATATATCTTATATATTATTATTATTATTATTATTATTATTATTATTATTATTATTATTATTATTATTATTATTATTATTTAATTACAATTTCCTAAAAAGATACAGCACAGCATGTGTTAAACAGGAGTTAATTACAGGTTCTTATTATGTTAAATGGGGACTACTGTAAGTCAAAGAAATAGGTTAAATCTCATGTGGTAAGACATCTGCCTTCTATTACAAGGAACCTATGAAACATTTACTTAAAGCCTTTACCTAACTATTACTCTGTATTTTATGACTTGAACTACGGGTGAACTGATGTTAGCATCTTAGAAATTTGACAGGCCTTAAAACACTGCCAATAAAGAGACACTAAGACAATCCTATAGCTGTATGGAATTAAAGATGGATTAAAAGCAGTTTCTCACATGAAACTTCAATTTCAAGATCAAAGATGTAGAATGATCACTACAAGCATATTGTTCTATGTTTAACTTATTAAAGCTTTTCTAGAGCTACTACAGTAGTTGTTATTTGCTATAACATTGCTGGAATATACTGCCCCCAGATCCATATGCAACAACACTCTAAAATTAAAGAATTAATTTACACTCCATTTATAAAACATTTAAATGTTTTATCATTAGCATTTGACGTTTTTGAGTTTGACCTCTCTTATTTGGTAAAATCACAAAGAAATTCAGCATCAGATTTTATTGCAGTTCCCAACATTGTACTGTACATTCCATTTCCAGTGTTTCCATGACTACACTGCTGCATCAACCAATCACAAAAGTTTCATGGTCTCCCAGGGTTCAGCGTTAATGCAGGATTTAGCCTTTATCTAAAAACATAATGCATGGTTGCACATAACCTACATAAAATTCAAATTCTGCTTCAGCATACATACATGTACAGTAGATGCAGTATGAGACTATTTTCCTTAATTCATGTTAAAAAGTAATCATTAATTATTTCTTTAAGAACACTAAATGAAAATAAGCTTTTGTCATACAAGGCAAAGTGTTAATTGACATTGAATGGAACAGGAAGTTGACAATTTGCTTGCAGGGTCACAATGAGTGAACATCAATTTAAAGGAATTACAAGTAGTACAAAGAAGACCAAGAAGGAACGTATGGGTGACTGCATGAATTGTACAATGTCTCTTATATGACACTTATCAATGTTGTCATGTCATCATGCACCACTGAATACTTGGAAAACCTTTCAATGTGTCTGTTATCAGGAACTAAAAAACAAAGGACTGCTCACTGCCTTAGGACTACTATTTTAAACAATAACGATCAAATGTTACATGCTTCCAATGTGTTTTACCAAATAACAAAAAAAGTGTTATATATCTCCTGGACACTTCTAATTTCCCTCTTCTTCTAAATGCATTACATTTAACAATTACTCAAAATAACTAAGATGCATGAAAAGTAGCATTAAAGTAGGACTGCAATTAACATTATGAGAGACCTAGAGCAAGACTAAAATCAAGCAAAGTGGCAACTTACAGTATATCGTGGGCCTGCCCCTAAATGTTTGGGTCACCCCCACATACTTAGGAACATACTCTGTGAATCATATCACTCCATTGCTAGAAGGCAAGAAGAAATATAAAATACACTGTACAACTATGATACACTGTGAAGAACATAACTATTCTCTACCCTGTTGTTAGTCACATAATAATGTACAATTGACTTAAAATCAAACCTTTAATCAGAAAAAAATGGCTTCTTGTAAATTGTGAATCATTCGGTAAAGAACTGATGAAGGTACTGCTTGAAAAAGTAACGAAATCCTGTTCAACTGCATGCAAAGTACTTTGACACTGTTCAGTACTTGCTTTTTGAATACAGACAGCACACCCAACCCCCACCCTGTACTCAAGCCTTCATAACATGCTTGGTTGTGTCTGAGTTAAAGAATCTGGAGCCAATGTAGACACTCCACATTCTGTACAGGTGTGTTCTGGAAGAGTGAAGAGTGAAACCTGCAACCCACTGATAACACTCAGCCTTTGATGAGGTCTTTTGATGAGGTCTGTACAGCAGTTGCATTAGAAGGCAATACATAATACATCAAATGCAAGTAACTACATAAATATACATAGCATAGCATACAGAGCCATGAACCAGATGCTGTTGGCACAGGACTCTGCTGTAGTACAGGACTCTGTCCATCAGCTTGCATTTCACAATGTCTACTCAATCTTGACAAATGTTTTAGTGATTGATTTGTTGTCAACCCCATCGGGGATTGGACATTTCTTTTGCATTGCTTTTAAGAGGAGGAGGCCCAGTTGTTAATCTATCGGGTGTGGCATTACCACCGCTTTATTAATAATAATTGCTTACACTTTTCTGGACACTCCACTCAAAGTTCTTTACAGGTAATGGGGGCTCCCCTCCACCACCATCAATGTGCAGCCCCACCGGGATGATGCGACGGCAGCCAAGGTGCACCAGTCTGCTCACCACACATCAGCTGTCAGTGGGGAGGGGAACAGAGTGATGAAGCTGGTGCACGGGGGGGATTGTTAGGAGGCCAAGACTGATAAAGGCCAAAAGGGAATTTGGCCGGGACACCAGAGTAACACTCTTTTGCCAAATAGGGAGGGTGGTCCACACAAAGCGTAAGCTTGGGGAATCTTGGAACATCCCACACACAGGGAACAATGTGGCCCAAAATCAAGCCAGCGGAATATCAAGACCTAAGGCAAAACATCTAATCTGATGTTGTAATCCATTAATTTAGGTTCATATACAGATTGTCCAATTGGGTAGAGTTTGACTCACTGTATTCGGTTTAAGCTGAATTCTGAAGCTTGTTACTCCTCTTTTTTTCAACTTTACCACCCAAATTAGAATTGCCTGTGTGCTTACAACATTCTATTCCATACAACACAAATGTACTAACCAGCAGATAATTCAGACAGAAGACAACATGTCTTGTCCTGAATTATGGGTCACAAAACACTGCTTTTGGACTGCCTACAAGTGTACCCACAATTAGTGTTCGCATCTCACTGTGACCTATTATGAGATATAAACAAGATGACACATGAGGAAAGGTCAAATTTCTGTATCTTACAAGTCAGGATGAAGCCATCCAAGAGCAAAAAAAGAAATAACACACACAAGACAAACTATGGCATCACTAGTTTAAACACAACACAGAATGCTAGTTCATAGCTCTTCACTAAGTTTTTATAATTCCAAGACAATATATCAAGAAGGTTTTCTTACAGCATTTTTATTATGTTTATAGTCATTGAGTTTGAGCAAGGGTTTAGTTTTACGACTATTTTGCCAAAGCGTGAATAATTACAGTATATTTGGGCAACATCCAATGGCTATGTTTGGCTTTGTTTGGCTTTGTTTGAGCAGCACTCTTTGGAACATGCAGTACTTTTTTAGGTTGGATAAATAATGTTATCACGCCTGCCTTTGTTGTTATCAATACCAGCTATTTGTATGGAAGCCAGGCAATTACTTTTTTTTAAAAAACATCACTGAATGGTTTATTTAGAATGTGATTATCTCAAGAACGTCAGTTCCTAGTTCTGAAACATTAAGAACGTGCACAGTCCGGAACTAGACCTGTTCCTACGCAGGCTCATGAAACCATCAGCCAAAGTGACTGCAGACTACTACCAAAACAGACTAGAATGCCACCAATCAAATAGGAGATCACTGAAAAAAACTGAAAACAGGAGAATAGAGCAGACAAGGAGTAGATGGTGGCAAAACCTGTATACACATACATTTTGACCTTGTACTGTACATACTGTTTATACACACATTTCATGAAACCACCGAGCCAAAGCGGAAAAATCTTATTTCCTTGTTCCTTTAACATTAATTTACAGTTAATTCCCTCATTTATTATTTGAATTTTTAATTCTTCAAGATTATTATAAAGCCTGAATACAAATTATTTAGACTGTTTCTCAATCCTAGATGTTTTAGAAATCTATACATGACCTTAAATCATATATTAATTCACACTAAAGGATGGATCAGTCTGTCTGCAGCTCCTAAGGACATAAAGCATAAGAACATGCATGACAAATGGCAAACGCCATTCCCATGACCTAATTAACCATCAGTATGATACATACCTTATATAAGCCTTTAATCATTTAACAGAAAAAGACACTTAACATCAAAAAAGGCAATGTTCACATTATGGAGCAGATTTAAAGCAATGTAGGTCACAATGCTCTCCTATTATTTAACAGGGGAAAGACAGAAGAAAAAAATGTACTCTACCATGAAACTCATCAAGTGAAGACAACCTTACTGACGCAGCTAAAACGGCTAAATGTTCTAAACAGCAATAGAACAGAAATAAAAAGAAATGTACTTGAAAAGAAAAGCTGACTCAAACATGATGTGGTAAGAATCTAAGCTATTTGAGGATGATGCTTAGTTTTACCATGGATAACAATTCACTTACTACCACTGCTTGGTAAATGGTTTCACTCTTCCCATAAAAACAATGTCATATTTAAGGCATATTGCAATTGCATTTGAATTTGCTATTTTAAATTAATGTGCCGATACCTACTGTAGAGAGATTCATACTGACTTTGAAGTGAGTACGACTACAGATGATGAACTTAGCCAAACGTGTCTGTTCTCCACATGCATGAACTAAGTTACTGTAAATCCCATATGGGCCGCATTGAAACTGATTACATGAATAGAATCTTTCCACTTTTTAGACCATAACGTGGAGAACATCTTAAGGTAGGTTTTCAAAATTATGTAGCCTAACTAACTTTTCATATTACTACAATCCAGGATAATCTATGAATTTTGAATTTTTATTCTGGGTTCAGTGCTTTTCAAGACATTTTCAATATAAAGACTAGGGTAAACATTATCAACACAAGTAACTGGAAGTTATCACATAACTAAGAAAGGTACATTATATTGTAAATGAAAGAAATTTGAACATGACATTAATCATTATCAGATCACACTATTCTGCTACTAGTATGCACACTATTGTTTTTTTCTATGAGAGGCATAATTACCACATCTGAACTGTGAACCTCTTTTCTTCCGGCAGTTAGTTTTTTTAAAAAATAATGCAGGGACTCGTTTATTTTTCATGCTTTAATTCACTTAGCCAACTCTAATTTTTTGTTGAATCCATCAAGGCATATTTTTTACATGAAGAGTAATTAAAATATTTTTAAAAATGGCTTATGTACAGTGCCTAATAAGTGTAAACAATCTTATTGAATTTCCTTGCCGGATTTTCTAAGATAGCATAAAATTATATTTCAGTATTAAGATTTGGGCTGTTTCAAAATTAAAATGTGGTCAGTCTAGTTACAGCACAAATAGACAATTATAAGAGTCATGTTGGTTCTTTCTATGAATAAAAAAGAATGAACAACCTTATCAATGAAAGGCATGTGCACTGTTAACCTTTCAATTCAATGTATACACTTTTTACTTTGCACATACCTGTACATTCACATAAGACATATATACACATATATACTCCATATACACAATACAGCACCCCTCCAAAACAAGCATGCACACCAGACAATACTCCCCTAACTTACACATACACACCAGATAATACCCTCAAAACACACACATATAGGATCTACCAAATGCACACACAGTAGACATTAATCCCCAAAATTGCATGCCTACATTATCCCCAAAATGCACACATGCACATGAGACATAACCTCCCAACAGCACATAACACCACCCCTCCAAACAAAATGTGAAACAATAACCCCTAGAAAAACGCAAAGGAACACCCAGACATCGGCAAAATAGCAACCCTCAAGCACACATACTCACTTTTTAGAAAGCCCTTGTCTCTAAAACACTAAAAGTAACCATACTTGAGAAATTCCACGTTTAATGATTTTTACAGTTAAAAAAATAACTTTTAAAAACAAAACTTACAACACAAAGGGCCTACATGGTCAGTAATTTGCATTTAAAACTAACCTCTGCAACAGTTAGGTCTTCATTTTCATGCAGACGGTACTATTTACATATGTAAAGACACCATCTGTCTTATTGTAGTCTCAAAGCACCGAATTTAGCCACTTGACTCTTATCCCAATCCTTCTAATAATCTGTATATAAATGTATAGCATGGTTGTTGAGTTAATATAATTTTAAAATATATTACAATGCTTTGAAAAAATACACCTATCAACTGCATAAAATGGCAGTTGACTAAGAGCAATTACAAGTGATAAGGGAGAAGATAATTTATTTGCCATTAAGCCTGCAGAGTTCTAGATTTGCTTCAAAAAGCACAAACAGTGCTTGCACACATTCTTTTCATTTTCTTTATCCTGAAGTGCATTGAGAAGAATAACACCAAAATCAATTACGTGGCAATTTGTATTCCAGGAAAGAAAGGCTGAGCAACTCCTTCCCTTTCTAAGTGCACGGTGTCTTAATGGAAATATTTAACAGCTCCAAAACTAACCATCCTCCAACAAATTTAACGGAGCACTTTCCTGGCAGTGATTCTCTTCTGTGCTCTGCACTGTTTATCACACAGCACTCTGTGAACTACTAGAAAAGAGGGAGAATCCTGTGGACTTCCTTGATTTGTTTTTTTTTTTTTTTAATCTGGAAACCCTTTGTCCCATTACTATAATCATTTTTATTTTTGGATGGCTACAGGATCTGCTTGTGATTCTGGCTTCAGACGCATTCTGAATCTTTGGACGTTCCTCACGAAAGAAAGCTGTAAACTTTGTAAACCTAGAATACTCAGTGCCACTAATGCTCTCAGGCAAATGGAACTTATTACTACACTGAGGTTGTACAGACTGTCTTGTGACCTTTAAAGAGATGTCCATTATTTTGCCATTTGGGGCTATGAGCACTGATTAAGTCCAATTTCTTTCTCTGTCTTTATTTGATGATCACCCTGAGTGCAGCTTTAATTAAGATATCTTGTTAAGTACTTTTGCAGCTTTAGGAAGATCTGTTTTAAAGATTCTAGCAAAGAAAAGTCTTTGAAGTTTGCATTAACAACAGTGATATATTGTGTTCTCAAGTGTCTTATATATTTCTTGTCATTCCTACTCCAAAAAGCTGTCATGCAATGCTCAGCATTTCTAGTCTGTCATCTACAGTTGCACATATAGTATCATAAGACCTGACAATTATACTAATTAAAGTGCAGTTTGAGTCATTTCAGCATTTATATGCTTCAAACAGACGCATCACCCATCAGAAAGTACTGGGTATTTAATGCCTGTTACATTATTTTGTAAAACTCTGCATAGATACACATTCACAGTTAAAATAGTACTACCAAGATGAGAATTCTTCTAAATATGTATAGACACTTGCTTTTCTTATTTCTAAGCACAATTTATTAAGTGCTTGCTGTCTGACAGACCTGAAATGGAACATTTCCATACCCCTAAAATAATCACTCCAATCTCTTATACAGTACATATTAATCACAATTAAAAACTATACTGCAAAAACCAATTTGTTAAGCAAATACTTATTTTATTGCATTACTATGCTATTTTCTCTTAATAATTTTTCTATTCTAGGTATTTTTACTTATGTTAACAGTTAATCCTAAAACATCTGTATTTTGTACAGAAGACGAAATGATGTAAAATGAATAGGAACACCTGACAATGAATCAATCAGATATGAATCATAACACTTGAGCTACTACAAAATTTCACAATGACTACTGTATAGTTTGTTATCTGGTTTTTGAAGATTAGGATCAATTTAAAGATAGCTAAATAACAAGACTGATTTCTTGTTATTTACTGTTAGTTACTGAGGCTGCAGATTTGTGGCAAACACCAGTCTAGCACCAGACACACAGATGGACAAATTAAAGATACCTAATCAATACTGTATGTATTATGGAAACCAAAGTAACCCAAGTAAACCCACACAAAAATTAGCAAAATATGCAAACTTCAAACAGCAGTTTCTTCCAATTATAAAGGATGGTGAGGATTTGTGAGGCACTTGTGCATAATGTGCCAACCTTACCTAAGCTAAGATCTGTTAGTAACACTAGTTACTCTGTACTGGAGGCTTTGAGTAATTTACTTTTGCTCAACATACAGTACACACATTGTAACTAGGATGGTGTCTAGGATGTCAAAGACTTTAGCATAGTCCTGTATAACATCACTTTATGGCACTGCTGAAACAAACAAAAAAAAACTTTTGTCTCTGCAAGTCAAGATTCAGAACAGAAAAATAGGTAACCCTCTACACCAGATGCAATAAACAAATGTTAAGCAACGTGATAAGTAAAAGAAAAACTAGTTTCCAGATTCGCATATGCTCAGAGAAGGGAGGACAGATTTTTGATAAATAATTAAGAACTTTTAAAGAACAAAACGGCAAAACTGAAAAAAATAGCAGTGAAATGCAAAAAAAAGCAGAAATACCGTTATCATCTCATAAGCCCATTAAAAATCACAAATGAGCAGATTCTGCTTCTCATATGCAGAGAACAAATTTATTAAATCAAGTTCAATAAACATTGCTTTGCGAAGTCTAATTAATTCTGCAAGGTATTTTGTTCCTGCCTTTTTGTCAGTCCCATTGTTATTAAATGCAAATGTAATTACAGTACATGAAGAGGCAGTCCTAAATATGGCTTGTTAAGAAGTACAAATAATGACCTGTAGCTGTAGCTGTATTCAAGTGGTGACTAACCATGGCCCTTAAACCATAGAGGAAAAAAAAACATCTTTATTCTACATCAACTAAAAAATAACAATAAATCAAGGAATCACATTAACACATTAGTCAAGTAACTATTAACTCAGATCATATGAATCTCAGGAAACCCTGAATCTCTCAGAGCAATGTGCTAAGTACAGGTATACTATCCTTTGCAAGTCCATTGGAAAACCTTCTACATGTTTGAGATTGCAATCGTACCGCTAGAAACACAAACGTAAGGGGGCTGTAGCAGGAAGGTTCAAAAATTATTTTCTATCCAATCAAATTTTACGTACATTGATCCCAATGATCACTGATGGACACTGTGCACTGTGTGCAATGTAAGTACAATGCACAATGTACTGATGTAAAATGTACACTGATCCATTCTGAATAATGGTTTCAGTTGTTTTACATGAGAGCTCCGTGCAAGATTTTAGAAAAGATAGAGTTCAGCAGGTCAGCACTCATTATTAGAAAAGAGCTGTTCATAGAGCCAGTTCTCAATATTGTTCAGGCATTCTATAAAATACAGATTAAACACCCTAGCTACTAAAAATTTGCAAACAAGAGAAAGCTGATCTACCCCTTTCAGTTACCTTCCAGTAGCTAACTGATCAGCTAGACATTTCTTAAAGCTAGTGCAGTGGTTTCCAATCCTGATCCTGGAAGAATACAGTGTCTGATGCTTTTCAATCTAAATCTCTAGTACTTATTGACGGCTTAATTAATCCACTTGTTTTAGACTTTTAACTTTTTTTCTGTCAGTCCTGAAAGTCAAAAATACCCTAATCCAAGGACACTGGTTCCAATAACTTCAGCACACAGAACTTTGTACTGTCTCTACTCCACATAGACCATTCTTCTTCATGAAACAGCTGGATGAGATCCTTGGATCAATTAACGACTATATGGAGTAGATGGGATGAATAGTCTCCTCTTGTTTCCAATCTTAATATTTTTATGCTGTTAATGTGTTCAGACATGCTCACAATGAGTGTTTGTTTCTATGCATAGGCTCCATTTCAGGCAACAGACCTGAATGATAGCTGTTCTGACATGCAACAGGTTGCACAATGTTGATACGACTTTCAAATTCCCTTTGACCTTTTAAAGACCTGAAAACAAATTTAGAAATATGCCGCAAATAGAAACTTGGTTAGCCTGAGAAGAAAGACCTGGAGTAAAACTGGAGCAAAAACCAGAAGATATAGCATACTGTACCTCCAGAACCAGGTTTGGGAGCCACTGTGCTAGCATATCAACCTCCAAAACATGGTTGGGTAGCTTGTTCCAGACTTCCACAACCTTTTGAAACAAAACGTCTCATATTCCCAGCTATGCACTTTCATGTAGTTTCCACGTGTGAATTCTCTGGTTCATGTTTCACTTATAATTCTGAAAAAGTTCACTGATTTGGTTTTATCTTTACAATATTATGTGTTTTATGAGTGAAAGGGAAAGATACATACCCTAATATAAATCTTGGAGCTATTTCAACTCCTAACAGTAACCACACTCATTACAAAGTAGATAAATGACAGTACAGAACTTTTTCATTGAATGTCTTCACAGGCTCTTGGTATTCATCTTTTCCCCAATTACCACAAAAAGGATCATCCATAAACTTAAACACTGAATCATAAAAACCTTTCAGTCCTCAAAGAAATGAAGTATTCAGGGAAACTGTTGAAAATTAGCCTTCTTCAAAACACTTCTCACATTTTGCTGAATGGAGTTTAATACCACTAATTAAATAGAAAAGAGCTGCACGGCTGTGTGACTGCAATCCATTTCTGGCCTCGCTGATACAAGCCCAGTGGGCTGTGCTGGCTTTCTCTGCAATATATTTCTTCTCATTTAAGTTCTGTCACACATTATTTTTACCAATATGCATTGTCCTCTGGGGTACCAGAAACAACAGTTGACTAAAACATAATTATAAACTGAGACATTGATCTGAACTGCAGGAGAGCAATGACTGTATCCTTTGGAGATTCTTCTAACAAAAAAATAGACGATGATCTCAGTTTAAGGAAGCAAAATAAACACCAATAATTTATTTGTGAGTTACAGACTGTACAATGTGCATCTGCTCACTATTTTTTTAACCCTGGTCAAGCACAGCTGTAAATTTCAAAATCTACAACACTTATTAGTGACCCTGTACAATTTTATTTTTTCTTTGTTTTACTACACTAGGGCAAATTCAGGAAGCAATCTATTTAAGAAATGTACACATTATAATGTTATTTGTATTCAGATGGCAAACCTCCCTCAAATACGGTGATGTACATCCTGCAAAGCAACCTCTCCATACAAATCAAAAGGAGTTATTAAGGAAGAACAAAGAACTTGAAAAGAAAATCTTGTTGACTGTGTAGGTTATAGGTTATAAACAGACTTCAGTAAATGCCATGAACCATAAAGACTTTCAATTTAGATCTCAGAAAGAGTGCTTGAAGGAATTGATTTGTAGGTTGAAAGGAAACATCAGAGAGAGCAAGATCAATATGAGGAATAAGTGGTAAAGCAGAGCTGTGCCATCTTAACAACAAAAGTAAATTATGTTAACAGGAAAATTAGTCACGTCAAGTTGAAAGACTGTAGAAAAAGCATTGTCACATCACATAGACTGGTTTTCACCATTTAGATGTTTATCCTCGTACAGGAGGTAGCTACGACTCACTTTATCCTGAAATTCCCTTCTGTAAATAAAATTTTTACAACACACATACATCAAAGAATGAAGAAAAAAAGCCTGCCTGTCTGTTTTGGTTTAATGATGCAATCTTTAAGAAATACTTTCTTCTACGGCCTCTTTGACCAGTCCAAGAATGACATCACCTCTTAAGAAACTATCACAGCAGTTATATTTACAAACGGGCTTGACACAGATGGGACTGATGGACTACAGATGACCAAATACAATTTGACTTTCTTGTGCAGGTGTTACAACTGTGCCTGGAAGGTCTGAAATTTATTTCAATCAACTTCAATTTCATTTTACCATGTTAGGAGAGGATCTCAGAGACAAAAGCATTGTTTTATTTTGATGGGTTAGTTCAATAATTATATAACCAATGGGTAAAAGGTTTTTCACAGTCTTTTAAAATATGAGATTTCAACTGAAAGTAAACTTCATATGAAGTCATAGTAAATTGTATCATAGACTTCAATTAAGCTACGTAACAAATAATCCGTTAATATTTTATTATGCTCTGTGTTACATGACATGTAATTCTTTTAAATAAGTATGTGAAAATGAATGAACAAGATTGGCACTCATGACACTGTAATATATGTTTGAAAACAATATTAGCAGGGAAGCACCTTGATCAATAGTACCATTCTTTGTAGTACACTCCTGTAGAAGATATAAAGTTCAGTACAACCCTCACCAGGTCCCGAGAAGATAAAGCAGACACTAAATAATACAACATTTGTCTTCAGGTCTGAAAGCTCCCTGACGATTTTGAAAAACAGGCTTAGATAACTAAAAGTTCTACAGAAATGTATAATCTGTAAAAGATTAATGTGACAAGGTAGCATATTTAGTCTGGTTTCCTGTACTAGAGGCAATTCATTTGCAGTTTATGCCAATGGAATTTTAATACACAGTAAGAATAAAAGGTGGTCTGGATGAAATATTAAAAACATCGAGATGGTCAGCAAAAAGTGACTGAAGAATCATATTGGGAAATGAACTGAAATACAGCAAATGAGGCCTTTAATTATTAATAGTACATTAACAGCATAGGGGTGACGCAGCTGGAGAAAAGCTGTAAAACATACCAAAAATTCTGTACCATAAAGAGGGGGGAGAGCCCACATGTTTGTCATCAGACCTCATATTTCATCAAGTTTGAAGCCAGCCTCTAGAGGCAACCATACAAATAGTAAATTTCCTTTCTGTCAACTGCATACACAACAGATCTGAACCAAGAGTACCAGAACTGAAATGTCAGCCCACAAATACAGACTGCTTTTTCTCAGGGGTTCTAAATTAACCTTGTCCCTGTTTTTACACTGCAACACTCTTATGACAAGATTATGCTGTGGCCAACTCTATGACTTCAGACATGTTAAGTGTTTAAGTCAGTGAGACTTAAAGTAATTACACTCCCTCTTAGCTGTCACTGTACCTCCTGTATGTGTAAATACCAGCCAGGTTTAGAATATGTGATGACTCCCACAAGCCACTTTCTACCACTTCCCCAAAACATGACTTATTCTAGCGAAGAGCATTCAAAGTGAACGGATACGAATTAATTTCTCACAGAGTTTTTTTATTACAAAAATGGTTTCGCCATTTGGTATGTGAAGAAAATGCCAGGGTCTATAAAGGTGTAAAATCCTTAATGGTTTTTCTTCTCCGTTTTGTGAAATGATATACCAGAGGCATTTAAATAATAATATTAGGTAAATACCCATCAAAAAACAAATGTAGTGTCTCAAACTATATTCAGTCACAAGCAAAATGGCACACAGCTGAAAAATGTATGCTTAATGAGAACCTCTTCTTCACCTTAACATTTTCTGCTTTCAGATGACTTATAGTACATTAATTGTAACTAAATCCCAGAAAGCATAAAACATACAATGCAAAATCAATGCCAGGCATTTGTTTCCTCTCGTCCCTCAAGGGTTTCAACAACGTCACTAACCTTTCAAGATACCTCCATCTTTAGACTAATGATTACCATGGGTCCATTAAAAGGGCCTTTTTAAACAGTGCAGCAGGATAACACAAATGGCATAGGATGCCTATGAATGCTACTCCAAGACATGGATATTTGCTTTCAATTAAAAGATGTAGAGCTGAAAAGAAACCAAATCATCTTAATCGGATAAGAAAACAAGAAAAAGAATAATTGAAGATTTTTTTTATCAGCAGTTTAATCAATTACAGCTTACAATCTTGAACAACTTCATTAACTTTAATAACATCACTCAAGAATGTAGATGTGAATCAGGTGACTCATTTTAAAGTGGAAAACATAATTAAGATAACCCACCTAGAAGGTGTTAAGGCTATGTTAGAACTACCAAATACTTCAATACTTCTTATATGACAACCACTGGATGCGTTACATTTTATTCAGCCCACACCAGAGCTTCATCTGCGAGTCCTAACTACAGCATCACATCATTCTCGACAGGTGTTCTCAGTCATCATCATCGCAGGAGAATAACTGTATCACTATGGCAACAGCCACACCGAAGGTAAGCACAGTGGTTATAACATGGCGTCAGCTGGCTTTTAATGTGAGCAGATGGTTTTTTCAATGTTCAAAGCCAAGATAAGCTAAAACAACTGTGAAATTGGACTTTTCAACCAAGTGAAAGCATTAAAAAAGTGGTAGGATCAAAAAGCTACCCGCCCCCAAACTTTCCAAATTAATCTATGCCATATCTGTATTAAAGGCCCATGTGTTCATGTTCCTCTCCATTACACAGCCTGGGATTCCAATTTTTGCTAAGATTCATGATCTTGACCAGCCAGGGCAGCCTTTCAGTACGTGTCCTCTGAGAAAGAAAGATAGCGGTGGTCCTTTTATACAATCAGGAAACAAAAGCACACCCCAAAATCGTTTCTACCAGTGTGTGAGCGTGTAAAAGCTTTTCCTTTGGGTCAAAGGACAATAAGCTACAGAAAAAGTGCTCAGAAGCTGACAGGATTTGTTAAGTGAATTTGATGATTTTCACTTCCTACGCCTGTTGTAGAAAAAAAAGTCACAGAATTGCAATTCCATTTACAGAGAAACTGGATTGAAATTTAAGAGAGTAACACTTTGATTTTATGTTAATGGTGACACAATTAGAGCATTAATGAGACACATGAGAAGACAGAAAAAGAAGCACTAACGCCCACACCCCTATTACAATAGCCGCAAGTCTGAGAAAGGCTGATCATTTTAATGAATTTCATCTGCAATGGCGATACACTTTGAGAAATGTCACTGATGGAATTCATTAAAGATTAAAAAGTACAGAGCGACGGTTTAGTCAGATTTGAGCATATTCACCTGACATACGGAAAGTACCAGTGTAGCTTGTATAATTTCTTTTCCCCCTTATTGCTTTTTTAATTTAAAATCTAATTTAATTTAAAATGAGGCTGTCTGTTCAGGGTGTCTTGCTTCCTTCAGATTTTCAAAAATTTAAACTTGACACAGCCTATCAGGAAAATCAGGAACATATTCACCTCTTCTATGCGCTATCGTATCTGGCTGGGCTCTGAAAAGTACAGCTACAATAAACTGGAACGATGAAAGTAACAAAGAGAGCCTGCATGTCCATTAATGCGGGGATACTCAAATGTTACAAAATGAAAATGTTGTCACCACTTCTGACAAGAATTGCTCATGCTAAAGTACAGAATCATAATAATTCAATAAGACAATAATTAGTAAAGGACAGGATTTTGATTACTGTACATTTTAAAAGTCAAGTGAATTAGCTTATGTTATGGAATTGGGAGAAAACAAGGCAGCCCGATCTGGTTTGAGAGGGCTTCACTAGGGACCAGGTACTTTTAGAAAGTTGTGTTGGCAGGGGTGACCAATAGAAGAAATAAGGAGGCAAAGCAGGTAACAGGTAATGTAGTCCAACTCCCTGGGTGGGGAGCAGAGGTCCCCCTTGTACCATGTGGTTCACCCCAAGTGTTTTTGCTGGGCTTCTGTCAAACAAGGCTTATAAGACACTACCCAGCTGACCCTGGGTTTCAGTACAATAACTGGTTTAACAACTACAAACCTGGACAGGAGTCCAACAGGTTGAGGAAAAAGCTTATAAGAGGAGGGGATTTGCAACTGTAGACACGTAATGTGAACCAATCACAATGCAATACAGCATGAGATCACCCAGGCATGCCAGACAGAGCCTGCTCTGGTAACGTTCAGTCCTGCTGGGTATTTACATTCCAGATCTGGGATTCCCACTGGTCTGGTCTACCCATTGGAAAAGAGGACACTACAAAACAAGAAGGAAGGACATGAATGTGACTTATGAAGTGTAGAGGTGAGCTTTAGAAGTGAGGCTGTAAAAGTAATTCAGTTGAATTCAAAATATTTTATTCATCCCCAAGGGAGCAATTTAAGCAACAAACTATGCAACATACAACACATTCCTAACAAAAAACATTACTTAAAAAAATATATATCATAAAAAACAGCAAACGGACCATAAAAATGATTGTGAAAATAACAGTGTGCAATACTTAAGAATAATATCTTCTATTTTAAGTACAAGCACATTTGTAGAGGGGGCTCTATCCAATAGAATCATAGTGATAAAACTTGCAAGCCTGATTATCTCAGGAACGAAGCTAAATTTTATTTTGTTTCACACCTCAATAACTGAAAATGAGAGGAACACAGATTAAGTTAGAAGCAACATTAAAAAATAATAACAGATTGGTGTTATGACAGATATTCTTATGCACAGGACAACAGCAGCCTGTGTTTGCTATTTTCTATCATCCGAAACGCAGCAGGGATAAAAAAAAACAAGGTAATTAAACTTAATGATGCTTGAAGGGCAGCAAAAAAGGGGTGCTTGCTATGTGTGTTTAATATCATGTTTGATTAAAGTCAGCACTAAACCCAAGCAAACGAGTCATTTTCAATGTTGGTAATTGAAAATGTAAAAGGTCAAGATTTTGCAGAAAGGTGCTCACAATCCTGCTGTAACTTTCATCTTTGATCATTTGAGAGGCTCGAGATGTTTATAGACCTGTTAAGTTCAGATGCACGTTTAAATATTTACTCCCCTGTCTTAGAAGAAGGGCTTTCACAGGACTATAAATAGACTCCAGTAAGCTTACCACAGAGCTTCAAGTGTATCATCTACAAAAACCACTGTAGAAAAATCAAGGAAGGATGGATTTAAGATTCTAATCATGAAAAAGTAGCTGAACAAGAGTTCAACAAGAAGAGAACAGGGTGATCTAGAACAGAAAAGTCTCACTGTGGTGTTTATCAGTTTAAGCTACATTAAGTTTCTCTATTTTTATTTCTCTGCACAAGTGCTTCAAGTGTTTAGGATGTTTAAAATTAAGCACAGATGTGACTGTGTGTGGGGAAGACTGCATTGACTACAAGCAATAAATGGATATTTCCCTATTTCCACTTTGTTGTGAAAATCGTTATCCTATTTTTCGTGGCAAATCCTGTCTTTATGGTAGGTGTCTCTATATTATATTGGCCATTACTCCCCAACTTCCCACATTTAAAATGTGACTCCATGCCATCAGAACAAAGGAACAACCTGGGCATTTTTGTTCAGTTCTGCTGAAAACTGAGCCAAAGAGCCCATACCTCCCAACACTTATGGGCACACCAGACATAACCTCCCAAGCACACATGCAAAAGACTTGAACCCCAAATGCACAAGTTGTTATCCCCAAAAACAAATGGTCAAGACGGTACCCACCAAATAAACAAGACAGTTGCCTCCCTCTAACCATCTGAACCATTTTACATCAGTGGAAAATATTGCATTCAACAGTGAAAAAGGTTTAGATTAACCAGTGTGGATTTTCACAGGAAGTTGTCACTAGAGGCCAGACACACTCCTGACTGTTTTAAGAAACCCAGATTACCTCAGTTTCTATCTACTCACTTGTAAGCAGTTGTTACAAGATACATTCTGTGGTGATATAGTGTTGTTAATACTTTCCTCATTACCAGGTGTTCGGGAGTTGGGAAAAAAATTAAAACAACTGGCTTTATGATTAAACCTTTTCAAATTTTCATTTGTCTAATCGAAACCAGTCATACAAGAGCCCAGCACAGCTGGTTCTAAAAGTTGGCTTGTTGATATTTGTTACAGTAGATCACCGCGACCACATACTGTACATGAAGGCTCTTAATGTTAACAAAGCAACACCTCAGAGTCATAATTACTCCAATCACTAAAATAAACTGAAAGTGTACTTAAGTGACAGCTGGTGAGCTTTATTACCAGGGTGTTGATTTGCCCTTTGGAATCACATTATGCGTCATCACGTTCCTTGCACTGGTACAGTACTGTAAGTGATGTCTTGCTGCACAAACCGAAACAGCAGAAATAAGATAACAAATAAACACAGAAAATATTCAAAACCCCAACACAGTGCAGGAGACTGTAACAATCTTCCCACTGTGCCTTCATTTCAGAACATCACGCAATTATAATAGCCTGCCCAGGGGAACGGGGAACGCACAACGTCTGTCTCGCTTGCTCATCGCTGCCTAAATTACAGCTCAAGCCCCACCTCCTGCAGCCTGGTCTACCTCAGCCGTGCACCTGCGATGTCATGCTGGCAGTACAGTACGTTGTTCCACTGTACCCATTCAAAACCAGGCAACAGCCACTTCTTGAAGTTATGTAATGAAAATCTTAACTATAGTAACTACTCGTATACGATTTATTTCTAATCCTAAAGAGTAACACCAGCACGCGCGACTTAATTTGAGAAAATGGCTCATGGATTTATTTTCACAAGTGCCAAAGTCACTGACGATTAGCCACGTTCGTGCTTCGTGTCAAATGTGAAACGGTCTACGTTGCAAAGCCAGAGGTGAGGTATTACCCAACATAACACTGAAGAATAACACTTATTTAAGAATAACAATTCATTTCCAGCATGTGTTTTCCCTTTGTAGAAGCACTGTCCAATTCATTGATGCATGCAAAACACTTTGTTGCGAGACAAAATAAGGACTTTTTGTCTTCCCAAAATATGAAACTCGCCTCAAGTGTCTGCAAGCACCAGCCAGACCTCCCCTATAAATCTGGAAACAAACGCATTTCCCTTTGAATTAAAAAGGGTAGCCCGCATATCATGTTTTACGCTAAGCTTGAATCATCATAAACTCACTTTACATTACACAACGGAGCTTTGTTTGCAAAAAAACTTATTGTTTATGGCTTATAGTTTAAAAACGATAGCTCTCCAAGAAAAAATGTGCAATATAAAGTATTTTCTAGGTTTAGTTAATATACATTCAAAAATACATACAATCATAATATCATCTAGACATACTGAAAAGGAACAAGTAATAGGTTTATTCCATGCTGAAAAGAGAAGAAAACACAACGTTTCTGAAATCTAGTCAGAATACAAAAGTTAACTGCTAAAAAAGTCATGCAATTTAATGCGTTTGTATTCTCTGAGACTTCAAATACAACTGGATATCCAAGTGCACACCCTTACTTTTTCTTGACACTGATTTCATATTCATATTATATTATAAAATAGTGTTAAACAATGAGACAAAAAACAACTGCAACGGATTGCAACACATTTATTTCGGCACCGATATGGTTAAGATACCGGTCATCGCAGTACGTTGTGAGACAAATGCAATATCAATAATTGCTCTCCTCCCAGCCGCCGAAATTGGCAGCGACTAGACTTCACTTTCTGGCCTAGAGCCTTTTAAGACCGTTACCAAAAGAAAACGGGCGGTCCTTAATTTTACATTTCTCATGAATCAGACTTCTCCCGAGAGCGACCGCTTAGACTGAACTGCATAAAGACTCCGAAAACAAAACCATATAAGAGTAAGACACAGCATCACACAAACTAAAACTGCCAGTTAAACGCGGGGCAGACAATCACCAGAAAATGGGAAAATGGGACCCCACCCGCCCCAAAAACAATCACCCTTATTTCTCTCTCGTGTAGAAAGGTAAGAAAACTTAAAAACCTTGCCGGTGACAATATTAGTGACTAGCACAGGGGCCTTTACAGTGACGACTAACACACCTATTGGATACAATATGCAAAGAAATATGCATTATGTTTTTACAAATTCGACTGCGTAATAGTCTTATGCCGTCACACAATTATCTCCTTAAATAACTACGGTAGTGTAAAAAGTATATTATTCCACTTTATATATTCATGAGGTAAGCAAAGTGGTGAAATTAACTTGTTTCACAAAATTCAAGGCATATTGATACGTTTTAACAGCGCTACTGCTATGAATAAACAAACACCATTGTCTACAGGTATTTGCCGAAGTGAAACAAATGCAGAGGCACTTTTTGCCTTAAATGGCTCAGCTCTCAACATCGGACAAATTTGCTCGCCCCCACATCAACAAAACCGACAAATCCAAAAACGTATCTGAAGATTGACACTGCGAACAAAATCCCAACTGTTCTGGTATCATTTTGTATATATTTATCATTTTAGAAACAGAACGGTGAGGAAGTGCGTTTTTTTTTTGTCTCTCTTATCCTTTTTTTTACCATCTTCAACAACAACAAAAACAAAAATGCTATTTGAAATTCAAAGACTGCAGTTATTTTCTGCCTGGCAGTTTCCAGGATTTAAGCGCGGTCAACTTGGCATTCCAAATATGACAACTGATTTTTTTTTCTTCCCATTTACAGTTTGCCCAAATATAACCGATAAATAAATACGCTTCTTCATGTTCAGCTTCAGCTACAGGATCAATAGTGTTATAACGACAACCCAGCTTTGATTATTAGAGATAAAACCCCCACAATGTCAATGGTAACCTTATCCCGCTGCCACAATTATTCCATCAATTCGTTTGTGCAAGAAGCAGTTGGTCTGTGAATTCCAATGTAAAATGAGCGGAACGTCTTCAAACAATATTTTCAAGGTCAACCAGAATAAAAATTACAAGTAACCGTTTTTCGGGGGGGAAACGGGATCTCTCAAATCTCAGCAGAAATGCAACAATGTAACAAAAAAATCCCCTATTCGGAAATTTACTAGATGTATGGGTGAAAGCGATCTAAGGAAGAGGGAACGCTCATTCCAGCGTTAATTGAGCTCCATTGCGGGACATGCAAATAACATCAGGGACAATGCAAAGGGAAAACAATAAAAACACCAAAAATAATCGCTTACCTTCAGATAACTCCAGCTCCAGCTCAGCTAATCTGGCTCTCACCTCAAGAGGAAGGGGCAGTGTATCACGATCCGCCATTCTGTTTTAAATTACTATGCCTTTTTTTTCCTTCTTTTGTGCCCAGTCTTTCAACACTGTCCTTTCTCTGCGGAGAAGCAAAATCGCACAGGGCAGAAGAGGAGCAGCCGGACAAAAGATGGTTAGAAGGAACGGGGTGGGCAGCAATTTTTTCTCCCTCAGTTCAGCCCCGCCATGACTGTGATCCTCCGTATAAAACGGTACTGTAAGTGTAATTCCAGGCTGTCAGTGCGGCGAAGAGGCTCGCTGCTACACAGCTCTGTTTGCTGCTGTTGCTGCTTCTCTTGCTGTCAGACACACGTGATCCCAGCCAGCCGAATATACCGCCGGTACCCAGCAGAGGGCACCCGACTTCTTAAACAATTCCACTTCGCCAGTTATCCTCGCTATCCTCTCCTTTGATCCCGGGCGTCTCGAAAGTTACGTGGCCTGTCAAAATAATTGTATTGTCTAAAAACGGAGCGCTGGAATGCGGTATACGGTGTCGTGAAAAATAAGGTCTGCATTGTCGTGGACAACAAACGCACCAAAGGGTAGTACGTGTGGCTAATATGAACGCCATATACAGTATGTCCCCTATGATTTGTGAGCGTGGAAGGAGATGGCACGCCAAGTTTGTCATGGGGAATATGTATTTACAGCACAGTAACCACAAATGCCATGCGACAGACTTTTCCACTACACAACTGGCAGTCTGAATAACCCAAATAGGTTTCTAAGCCCTTTGCGAGTATTGTGTGTATTCACTAACTTATGGTTTTCTGTAGTGTAAGTCTGCTGTGGGGATCTGTAACAGAAGGTATGCACCAGTGTGCACTTACATTGTCTGTAGATGAGACACCAATTACCGACGCTTTTAATGAATTTAATATAGTTTAATGAATCTGTGCTGTATGGCATGTGCCGTTTTAAATTTAAGTTGTATACTTTTTATGCGTGCCTGTTGTTCTGTAAAAAATGTGGTCGGAATTATTTATTTTGCAGAGTTAAAAGTGTTGTAACATTTAGATCTTTTCACCTTGTTAATTAATGTTGCATTATTTAAAATAATGTTGCATTCTTTTTTTTAACAAAGGGGCGTTTTTATCATTCAGCAAAATTAAACGGTAAAGATATTGGAAAAAGTACAGTGAATCCTTTAGGTGATTTGAGGCACAGTTCGACAAACTATTTGTGGAAATACAAATCTAACCACATAGATCAATTACTTTATAGATATAAGGTCTATAGGAAGACAAAATCTAAACTTTGTTGCACCGGATTTATTAGGAAAAAATATATTCAGATTTATTAAGCAAAAACATCAACTTTAAGTTTGGCCAATATTTTTTGCTGCAGTCACAGCCTGAATATGGTTAGAGTGCACAAGACAGTGTGTTATTTTATATGCTATGTTATATATGGTATACTTTAAAACCATCTAAATAATTTAGTCTTTCTGTCTCAAGCAGTTTTTTTAAACTAGCATTGTTCAAGAAAGTCTTCTCTTTCTGTGAACTTGCACTGATGACAGACACCATTGAACAGCAGGTCACAGAAGAAGACTTTGAGAATAATTCTCCAGCATAAACAGGAAGCACTCTTTGCACACTTGCTGTACTTGTGATTTGTGTTTCTAAAATCTGAGGGATGAGTACAAACCTGTCCACTCAATGTGGAAGATAAAAGCATGAAATTATAATGAAAGATTAATTGACAGAAATTAATCAATGATTTCCAAACTTAGAAGAGATTTATCTGTTCATCGTTATTGCTTCATCCAATTTAGAGTTGTGGGGAAGCCAGAGCCTAGAAGTCGTTTACTTCAATATATTAAAATTAAACAGACAACCCCCCCCCCCCCCCCCCAACTTTCTTTTCAATTGTTTTTACAATAGCTCTGCCTCTGAGCTATAAGTAATTGTTTTCCTCAAGACTTTCAGCAGCAACTCTTTGTTTTAAATAACAGAAGAGTTAGTATGCGTTCCATTTTATGCCTTCTGATTTTGTTTCACAGCTTTTTTATCACTGTGTCAAAATGTCCTGTTTCAGAATTTCAGGACATAATTCTTCATATCTATTCATCCTCTCTGATTAGGGTTTTCCCATTGTAAAATAGGAACACAAACTTTTGTCAGTCTTTTCATCCTCACTTTGAATAGGGGTAAAACTAGATTGCAAACATTTTGTGAAAGATCAGTTCATATAACTGAAACAGATGATTCATTTATCAAGCTTTCTTACCTTGTAACAAAATTATGCAATTCTAGAATAAAGAATGTATATCATATATATATAAGAATGTCAAAGAATGTATCTTTCCACTCTCCTGGACTGATTCCAGAGAAGCAATAATTTTTATTACTTGGTGACCAAAATTGTATTTGTATGTAGAGTAAAATTCCATATGCTTCCCAATTTTGTCTCAAGTTCACATTAAAATCATACAGTATGTCATCAAGACACATGCATCTCTTTACATAGAAAGCTTTTTGATTTTCAATGTTTTCCACCTTATATCTAAAGTGCATATTTCTGTTATTTTTAACTGAATTCTGTTATATCACAATTATTAAATATATCTACTGTTGGATAAGAGACATATATGCTGTCTGTGAAATACAGTTTTTCTGAATAACATGTGACATTTGTGATGTCATACATAGTCATAAAGCAGTATAAGGTGCATCATGTCTTCAAGTTCCATCAGCAAAAAGATGTGATATAAAATATTATGTGGCAATTAGTTATATATTAGGTAAGAAAAGGCACAATCAGTTTGTTAATAATAGCAGATGTTTTAAAAAATGCCTCAGTTAATAGTAAATGTATGACTAGACAAGGACAAAAATCAACTCTGTCTGTTCACAGTTTTCCATTTAGTAAGACATACAGTATCTGTTAAAGCAGGAGATGAAGCAATTTCTGTATCTATTATTTAGCTCCATATTAGCATGATGATTATATAATTTGGCCCTCCAATGGAGAACTGAATAGGTTAGCTCTGCATTTGCAGTCAATGGCTTGGCTCCAGTGATGTCACAATTGCTTTCTACAGAGGCTAACATGACAGTTTCACTTAACCAAGGCTGGTTGGTATTTTAATATTAAAAAATACCAACATGTATCCTATAAATGATTAAATGCATTGGAACTAGGTCTGCTTTAACTATGAATGTCATATTCTGTCAATGTTGAAGTGTGTTAATCCCTTTAAGAGAAAGTAGAAATCAAAACTTTATAGTGTTATATTATCCGATATGTTTTTATACCTGATTATCCTGAGAATCCATTTACTGTTGCTGAGTGAAATCACCTACTTCTGTTTTCCATGTCTCTTGTATTGTGCTTTAGGTACCAGATTTGGGTCAAGGTAGGGGAGAGGACATCTCCCTAGCGTTCCATTTTACATCTTCCATTCAAGCAAAACATGCTTTGACTTTTGTGTTCCTTGTGACATCATCATGGGTTGTTATTGCCATGGTTACTCGACTTCACATGTTGGGGGATGAAAATAACATCTGTTTCAGTATTCTTTCCTTATGAATTCTTCTTCCTGATGTTGTCTAAAGACAAAAGGACAAGCTACACCCCTTAACAAAAGAAAGCCCCACAACAAAAGAAGTTAAAAACACATGCTAAAAATACATTGCTTAGCTTTAATATGCACAAGTTTTAACAAGTGGACATACAGCATAATTAATAGAAGCTCATACTCTTTGACTCAGAAATATAGTTTTCTAAATCTGCCATTTTTGACCAATCCTATATCACCAGCATTTGAAAATTATACTGTACATATTAAATGTTTTTCTGTTTAAACGACCAGGAATAAGGGTTGGAAAGAAGTAGGACTATTTGAGTAGGAATGAACCAATGTAAACATTCTAGTGGAAAATGTCTAGCCAAAATACACTAAAAAGCTTCATTTAATGTTCTAGGACAGCAATTATCCCAAATGTACCATCAAAGCGATTATGGTACACAGTTTTTGGGAGAAATCAAAAGTCCTATGATCACCTTCCCAGTCAACCCCAGTCTAACAAATTGTGAGAATATGTTTATTAAAAAAAGTAATGGGTGAAAAATGCTTGAAAAACAAAAAAATTAGCCAACCACAAAACAGAGACATAATCTTCTCTAGAAAAACAACAACACTGCATATTCCATTTGCTGTGCGATGTGTGGTTAACTCACATTCAGTTTTAAAACTGTTTATTACCATTAGATGGACCTAAAAAAACAAATGGAAACTACTATTTTATTTTCTATTAAAACCACTAAATTTTCAACTTCACAGCAATGCAAGTAGTGTACATGAAAAAATTGATAGGTTGCAAAGGTTAGATAAACCACAAAACGCTGACAAAATTGTTACAAAATATGTCACATCTTTTCCACTAGGACAAGAAGCTCTGGTGCCCATGCCATTTTCCTGTTGTATTGGACAACATCTCATTAAGGATGATAACACAACCACAAGGGGTAAGAAGTCACCTTGTTCAGGATATTACTGGTACAGTCTGCTGCTGACAGTACAAGAGTAAATGAATTACAAAAACTCTCTGAGCATTCATACAAATATTACTACATGTCAGTTGTTGTGCTGTCATGAATTGGAACATGATTGGACATTTGCACAGTTTTAACAGAAATGGCTAAGGAATATTTCATGTCATATAAAATACAACAAAAATAATAATAATTTGATCTAAGCATCTTTCCATTTTGCTACCATGTCCAAGAATGGAAAGGTTAATATTTCTAAATAATTTGTGTTATCTTTGTGACCCACATCATTTTGGCGAACACCTTTGCTAGCCTATAACAAAGCCATAAGTGAACATGTCAGGATCAAAGATAAGCTTGTCAGGTCCTAATGTCTGTAGGTAATTGAAGTGATAAGAACATATTAAAGGTTATTGGACCCAAGATATCATCCACTTCTTGAAAGAAACCGAGATATCAGCTTCAACAAAATGGCAATGTAGCTTGTTCCAGACTGTCAAAACCCTTCTTGTAAAACAGAGGTACCTCCAAATCTGATTTCTGAAAACTGTTGATTCTGAAGACATCTAATTAGTTTAGATTTTGAGTAGCCTATTGAGCGATATTTGTTGTAACATGGTGACCAAAATTGTGTGTAAATATTCTAAATGCTTCCCAATTTTGTTTTTAACGTCTTATATCTTATACCTTATATCTGCTACCTATCTGCAATACTCATTGATATACAATTAGAAAGAGCAGTGGTCCTGTTACAGATCTCTGTGGTACTCTACTAGTGAAATCACCTTCAAGACAAGTCAGTTAGAGAAATTGTTGGAGAAAGATGAAAAGAAAAATATATTAAAATGATTATATCTTTTTTGAAAGGCTTGAGGAAAGAGTTGAAATTCTGTGAATCTTTGGTCCATGTGCAACAGAAGTGAAGCACATTTGGAGGAGACCGTTGTGGGAAAACTCCCCCTGTAGCAATGTATCCTGACTATCATACTCTATGATAGTCAGGCTCTGTCTTGCATTTAGAAACTTGGGTCTATAAATTTATTATAAAAATAGACAGAAATGTGTGACCTTCACAGAACTGTGTGACATTCAATAAATGTTTGCATTTATTAACCGTGATTTCCAAATCTTACAATGCAATTCACAAAAGCAACTATGAAAGCTCGTTTACCATTTAGCAGGGTATTCTTTAAAGTTTTGTCTTTGAAAATAACATTAAAACCTGACATGTTCAACATGATCACCATGGGCATTGAAAATAGCATGGAGGAATGCACATCATTGCTTCCAAACTCCACAGAACACATAAGGTCCTGTTATTCGATATCACAAACATTATCACTTTGGGTTGGCCTTTACTTGATCGTGAGTATTCTCACTTACAGTATATGTGGTTTATCTGTACTGCTGACTGCCAGTCTCAGGCTTGCTTTTCTCAAGTATTAAATGTACTGACTAATTTGCTATCTTCCCAAAGCAAAAGCACTATGTTTTTCTGTCATATGATTTAACCCTCTGAAAACTATTCCACTCCTTCTCAAGTATCAACCTGTTGTTTGACACCTTCAGAATGGCTGAAATCATGCTAGAGAAACTACTCTTATAAATGTTTCCCCATGGTCTTCTTATACTGTACTTCCACTATGGGCATAGGTGATTTTCAATTCTAAGAAGAAGAGCAATAGTAAATACTTCATTGCCATCTAAGTGGAAATTTCCTCTGTAAGCACTTAATTCAAAAGTACAATTTTCATCAAATTTAAAAGACTACCCCCAACTGGGTTCCGGAATGGCTCAAACAGAAAGATGCTTGCTTGGAGTATTGGTGGAGCTCTGCAGTAGCCAAAGCATAGCAGTGCTAATGAGCACAGCAGTAAAGCATTGAGCATTACTTGTGAATATTACTCAAGTAGGTAGAACCAAAAAAATACCATATAACCCATATTTTGGGAAAGTATGAAAAAACATTTAAAATATATAAAAATATCAAATTTCTTAATAAAGTGTCATATCTGCTGCTTAAGGTGGAAACTAAGCAGCCGCTGTGAGATGTAAGTTGAATCCAGGCTCATGGCAAGAGCACACATGCAGATGTGGTACTGAGGCATACTAGGGAAACTGCAGGAGGCAAGGTGGTATAACCTACAAATACAGTCCAGGGTCATTATCCAATTAACAAAGCTCAAAACCAGGAAGACACTGTAGCAAAGCACTGAGGGAAACCAAGTGTAGGTCCAGAAACAAGCGTTTGTACAAGAGGGAGTGCACTTGGAAATCCAAGAGTCGAGATCGGGTCAAAATAGAGTTGACAGTCCAAGAGATTTCTGAGCAGGGAATGCAAAGCTAGAGAACTGAGATTTAGAACACATTCTAGAGAGCAAACTCTATACCAGAGTGCCATGTATTTTTAGAGTAGACTTTAAATATTCTGTATCAGCTGCGACAAGCATGGAATAATTGCCTGCAGGTGATACAGGTTTCCTGTCAGAACACATTTCCATGGCAGCTGGCCCTGAGTGACAGGTGAGTGGGGGTGTGGTTAGCAGCCATGGCAAAAACGCTCAATCTACAGTGTTCTAGCAGAGGCCTGACTTAAAGTATATAAAATGTACAGTATAATGTAAATTTGGAATACACTGTGTAATAAATATGTTACATAAATGATTTTTAAAATGTATTTTAAACCATATGATGTTTAATTGTTTGAGAAATTATTCCAATATTACGTATAATGTATTAAATACAAATTGCTGAGACAATGTTAATTTTGGGAATAGGGGTATATTTATTTTTCTGTCAATATATTGTAGTGTTTTTGTCATTATATTTACCACAATAATTATTTCCACCATAATTCATAGTTAAGAAAATTAAAATATATTTTTAAAGTAAGAAACATTAAAATATAGCTGTCTAAGTTAAATTATTTTTCTAATAGGCAGTCGATAGTACAGAGATACAGTATAGATTTTTAAACAAAACATCAGACTCTGATGAATCTTAGATAGATAACCATGTTCTTTTTTTTGTAAAATCAATTTATGGAAAACAATAAATGCAAAACTTTGGTTGGTTAGTCTTCAACAACATACATAAATTCTAATCCATTTAGGAATTCAAACTGTCCTTTTTGAAGTATACAGTAAGTGATTTTTCTCTCCCTACTTCCTTTTATCATGTATATAACTTTGTAGAAGTTAAATACAACTAGTCCATCCAACAATGGATAACATTGTCAATGAGAAAGAAAGGATAAAGTTCCACATTTTTGGTTGTGTATTTTAAATTCTTCTCTAATATGTAATGGTTGTTGGTTTGTATTTGCATCTTATTCTGGGGGGCTCAGCTTCAAAAATATATTACATAATAAACACTTAATTCAGTGGAGATTTTAATTTAGGCAGCATGGGGATTTGCCAATTGACTATAAAACTGCTTTGGAAAAGGTTTTAATAAAGCTTTTTTAAAGGTGAAACAATTTTTTCAGCACCAAGAGAAAACACTGTGTAAAACAGTGTAGACTCTAAAGCAAAAGATGAGGGTTTGGGGTTAATTTCCAGTGGACAAAAATAATATTGTATACAGCTTAAAGAAAGACAAAGAACAATATACACAACATCATGCACTGCCCTCACAGTTAAAGATTTGTTCGTCACCATAATAATAACCCTAAACACATAGCCTGTCAAAAACTAAATAATTTAAATTGTGTAGGAAAGCAGACTGTCTCAACAAGCGAAGGCAGCTCTTTGGAGAACAAGCTGTGTCTTTTCATCCAGAAATCATCTGTATATGTCTTGGAATTGTCATTAGCTGACTATGACTGGGACTCATGTCGTGACTCACAATTCAGCAAGTGACACCAGAAGAGAAAATAATTGGTGATTTCACATTTTTTCTGAAACTGATGCACTGACCTACCTAGTTGTCTAAACTGCTACTCAGTGAAATATTCTATTACATCTGACAATGAGAAGGAAGACTGCAAATAATTTAAATATGTTCAGTGTGATGATCAGAACTCAATGGGAAAAACTGGACAGTAACACTTGATTTTCGTTCATCCCTAGGGTGTGTGCAAATGTGTTTTCCAACCAAGAAATAAAGTTAGACAAAAAGAGTTATTTTTCTGAGAAAGTTAATTAACTTTAAATTAAATCAACAGTTTATAACTTTTTTAGAAAAAGCTAAAATGCTAATACAGTATTATCATATTGTCAATTATTTTTAAATTGAAAAACACAGGGCAACTTTTGTCCATATCTACAACACAACATGCATATAGTTGTACTGTTGTATGTTTACTTGAAGAGAAATATTACAGAAGAAATAGTGATGTACAGTACCAGGGGAGTTGTCTTACCCAGATTATCGTCTCTTCTTGTCAGACTATGTGTCATTAAACCACAGAAAGAACAAGACATTATTAATTTGACAAAAATTATGATATATGATATTCTACAGTATCAGTGTAAGACCATGGAAATCAAACTACCACATTGTTTTGTTGTCACAATATACTTCAGACACAATCCTCCTCCTGCTCTTTTGAGTTTATTTTAAGTTAAATTCACAGCAAAATCCCTCTAAATGGCTACTGTATATTGCTTTGATAATTAATTTTGCACTCAATAAAGCTTAGCTCTTTTTTGTGGTGATTTAACTCAGATTATAAACAGCAGACTTTTTCTGTAGTGCAGACTGTCAACTTACATTTCCTCATTCATCCTGAAGCTTAATTGAAGCTGGATAAAATATTAGCTCATTATAAAAGAATTTCCTCCTGTTTCCTGTTTCTGCATTCCAAATTGTATAGTAATACATCATTAAGTGGAAAATGTGTGAAAGAGTTGACACACTGACACACAGCATAATAACAGGCTCAAAAGTCTTGGAATTGTATCAGTTGCACAATGGTGACCCAGTTTCAATTCTATCAGTCTATTCTGGTACAGTACCATGATATTTCCAAAGAACTGTGATTAACATTTCCATTAATTCCATTGTATTAATTTGATCAAAGTGAAACACTTTTTTATCTCTGATGTAATATATAATATTCATACTGGAAGTAATGTGGTCTAGAAAAAATATTGCACCAAAAACTGCTTATAATCTCTGTAACTAACAGATTAATTTTAAGAGCTGACTTTTTTCTTTTAGAAAACTCTTTTCTCCAAATGTATTGAGCTGTATTGGTACATTTTAATTATCGGTTTATTCTTAACCATTGATTGATTTTGACCTTTCAACAGATCCTGCTTCATTATAGTACACTTGAACTTTCATTATATCCTGTAGCATTTCTGAGGTGGATGCTTGAGGGCAGAACTGTAAGCTGTAAGAGCTGCAGCTTGTTGCACTGCAGATCAGTGATTAGCAAAGGGATGAACCCTACGTGGATAAGATAACACGAGCGACTAGATCAAGAGCGAAAACCAAGGTCGAGGTCTAAAGGCGAGCAAAACGTCAAGATGCCAGAAGATCACCAATCCAAAGAAAAACTTTGCAAAAGGTATCCAAGACGAATTCCAAAAATCAAGGACAGAAGGGTAGTCAAATGTCCAAAGGCCAAGGAGGTTTCCTGGGAAGTGTGTGTTATTTAATAGTGTGTGTGTGCTATTTAATAGGCTGAAGGGGAGACGTGGTGATGGGTTAACAAAGTGTGGTTAACCCACGCCTCAACCAGAGAGGATGAGGTACAGTATGTACTGTCATTTTGGGTGCCCTCTGGTTGCTGGATGGAGGTACTGTAACACAGCTGAAGCCTGGGGAATGCCCGGCAGTAAATATAGAGGCAGAGGAGAGAGGAGGGAGACAGTGGGGGAGCTGGGGAGAAGGGGTACAGAAGGGAGGAATGGGAAGCAGCCACAAAGGCTCAGCTATGCTGGTGCTCTGGTGAGGGGTGTCCACTTCAGAAGGAAACGGAAGAGAGATCATGGCAACTGCAGGGAGCCGGGTGTGTCTATGGAGCATGGAGAAGAAGAGGTCGAAAAGCTGCGACCAACAGTCGGATTGCTGGGTCTAGCTGTGATAGAGAAGTCAGTGAGCCTGAGGAGATGTTGGGCAGAGAACGATACAGGATGAAAAAGTCAGAGATGGAGAATTGGAAGGTAAGGTCTGTTTCTGTCGAGAGCAAATGCTGAGTGCAAGAAATGGTATGAGCAGTGGCAAGATATTTATGCGTAAGACAGCGGAGGTGGGCAAAATTAAAATTTGACCTCGAACTTATGGTTACAAAGTCCATTAATCATTATCAATAGAAGAAACAACAATACTACAAAAATGTAATATCCCTTCAAAGCCACAGAGTTCTTTATTTTATTAGCAGCTGCTCCACCTTCAGAAACTTGGCCTGGGTGAAATTTGAATGGTAGACATCACAATTACAGTAACACCAGCATTTATTTTACATAAATGCCTTCATGATTTCCATCTCAAACCATCTCAAACAGTCACAAAAAATTAATCTCAGATCACTGCCAAAAATGTCTAATCAAAGAATGTGCCACACTACAATAATGGCTTTGTGGCAAAAATGGCTTTTGTTAAAAGACCAACAGACTCTTCAGTAAGCCACTTATTAACCACTGGAAGCACCAGCCATTCTCAACAAACAGTCAAAGACAAATATCAACAATGATACTAGATGTAATGAGAGTAGATAAAATACTAAACAGAACAAATCAGGATGAATTTCTCAGACACAGTAACTACATTACAGAGGAGATCCTCAAACCCTAGTCCAGCTCATATTTGAAAACACATAGTACGTTTATCTCTAGATTGTCAAATCTTCAAATAAAAAACTGTTTTGATGTTGGTACTGTATTACCTATCTGGTGCTTCATGCCAGTCAGAATTAAAGGAGATTTAACAGAACTGATTTTGAAAAGGGAAAATCAAGTTGTTGCTGACGAGGTGCTTTGGACAAGAGCTTTCAAGCCACTGCCTGTGTAACTTTGATACTTTTAATCCCACTTTGTTTTCAAGGCAAGGTCTGAAAATAGAAGTCTTCTTGTGATTCTAGCCACTCTTAGAGGGCCTGTGCAATTGCTGGAAAGTCACCTGAAAATCATATTCCATGAAAGTAGACATGGAAAACATTTGTCACAACTAGAAGACAGATTGCATTGTATTGCAAAAAGAAACATTTTCAGTATCTGATTTCAAAGAGGTGAAATCATCACCAAATTCAGAGTCATGATCTGAAGATTTCTGTTTTCTGGAATTCACCACCCTGAAGGGATGAAAATCATCATCCTGAAATCACCATCTTGTCAGAGAAATACATCAAAAACTTCACTGAAAAACAAAAATGTTGAAGTACGATTTGTATATTGTTATATCCATGACTTTTTCTGATGTTTTTGAACAACAAATGTTTGTGCTAAGAAAGACTGCCTTCTTCTACAAGAACTCCTGTTTCAATGTTGTTACAAATTGTTTAAGACATTGTAACATTGATCTGTTACAGAATCTATGCTCTTACTTGGCAGTAGGTTGACATAACCCTCAGAAGTTCAAAAGATTATGTCTCCCTGGAAGCTAACACTTCAGAGTACCATTGCCCAAAAACATTTATTCAAAATTCAGATCTTTTAATTATAAAGGTTTGTGTGACCTAGGAATTTGCTAAGTAGCTTCTGGGTCTTTACTAACAGACACTGGTATATACACCAGGGATACATACAGTACCAGGTGCATCACAACCAACAGTTGCATCAGCCAGTATTGCTTCAGCCAAAATTAACTGCATAGATTGGTTGGATATAGAACCCTGCCATGTTAAAAGAGCAGCCATGACTCAGAATTCACAAGGCTGCAACACAACACAAAGACAAAGCAGTCACAGCCACATCAGTACTGCCTTAAAAACTGAGCTTGATTCAGACACTCATGCATTAGGATGGTATATGTCATGTTGTATATATTGGCTGACTACTGTATAAAAATGTGGAACAGTTATCAAATGATAATAAGAAAAAATATATGGAATTTCTTTACTATTCACTCAAATCAATCACATTTGTGAGACATTTTCAAATAACAGGGTCCTATTAACATTAGTAGTATTAGCTGCACAATGGCTCAATGAGAGTTTTTTCCAACTAAAATCATAAATGAAAGTCACCTTTTAATTCTGAAAAAAAGCTGTTGATTTACATGGTTTCTATTATTTTTTTACCTATTGATCAACTTCTGTTCTGAAACTACAAGACACCTGAAAATTAAAGTCGTCTTTTTCCTGAGACTGAGTAGCCTCTCTTCCCCTGCCTCTGCAATTGCTTTAGCACTTCAAAATCATATTCTGCGATGTTGCAATCTCACACTTAAAAAACATTAGTCATAACTGCAGTATAGATCTGACTGTAAAGAGAGAGGTTTCAGAATATATATGTGATGTGTCAGTCACAAAGGATCTCGAATTTAAAGGGGATGTAGGGACCTTGCTGTTTAGACTGTGCTTGCTCACTGTACCCTGTTTGAAACACCTGTATAAATGCACAAGGTCGATGTGTCAAATACTGTAAGTATCATCAGTGCAGCCACCTCCGACAGTGGAGGTGTCAGAGGCAACTGCTTGTTCTTTGTTCTTCAGCAACATACATGTAATTTAATCTCTGCGACCCATTGTTTTTAAATTTGCAATTATAGTTCAGCCATCAGTTAACTTTCATAATAATAAAAATAATAATAATAATAAGTTGGTTCTAGACAGTAAATTGAGAGCTAATGCACTATGTTTCCAATATGTAATCAATACAGCTTCTACTTGTTTTTAATTGAGTGGTTTGCGTAACAATTTATCTGGTTTAGCAGTTTGTTTCCCTACCGAAAATTACAAAATATTGTTGTTCTGTAGCCTACAAGAGAATTTTTCATCCCGACAGCCCTTTATTGCTGCTATGAACCACACCACCATATGCACTAAAAACAGAAATTTTCCCTGTCCTGACATTAGCAAAATCTGACTGTCACATGGTGTTGAAGGATATCTCTAAACTGTGAAAGCAGTTGACAATGCAAATAATACCAACCGAATAGGAATTTACTGTTGGCTGAGTAAGTATTTAAGACTTTATTTAGAACAGGGGCCCAGAAAAACACATCTATCAACATGAACCAGGATTGACAAATACTTGTCAATGTAGTCAAACAACAAATACAGCCCAGGGCCTTGTACTGTACATGTATGTTCACCATTCTATTGTTGACTTAAATTGAGCTAAATAATAGAAACATACTGGGAAGTATGAATGAATAAAAAGTAGGGCACCATGGGATTAAATTACACTCGGCTCTAGTTTAGTCCACAGATAAGATACTTTTGTTAATTTGGGGGAAATTTCTTACAAATGATCAGGCTTCACAGTAAAGCACCCATCAGAAAATTGGCTATAATTCTTGTACTTTCTTCAACTTTTTAGTAATAGGTTCTTGCATTTTAACACTTCTATCCATCCCAAAGGATCAAAACTGCTTTATATATAGGAGGGAGACCCACATCATTCACTACTGAAGGGCAGCACCCATCTGGATGAAGAAGTGTGAAATTACTTCACTCTTGATTTAAGGAACTTTAAAATTGTGAAAGTCCAACATGGAATTTACCCAGAGCACTGTGATCAACCCCTGTTGTTGATCTTCCCATTTTTAAACAGCACTATAGGTTTTTTAATGACCCAGTACGTTTTTACAGAAACTGCAAACAAACAGTTTTACTGACAACTTCAGTGATATTCTGGTTTACAGCTTTCAAAAGAGAAGATCATATGTGCTGTAGGCTCTTTAGTCTAAGGTTTGATGGCTTTTAATAAAATGTGAATAAAACAGCCTGAATATTCCTGAAGGCATTCCTTTCATTACTTTTATGTCCAGTATCTCAAGCTGATTTTCGTATTATATACAGTAGGTAGCACAAGAATTCATTTTCTTATCTGGGCATTCTGCTATCATTGTAATTAAGAGTTAGCACTTATTTCTGTTTGTGTTATAGCCTCCTCTGATTTTTAATAGTCCAACAATAATGTATTCACAGTTTTCCATGTTCCAAAGTTTATTCATATACTGTATGTAAAGTGGGGAAACAATCGAAACACAATGACATTATCTTATGGGGAATCATGCAATAAATCAGTGGGTCTTTTTACCATACCCAGATAAAATAACCACTTAGGGGATGTTTTGCTGTTTGGAAAAATATTTTGCCAGTTATTTCTAAATTGGTATACAAGAAACACAACAGTGTATGGATTGTATGGAATGTCATTTAATGTAGGATGCTATTAAGCATGTACATTGTTCACAATCCAGCACTATAAAAACAATGTAGTAATTAGTTCTACTATTTATCTCCAGGATGCCATGTCTCAGACACTTGAGATGGTAAATGTCAGAATGTCACACTATTTGTTTGCATATTGTCTTAATGTCCATCCAGCAAAATTTCTCATCTGTTAAATTGTTTTATGACAATAGATGCTGTTAGTAATTATCCTCAACCTAGTACTTCACATGTCACCACAGTACACCATGTCCAGGAAATCTTCAAGACTTGCGCAAATAGTTTTAAATGACATCACAGGAACTAAAACATGTCCATTAATTATACAGAAGTTCAGATATGTCTGGTGTCTGGCAGACTATGGTTTGTGGTCCTGTAGGCCTCATCGTGGCCTGATCTTTACATTGATGAATCAAGGATAAATCTGTGCTTTGCTGAAAGTCAGCTCTGTGTTGAGAATGATTTTATACAGACTAGTATTGTTAAATGGGATACCAATTTGGTGGAGTAGGAGTGTTGGTCTCAGAGTGTGGGTGAAATTACTGCTCTGTTGCCAGACTGTCTCACTGTCTAGTGCTATTTGTACAATATCTTGTAACTAGTTCTACTACTGTGAGTTCAACTTAGTAGGTGCAGACGATTCATTTACCAACAAAGTCTCTGCCTCCACATAGCCAGCATTACACAGGTATCCTTCAGGCACAAAGTGGTGGACTCACCTTCATGGTCACACGACATGAACCCAAATGAATGCTTTCTGACCAAGTTGAGTCATCAACTTCCCCAGCCAGAGACCATCTCAAAGTCTTTGAAGGCCTTACCGTATCTTTGAACTTCTCAGATTCACAGATTCACATTTGTAGGCTCTTAAATTTTAAATGAATCTTCAGACATTAAAATAAATTTGAACAGAATTTGGACAGAGGAAAGGTATGGGAATATAATTAAAAAAGGTATGGGAATATAATTAAAATAATTGTAAAAAAAACCACAAGATTTCAGAATGTCCTCTTTAATTTTCAATGTTGTAAAAGTATGTTTTTAATAGAAAACAAATGTAATTCTTGATAGAAGAACACTTTTTGTTTTAAATGATATATTTTACTTTTTTGTTTTTAGAATTTAAACACAGATTATGTAACAAATTCAAAGAATGGCAAGGATATTTTAGCACACAAAGAGAAGGAACTGGCAGAAATATTGAATATATTCATGTTGCTATAGAAACTATAAAGAAGAGACTGATGTTTCCTGTTCTGAAGAAAGACTTTAATTGGGGCTGCAGACAAATTCAAAATATATTTCAAGCCACAGACTTCAGTTCAATAAAGACAAAGGGAGCGTGATGAAAAATCTTGTGTTTGAAACATATATACATATAACCAGACTTTACGGGGTAGTAAAGTGTTCTGAGATAGTTGCATTAATACACTTGATAGCAGTGAATGTGTCTTCTCTGCTAGGCTCAAGGTCACAATATGAATCACTGTTGTAATTAAGTATTTTAGTATCAGTCGATCATTTACTCAGAAGAAATGCATGTTTCTTTGATTTACAAGGTAACGTTTCTTCAATATTGTCCTAAAGTGAAGGTGAAAGTTTCACTCTACTCATTTCATTCTAACATTTAAACATTTGGGCATCTAAAGTGAATGATACTTTAGGACTTTCTTATGGCTCATTAACTCTGTTAAAAGATGACAAGTTCAGTATTATTTTGATTAAAGCAAGGAGAATTATGAGAGGTGATGATAAAAGCAATCAGAAATTACTGTGGGAAAGCATTCAAGCTCATGTCAAGTGCATTTTACATGTGATTGTTACTAAGTGAATAATGTTTTTGCTAGTTTAAAAAAAAAGTCTAGCATATATTACTTCATAATAACTGACATATAAAAAGAAGTGAAGAACTGACCGTATGAAAATCTCCTTATTATTAAGGAAACCCTACCTCAACCCTACTTTCTAACTTTCTAAATTAATTTCTAACATGTTATTTTGAAGTTTCCTAGAAAGGGTTGAAAATAATTGTTTGGACAAACATTCCAGTATTTAGTTAAACAACAAAAAGAGCAGTCTGCAAAAATTATTTTAATAAGAAAATTTAACCATGCAATAGGAGTAATTACTGAAGGTAACTTACAGTAGAAAATACTTTCTTTGCCATTCATTGGATATTATTGTTTAACTATCAAATAATAGGTAATCTGCACCTAGTTTGGTTATGCTAATGATAAATAATTATTAAGGAGGGTATTCAGTCCAGCTAACCAGTTTGAGTGGTTTGTATAACATGACTTTAAATCAGGTTCTTCTCTAACCCATCACTTCACCTTATTTTCTTGAAATATTCCCATTTTTCATCTTTCTAGTGCATCTCCAAAGTAGGATTTAAACTAAAAAATACATCCCTTAGTTATCAGTTTTGCGGTATCATCAAAAATGAAAACAATTATCCAAATCAAATAAAACATCTTCACCATCAAAAATCCTACAATATGATTTGCATTGCCCATCTTTGATGTTTGCATTCAAACCAATAAAGAGCTCTGAGATTTCACGGCAAAGCACAAAAGCTTCAAGAAACTAGCAACCAAACTAGGAGTTGTAATCTATAAGAAAAAGAAAAGCCTTGTTTGAATTGTGTTCTGCCTTCTCCATCACAGCAAAGCAGCTGCACAATGACACTACATATCTTTTTTATTTCTGCTCCTGAATTTGAAGTGAGAGTACAGTTAAGTACTGTGCATATTTCACACACCAGCAGAAAAAAGATTGGACTTTTCCATGCCATCTTCTGCTTTCCTTTGTAAATATGGAAATTTAATATCCCTCCCACTCTGGAACGATGGGCAAGGTTTAGTTGTTTACTACCTACACCAAAATGTAGATCACTGACATAAAGTAGGAAGAGCAGCGATCCTAATACAGATACTCCACTAATTACATCACCATGAGATTTACCGGTTGTCCTTCGCTGAATGCTACATTAGCAATTTTCCAGTCAATAGGTATTACCTCTGTTTTGCACTACTTTTTCAAAGAGTTGTAAAATGTCGACAGCACGTTTTAGACCATCCATCTGTAATGTGCAATTTATTCATCTCATTGAGCAAGACGTATTCTATGGCTCAAAATCTATCAAAATATTGTTATCGCACCGACTTGACTGCAAAGTATTAAAAAAAAGAGTTTAAACAATCAGTTGCCATGGCAACACCCTAGTTTCATCAGCAATTTCAAGTGTGGAAGCAATTCTCTGCTGTTTATTGTGCACTCCGTAATTTTTACTGCACTTATAGCTCGGCTTAAGAAACCCACTGCCTCCAGATATTCCCTGAGACAATAGGTTTTACATTTAGTCTTATTAGCTTGCTTACCCACTCCCGGAATGAATTTTCTATGATTATAGATGATGCCTGTGAGAACATGGTCACTTATAACATCTGAATTATTAAATATGGTTATGCTTCAAAGCACAGGAAGAACATCTTAGAATCTTTTCTGCAAGAGCAGAAACAAAGAGAAGCATTAACAAGGACCACCTTCAGTGCGGATGACATAGTTACGATGAAGCGATAGAACTCCATAAAAATACCCAATACAAAAATTAAAAAAATTTTTTTCAGGCTCAAATTCTTTGTGCACCTCAGAGCAATACCAAAGTAATTCCATTACACAATTTAATCTTTAGTCAATTGAAGTGTGGCTGCCTCAGATAACCAAAACAATAGAGAACAAAACATGGATCAATAAATGCAATGCATACAATGGGACTTCAATTTTGCATCGTTTATAGGACTGAGAACAAGGAGGTTGCACTATATGATTGCAGGAAACATATACATTATTTTGATTCAATCTAAACATAAATGAAGGTTGATTGTGGTATAAACTGCTGTCAGATAAATTCAGCATTTCTTTCCCATTGAAAAGAATCACTCCATCTATTTTCTTAATGCTTCTTCCAATGCAGGGTCGCAGGGGAGCCAGAGTTTCTCCTGACAAGCAACAATCACAAGGCAGGATATGCCCTGGATGTAGATGATGCCAGTCACATCAAAAAGAAGGAAAATATATTTACTGAATTATTTGTCTGATACTTTTCTCCACTTTACAGTTGGATTTCTTTTGGACTGGAAGGTGGATTTTACAAAGATTATGTTCTGGGGCAGAACCTGATCCACATTTTTTAGAGATGTTTAACAGAAGCTTAAAACCAAACGTATTGCATTGGATATTTGTGGTTTGCAGTCAAGCAATTTGACTTTATGATTTATGAATGACACTTATATGAATAAGTGCAATACTTTTGAATGTTAGGTAATCCCATGCATACATTCAAACATATTAGAACAAAAACGTACATGGTGTTCAACCTGGTGATTTCAGGTGACTATTAGGACACATTAAGTTAAAGAACAATTCCGATTGCAAAAATCAGTATTTAACTGCAGTCATAATGAGAGGTCATGATGCCTACCACCCAGTCATGATGTCTGCAACCCTTTGAGATGATTGGTTAAGTCTTTGTTACATCCACTTTGCCTGTTCTTGTTATGTTGAAGAGCTCCTGTAAGTCTGGCCTTTGTAATTTTGTTGACTTGTACTCTGCAAACTATGGATTTTGATACCATTACACCGGCATAGTTTTTATGCTATGAATCTGAATTATATTCTTTTCTTTCAGCTTCAGATTAGCCTGATTTTCTTTAACAAAACGTTTTCTGGTTCTTTTGACTTTCAATTGAAGATTGAAGTACTGCAGCCAGCAAATGGTGATAAAATGTCCAACAGCAAACTCCTGACCACCAACAAGAGACAGCCATCAGCCAATTATCCCAGTGTGTTTGTTCCTGCAAAATAAAGATCTTCTACACTATCACCTTGTTTAATTGACCCAAGAGGGTAAAACTGAATGCACTTCATTAGAAGTAAATACTCACAAGTTGTGCTTCCTGTATCAGTCTGGTTTTTTCATGAGAAATAGTTGTATATTATAGGGAAATTCACAGTTCAGACTTCCCTTTTTCATTACTTATGGGGGGGACTATAAACTACATGCACTAACATAAACTAGTGTCACCACATCAATCCATAGATTATTCTTGGCTGATGATGCACATAACTAGCATTCAAGGCAGTGTCTTTAGGTGTTCATTGTACTTGGGTTCTTGTCTTTGTAATTGAAATAGTTTAATCGCTTAAGTTAATACCTTACTAAGATCTTTAGCTGTTGATAAATTCAAGAAATATGAAACACTGGATCAGAACAGTGTACCTCTTGTTCTTTTTACTGACCCATTGTGGTGATTGCATTCAATCATTGAATTGAATATTAAATACTCTATTGAATATTAAAGTCTGAAAGGTTTATATTATGTAACTTAAAAAACACAATCTGTGTCTTTCTTGGTGTTGGAACCAAATGGCAAATTATAAAAAAACAATACTGGATCCCATGTTCTAAAAATAGAAATTTGACTGTCTTGCACATATTACTGCATTTTAAGCAGGCAGCATTATGTTATCTAATCAAATGCATTTTCTGGTTTAAACTGTAATTGCTTAAAGGCTAATTCAGGTTTTAGACCAAAATCAAGCCAGATTCTGATTAAAGGGTAGGTTGATTTAGAAATCATATAGACTTACAAATAAAAAAGTTAAGCGATTAAAAATTTAGAATTCCAAATATTTCCTGTCGTTGTCTGTACTCACCTAAAATGGCAAGATTTTGTAAGAACTTCTGTTTTGCTTCAGAAGTCATGATTAGATTGCTGTAATAGATATGTGAAGCTCTCACTAGGCACAAACACTTGATTCATGATTAAGTAGCCCATTTATCATCTTCGTGGTTCAAGAACAATACTTCTTGTATAATCAAAGAAACATTTCTTTCACAATAATTTCTGAACTTGTTGTGGAATTCCATAATCATCAGATATTGACTAGCTCTAGTAGAAAGATGTTCCGTATAATTTCCCTGTTGGACTGTATTTTGTATTGTTGGGTCTACCAGTCAGTGTCACTGGACATGCATGCCAAATGTGTGGCTCAGAAAAGTAGCTCAAATCACCTGCCCTTTCCTGTAACTGTTGCCAATTTTCTGATGTTGTGACAGTGTGTACTGGTCAGTGAATAAGCAAACATACTTCAAATAGTTTCTAAAACCTGAATGAGAAGAAAATGCTGAATTGCTGAATTGCCCCTTCCTGTTATTTATAAAAATCTTAAAGATTATTGGAAGTAGAAAGGCATTACAATGGCTTTGGACTTACTGTATTGTTGTATTATGTATTATACTTATTGTATACTTACTACTTACTGTATTATGGATTGAAACCCCTAAAGCAAAACCAGCTATTGTACCCTTGAATAACCCTGAAATGGACTAGCATTCAAACCACAGGGAGCATTATACTCTCCATGTGCTTATTACTACATAACCCAGGATAAACTCTGGATTCATTAACAACTTTAACCATTTTTAAAGCAGGGGTTCTCAATAATGCTTTGCCTTTAGGACAGCCAAAGTGGCTCATATGACCTTAATGTACGAAATCTAGAGTTAAATGAACAGAAAGCAGGATGATATTTTTGGATGAGAGGCGTCTCTGTGATAGGTTAATCCCCAGCAAAGCGTGCACCCTTTTATATAGCTGACACTGAAGCAAATGGAGAGAAATTCAGTGGCTTTCAGGACAACCATTTTGTGATACTGCACAACAACAAAAGAACAATGACATTAATAGGAAGAAAAATCAATAAAACAATCAGGAAAAAAGCCTTTCTGTTCACAGTGAAATACTGTACAAAACACACGAAAACCACATTACTGGCAAAGTCAAAATTAAATCTTTAGGCAAAAAGTAAAGTAGTCATTAAGTTCAGTAATGAACAGAAGGCATTGGATGTACAAGTGGCAACAGAGCTACCAGATCACTTAACTGTGACACGCACATAATGATTAACATCAAATGTAACGCACTTTCTGTTATGTTTGATTGTTGTGTCTGCGCAGTTACTGTGCAGTGCCCAGGTGCCTGCAGGGTATGCATAAGGAGACTGGATCTTACAGTATGAGCCAGTCCGTGAAACTTTCTATGCGTGTCTTGAAAATAAGATGGCTCAGTTCGTGTCTGAAAATGTATATTGCGCCTTTGTCTTCATACCGCTTTCAAAGCATTTATAAGCCACCACTGTTGATTACATGCTGACAAGGTAAATTAAAAATCATTTATAATTACTTACTTCAAATGTCATAATCACAGTCTCTATTCCTGAACCATTTCCACTCTGATGGACCTGTCATCTGGTTCATAGGGTTTCAGAATTTGATTTTCAGTATGATCTTCCACTGGCATATACTGTATGTAGACCATAGGTAACTATGTTGACAAAAATATATTTAAAAAAAAATAAATTATATTTTATATAATATATAACCTATAACTTATATAACCTTTAAGGTAGGAGCAGGTGTGTAACACAATCAAGGCACTTTTTGTTCGAACTAGAAGCCTCATCTAGCACAAGCCAGATTTTAAGAGCGCACTGTACTATCTTCTCGAACAATTTTCTTCTCATTTCTGAGGAAATGTGTTGTTGAATGCTTAAATAAATCCATATTAGCATGGACATGCAGTTATTTAAAATTTTCTATTGATCAAATCATGTCTTAATGGACAAGTTCAATACAGCAAGCTAAAAGCTAAATAATTAAGTATAGACACAAGCAGCATAAATCCGTACAATGTGGTCTATGACACCTTTGTAGAGGGCATTGAAGCAATCAGTTCTGGAAATCAATTCTTCAACAACTTTTCTGGTGTAAGACACAAATCACACAAATGAAAAAGGAAACTTCAAATGCATGAGTTAAAAATAACATAGTAGATCTTTCAATCTTGATAACCACTGTATATTTAAAATAATGCAGATCAGTGCATTTTTGATTAGATGTTAGAGCTGAGAAAACACTGCACAGTCCAGTACTTTACCAACAATTGCTATCTGATGACTGAAAATATCCTCTGTACACAAAATGCCACTTTTTGGCACTTTTGGAGTTAAAGTTAAAGAATTAATTAAAAATTGGTTAAAGTTAAAGAATTAATCTTATCTTGGGACTCTGATTTCATACTCAGGGCTTTGTTGTATTATGCACTGAGTAGCAAATACGTTACAATCAGTTTCACTTGTTCTAACACCATTTTGTTTGTCTGGGCATCATAGGGTTAATGCATTCATTGTGAATGTGAAAAGTTCTCTACACGATAAGTGTATCACGTTTGCCTTCCAGAACGCATGTCCCATATGAATTGTTATTGCACCTGCTGCAATGTTGAGAGCCTTTGGCCAGGTCATGTTTATAAATGAGAATCCTATCTGAATTGACTGATCTGGTTAAATGAAACTAGATTTGATTGATTGATTTATATACATATTGCTGTGAAAATGATTTTCCACATGGTTATGCAGAGTTGCGCTTCAAATTGAAAATTGTCTGCTTAGCATAGGAAAAGATCAATTACAACTGATATGATGATGCAGAAAATATATTACCTTCAAATTGACTCATTTCATAGGTATTTTTTCCATTGACTGATATATATTATAAACTAAACAAGTCATTTCCTGTCAAAGTGTGCAGATTTTAAATTTATGTAAATGGGTAAATTTGAAGGTATTTTTTTTTCTGTTTTTTGAAGAAGAGATTTTATATACCTAATAATTTGTGATATAATATGACCTCAAAAACAATATCATAAGTATAAACATAAATGTATATCGAACCTCTTTATCTATATGTTTGCTAGTCTGTCTAAAACAGGGATTCACAGTCACTGTGGTCCCAAACCCATTAAGTTTTTATGTCTCTTAGAAATAATCAACATCTTTAATTAAGGCCTTTAATTTGTCCAGTTAGTCCTTTATTGGATGAATTCAGGTAGAGAGTTGCTTGAAATATAAGGGGACATAGTCAATCAGCTAGTTCCAGGACTTGAGTTGGGAAACTCAAAACTCAAAACAAGTATAATTCAAAACTAGTATATAAGGATTGCCAATGTGAAATTAAGTACTGCGATCATGTGCCTAAAATCATTTTCCATTAATATTTAATGTTAATGTCTCTTTATTAGCCCTATACAGTAGGTAGGCTAGATCCCCTTTCCAGGCCATAAAGGCCCATGGGGGATGGGGGGGGGGGGGGCAAGGGCCACCATTTTTTTCGACCATCCGACACGGGAGGTGGAGGTGATGTGGTCAGCATCATGCTCCGGCCTGCCTATTACCCCTGGAAGGATTAACCCCCAGTACTCATTTGGAAAGCAGGCTGAGCTGGCCCTGGGAGCCATCTGGAAGGAATTAGAGCAAGTTCCATTGCTTGCCCCTACCTGCAATTGAACCCGGGACCTTCCAGTCAGGAGCCAGATGCCCTTGCCGTCTGAGCTACCCCGGCTCCCCGCATTAATATTTCCATATCAAAAAAGGAACTCTCTGGGAATCCCAAGCATGTCAACCAGTAAGGTTGTGCCGCATGATCTACATGTTGTGGGTTCGAGGTTAGGTCACAAGGCAACTGAGTCTGTAGCTCCCTAAAAAGCAGCAGAAAGTTGTTGCAGCACTACCAAGGGTAATGTTGCTTTTAATCAGCAAGGGCTCCTTCAGCATCCAGTGAAACAGAAGTTCCTGCAGCTTCTGAAAAGGCTGCAAGCCTAATATTAGTTCGAAACTCACCTCTCCTCCAGTCAGCACTACAGATCTTATACATCACTGCATAGTTTCAAAAGGTGCATCAAAAGGTGAATGGATATTCAAAGAGGTGTGTAGATTGGACATTCCAACTTCTTTTTGCTCAGGTTCATGATTGTGAACCAAGCTATAAAGACACAATTGACTATTCCAGATTAGACTGGATAATAAATAATAATTAGACTTATATGATTTATAAGAAACAGAGGCATCCACAATGGGATTCCTTATAAGATACATTTGGCTAGTGCTTTAATGTTTCTAATCAGACAAACTTATCTTAGAGGTTTTGGAAAGCAATTCTGATAAAAACAGATGGTCGCCATCATTTACTGAGACTCCTGTGACTATCTGCAGGAGAACAGTAGTCTGTGTTACCATAAAACATTTCAGTCCCTGCATATGATTTTATCTTGCTGAGTTTTCATACAAGCAAGTTACATGAAAGCATACAGGAAAATGAATATCCCAGTGTTTATGTGTAAGTCTCCACACAGTAACAGAGTAGAGAGAGAGAACAAAGGTTAGAAAAAGTCATAAGAAAGGTTTCAAGGGATAAGAGGGCATTCGTCTTGGAGGATCACATTCAGCTGTTTCTTGAAAGAAGCCAGTGTATCAGATTCAACAAGAGGGCTGGATAGTTTGTTCCAGACTCCATTCACATGAAAAGAAAGGAATGAGAGAAGGAAAGAAGAGAAAGGACAGAACTAACTGTCATTCTGAGTATTAGGCAGTCGAAAGGAATTATGTTCCTCAGCACAATGAAGGAACTAGTAATGCCAGCTTTCAAGGCATTATGCTTAGTAGATTGCAGGAACGGATTATTTTTTTCCAGTGAAAAGAAAGAGGATGCTTTTTAATTTGTAAACCTAAGGTGCAGCTCAATTTGGGTGGACGGTTGCGCTACAGGATGGAAGCTATATTTAGAGAGTGGCGAAATGGAGCATAACAGAGCAGGTGGAGATGATGAGTAACAAGTGTACGTCTCCATATGCAACCACGTCAGAGGGGTGAGAAGTGCAGTGGAAGCAAGGCGATGCGCCCATTGATCTTCATTTCCAAATAGAAAACTGTCAAATGCATCTAAAGACACAAGGAAAATAACAGATATCAACAAGAAATGTCAATGAATGATGCTCAAAACATTGTATTTTTTAAGGGGAAATTATTTTCAACTATTATTTCAACTATTAATGCAAAAACTAATTAGGTACAAGTGTAGTCAGACTGAATATATTTTTTCTTTATACATGGCTTATACAATATAATTCTATGATAAATTTGCTCTTCCTACTGGTTAATTATCAAAATTGAAATTACTAGATAATAGGATTAAGCTTGAAATTCTTACATATGAATGACATAGTACCATTACAAATAAAGCAAATAATAATAATAATGGTAATGTTAATTAATAATTAATAATGTTCCCTGTTTTGGTCATATGTATATTAATTTATATATGTACTGTATATTGTGATGCTTTGAGAGGTGGCCCCAAGCACAGACACACCCTACACACAAGATTTAAAGTGAAAAATAAGGGTTTTATTTATAGAAGTCTTGTCCTGTGGTAAAAATAAGCATAAATAACAGCTCACACTGGGGGATAAAATAGCGCTCTTCCCGCAGGACTTTGGTCAAAATAGACAGCTATAGCAGTGCTCTTCAGCCCAAGCTGGAGAAGAAAATCATAGCAGCTGTGTGACACTCCAGCCGGTGCTGGGGAAGAATACTGGAGTTGTCAGCAGCAGTGTTGCCCGTTCAGCCGGAACTGGAAAACAATGGATTTAGTAGCAAACTGTTAGACGAGGGACAGATTCAGTTGGTGCTGGTTAAAGCCTGAGCGATCTGACAGAGCTCCTCCCAAGGATTTGGCTCCTTGTGATCCGCCTGAGTCTGCATGCCACCATCTTGTGCCGGAGGAAAACACACAAAAAAATAGCAGTTCATGGGGAAAGTACCAACTCTCAAGGACTCCGCCCCTTGTAGCTTCACAATATATACACATCTATTCATTATCAGAGAGCTGCCTATTTCTGGCAAAATAGTTCAGTTGTGGCGGTGTAGGAAATGACAGGCAGAGGGGACTTTACAGGCTCACTGACATTTGTATGTTTTTGTTTTTTTTTAAAGAAACGGGAGTGTGTTAGTCACCGAGCAGGTAAAGCTAGGAAGGCAGAGAGAGAAAACAGACATCCACTGGACTCAGAAGAGGGGTAAAAGAAAATATGGGGATTGCTGCCTGGTTTTATAGAGGGAAACGATGGGAAGGGGTCAACCTTTGATAAAGAGGGGAGAGGTCATGGCACGAGGAGAGCGCTACAACATTTTTAAAACAAAAATAAAAAAAACAATATATTTAGATGAATCAACTTGATACCTGAAATCTAAATCTTTGTCACCGTGATATCTGATGTTATGAGGGTAAAAGTGCACTCTGTCCAGACAAATAACAAGCAGGATTCAGACATACTGTATAGTGTAGTTGATACAGCACATACAAGGAGAATGAATCTTCAGTATTTATTCAATTCGTTGAATATGTGAGAGCATTTTACAATGAGTAATATAAAACATTCATTTTGGATACTCCAACAATCCAGTGCTTTGAGATCACCCACAATGACAAAATAAGCACCATCAACAACTGTAAGGCTACAGAAGGACACTGGAAAATAGGGAAGGATGTTCTCCAAGGTAATATAATACCCACAGAAATTTTATTACTGCATTGGAAGAAGCCTTTAAGATAGTGGACTGGCCAGACAAGGGACTGAAGATAAAGGGAACCCACTTATGTCACTCTTGTGTCACTAACACAATCATTACATCTACCCCAAACGCAGAACAATTACAGTTATAAATTGAAGACCTTCGTGCACACAGCATCATGGTAAAGGGAACTCTCAGAAAACAACTGTTCAATACCTTAGTACCTTAAATACCTTTCTCCTGAGTTATGCGAGACTAAAACAAAATACATTTGAAAGATGTCAGTGATTATGTACATATGGACTATTTAGTATAATCAGCTGTAAATGTCTAAACAATAAGTTTGAAGTGTCAGAATTGTCCGCAGTGATTTTGGGTCTTTAAGCATCATTCTAAAGAGGAAACTGCAATTTCAATATAATAGAAATTATCATATTTGATGTGCCACTATTTTTTATCTTTTTAGTAAGTATTGCCCTTTACTTATGAGTAACTTGCATCCATAATATTGAGAAAATATTCTAAAACAGTTCAATTTCTATTTCTTGAACTGCAGTGAATCCATTAGTAACGATTTTCTGAATCAATTCCATGGCTCTTTTCTCATATGCAGCATCTTCCCAAAAATTACACCACACAGACCTATTATTCTTTAACAGTCAATCTGAGCTGTAGCCATGTCAGACATGTCACCCTGTAATTTCCCTCTGGTGCCTGCCGCTTACAAATTGAATTAATGCAATAATTACAAATAGTTTGATTTTTTAATTAAAATGATGCCCTTAATATCATTTCCAGGACTAACAGTAAACGTATTACAAGTATAAACAGTGGTGCTTCTCCAGTTTCACTGACAATACAGATAACCAGGAAAGAAATCATAGTCAAATGTTTTGTACACTTACAGTACTAAAGACTTAAACAGCACATTTTCAAAAATTACAAACAAGAACCCACTTTTACATTACCATTCTAAAATCCATAAACCATTCTTAGTGCTCCATAGCCCACTCACCTTGTATCCACAGTGTGATAGCTCTGCACTTGATTACAACATGAGAGCTTCTGTAGGTGTGTACAGTTGCATTTTAAGTAAACTGAGGACACAGTAAGGGCAATCTAGGAGAGAGCAATACAAGATCAGCAGAACATAATAGGCAGTAAATATTAATAGCATCTACTAACTTTTTTGTAAATTCGGTACAGTATATGCAAAAACAAAGCACAGAAGGGGTTTAAATTACAGCAAGGTACTGTAACACCTGCTCCAATCTGAGAGAAAACCTACTTCCACCTCCACTCCTAACAAGCATTGTTGTCTCTACAGGTGTGTTATATAAAGACAAAATTGTTTTATTTTTCTATTGGTTTTGAAGGACACCATTTTTTAAAATATATTTTTCTAGGGAACAGCCACAGCCAAGCAAGAAAAAAAAAACTTTGCTCAATTTAACGGGTTAATGAAATTTGCTCAATGATCATTATAATTTCATGAGTTATTCTTGATTTAATATGGCTGTTGAATTTCTTACTTTGATTTCTCGCTAGCAGTTATTAACAAATGTGAATAACTGAATGAGACAGCCACTACGTTTTACTAGTACTAGATACGGCATATTTCAGAATTTCCAGTCTTGTCATTTCTAAGACCCTAAGTGACCCGGTAATAAAGCCAACGCTATCTTGTAGCTGGTTAAGTATATTATAAAGGGCTAGAAAAGAGTCCAAGATACACAACCCACAATGACCTGAAATTGGGGATTATGTTTGTATGCAGTAAAGCAGAAACTACTCCAAAAGTAAACCTATGTTTAACACTAGAAGTAACGGTTTGTTTTTTTAATTAAATCAAAGCATGCTGGATTTACTACTTTCCGACTACTTGAACTGAAATCCAATATATGGTATACTGGTTACATATCTGTCACATTCCATTGCATTCTCTTACATTCTGACTTCATGACAGCTTCTTTGAATTGTAATTCTTTATTTCTAAGGTTTCAAATATTCTTCAAAGCATACCATACTGTTATTGCCATTTCTAAATGGTTCTATCACCTGTCTTTTCTTCTGTCTGTCTTGAAGTCTTGATCAATACAGACATTTCTATTGTAGGTGTTCTGACAAATTGCAGAAAGATAAAATTGTTATCAATGTCTACCATTTCGGGTTCAGCTGCTGTTAATCCTGAGAAGTTTTCCCCCAATCCATAGAATGTTCAGAAAAAAAACTCACTGAACCAGTTTAAATCTAATAATTGTTTGTATAACCTTTGATATAAGACCAATAAGTAAGTCTTACTTTTAATACTTCTGTTAAGGGTTCTAGAAATAATTATTAAAATTAAACTAGACGATCACTGCATAACAGGGATAGTTTACAGGAGTGCAGGTTAAAATGCATCACTAACCTGTTAAGAGTCTTTGCAACAAACAGCAGTAACGAATACAAAGCATGTCATGATATATTTTGATTTCCAGAAGGCTCTTGATAAAGTTCCTAATAAAAACTTAATTCTGAATATGCAGTCTCTAGATTTAGAAGTCAATCCATGTTTTTATTATATCCATATTTTTATTATCTATAAATGTCTAATCGATAGAGAACAGGGAGTACAGATGATGAGTAAAAGCTCAAATTGGGTTGATGTATTTAATGGGGTTCTGTAAGGATCTGTATTAGGACCACTGCATTTTAATTTATTTAATTTAATTGCTTTCAATGTTCAGGATTCTTGTAAAATTAATAAACAAGTCCAGCAAGACAAAAATGGCAAGCAGCCATATTAACCCAAGGTCATTGGAAAAGAAGTGGAGGCTAGGCATGGTGGCCAGGCTTGATTGGATGACTTTGCTACAGTATGAGTACTTAGCCAAAAAAAGAAAGTGATGAAGATAAATCCCAAGAGGTAGTGACTGCATTTCATTAGAAAAGAAAATAGCGGTTATGACTGCAAATGTACGGTATAATTTCATAAAACTGGAAAATGCATATGCACAAAAGGAAAAAAAACGTAATACCTACAGGCATTACAGTTTTAATAATGAAGAACTTTACTGCACTAAATTTTGTAACTAATTGCTTTTTAAATGCAAGTCTCTCTCACAGGCTAAACTGGTTTGCAATGCTCTGCGAGCACATGGGTGTGACTGACTGCAGTGTAATACTACAGTTCATCAATTGCCCATATTGGCACGATAACATTCTCACATTTTACAGCTGTGCATTACAGAGCGCAGTATGTGAAGCATTTGTTAGACTTTCAAATAACTGTAATGTGAAAGGAAGTTGGTTTCACTGCAGCTGTTGCTATAAGTTTTAGCTTGTTTGAATCTTGGCTTGGTTTGGCAAAGCCCAGATAGTTCAGTTCGAAGAGAGCTCATAAATCTACTAGAGATGTCTTGTTGCTCTCCTATGGCCGGCTTATCATCATCATCATTGGTCAGCTGCTGCAGACAGTTAAAATCCTTCACCATCTGTCTTAATGCGGTCTGGCATACTGCAGAGGCCTTTAGGGGATTAGAGAAGGTGTGTATCCTATTAATCTGCATCTCTGCTGGCCACATGAGACTGGTATCACGCCACGTTCTGGTCTTTGGGTGTTGGCATTCTAAGAGTGTCAGCATTACCTGATCATTTTCTCCAGGCTGAACATGTGTGCACTGGACCAAACAAAGCTGTCAGTGATGAACGAGTCCTCATGAAGGATCTAAGATCACAAAAGATGAAGTCACTGGGACAAGATGTAAGATCTTATTAGCTGGTATAGCAGTGGAGACAATTATCCCTTTGAATGTATGGATGAAGTTAGATCTTGTGTTAGGAATACAAGCATATTATAGTATTTTTTGAGAATGTGTACTTAATGACTAGGGGTGTTCTACCACTGCTTTTCCCAAACCATTTTAAATATAGCTGTGCTCAAGAAGTCACTTCTCCCCAAATGGCTAATAAATATTAATATTATTATCACAGAAAGCTTACATTAGAGTTTTTTAACTTTAATAGCATGAAGGCATATTGTTACAAAGAAAGCTAAAATTGCACATTCATTGGAATTTAAGATAAAAATGTAATGGAGGAAAAAATGTATTAGAATTTATGTTTATTGTACAAGTTTTATAAACCCTGCGGATAAATGGAGGCTAGTAAATAGATTACATTTGTTTTGTCAAAAGTACACAGTATTGACAAATAACTTAATGCTATCCTTTATGAATTTACTTTAATCGTGGTTTTTGTGCAATATTTACAGCATCTACTACTCCAAAAATATTTTTACCAAATTGCCAAGCAATTGTCAACAAAGGGGATGGTCACATTTCAATGAGGAAAAAAAATATTCATTTCTTGAAACTCATTCTACATTGAAAGCACAGACTGACAACCATATGTACAAGACATTCTTGTATCATTAAAACAAAAAACTGATATATTGTAAACAACAAACTATCTCTGATTGCTTTTGTCATTTGTCCTCTCCTGAAACGAAACTGTACACCAATATCTCAGGTATCAATGTATCTAGTATTTTTAAATTGTTTTATTTAGAGGTATTTTTCTTTGGTAGAGTGCAAGGCTTGGTGTTTGTGAAAGTAATAATGAGTCATTAATCAAGTGGTCTGAAGCAGTGAATTAAGTATGACGTACTACTGCTGCAGAATCATATAGAATTGGACCACTGCATTGCACTTCATTCTAAGGATCAGAAACAAGGAGATTCAGTGCACTGCTCAAGGTAGCACAGGGGATCAGTAGCAGAGTCGAGAGTGCTTATGCTTTCTCTTCAAAACCTCTGTCAGCTACCCTCTTTTAGTCCACTAAGGGTGGGACTGTGAAAAACACAAAATACAAAAAAAACTAGCATTCCTCCATCTCACTCTCTAAGTTACATTCACTCTTGACTGATTCTCTATGTTTCATTTTTTTAGGTGTCTCCAGTGTATATGCACAGGACGTACACATACTGTAAGCATTCTAAATGTACGCATGTACGTTCGTTTTTAACCACTGAATGAAAGTGGACAAAAGTTACATTTTTTTAGGTATGTTACTCAAATAGAAACTTGTCGTTAGATTTACTTTTTAGAATATTGTTTTTCACAACATTTTTGTCTGCATCTTTTGTAAAAAAAAAAGTATATTACTACTGAGTCATATATCACATGCAGAAATGGAGGTGGTCAATGAGAATAATTACATCTACTACATTACATACAGGGGCCTCAAGTCTCTGCTGAATCAAACATTTCGATCTGTGAAAAATTCTATCCCTTCTATACTGTTAAACAGGATATTAATAGATCAAAGGGAATCGCTCTTTTTGTAAGTCTTTCTTCTTGTCTCTTTTGATTATAGGTCATTTAAAGTATGAAGGAGTGCTCTTCTGGAGAAAGGACAGAAGAAAACGGTAACAATTCAAATTAAATTCTAAAAATAATTTAAAAATGTATTCTTCTTTTTTTGCTAGCTAAGGAAGCTGGACAGAAACAAAGGATACCGTATATGGTGTAAAAATAATGCAGTTAACAAATGAGGTGGCTATGGCACTAAATAACCTGGTAAGAGAACTGGTGCAGAACTCTGGTCCTGAGAGTCATGGGGCCTGTTTTTCTATGTGCTCTAACATTACTTAACCAATTATTTGCCTAATTAAAAATTAAGTTACAGTATTTTCCAGATCTCCACTTGCTGACGACTGAAAGCTCTTTATTTAACATTTAGGACTGTGGTTCACCAAGACTGCCATAGCAGGGAAATCAAAGTAATACCAGTATATCAGTAGATATTTGTGGAAGCAGTTTTAAAAAGAGAATGGAATTACAGAAAATGATCCAAGATTTGGCATGGAGACTGCCTCTTTCTGTTATCTTTGCATTGCATATGTAGAAACAAAAAGGAATCTCTCATTTAACGAAAATACAGCTATGCTTAAGGGGATCGCACAAACAGGGCTCTGAAGGGGGGAACAAACTCGTTTGAAGAATTAGCTTTGGAAATATCGCAACCTTGTGGCTAAATGCCGTCATTACACTATGACATTTCTTCAACCCTTATTCCTCCAAAGCAGCGGGTTCAAATGACATAACACGTTTAATAATGTAATTCTACTGGAGACTATTAGTTAATTAAATGTTGTGTAATGAAAGTACCTCCTGTCTAAATAAGAGTTTCTTTAAGATAAAAGGAGTCGTACATCTAATTTTAGAGGACTCCATTTTGGACATCCTACACCTACAGTCACGTATGGTTTTCATTCTGCCTCTGCTCTTGACTCTTTAACTCAACTAATCCTTAGCTCCATTGAACTCGTATAAAGTCACAAAGTCAAAAGGTCCACAGGTCATAAGCTGTTGTTAATTTAAAGAAACTAATAAACCATAACTTCACTGTAACCCTCGAAATCTATGGCTGTGTACCAACAATCCGGCATTATCTACAATAAAAAAGAGGCTTGTGAAGTATGGTACACCTCATATTTTGTTTGGATATCAAGATCTCTCCTAATTTTCAAGAAATTCAGAAAGAGAAGATGCTTAAAATCTTTACAGGTTGCGTGCATAACATGGTAACTTTTTGCTTATCAAAATAACATTCATCTTCATTATTTGTTTATGATTCCTGTTTCACTGACGATTTAATCAAAAGGGCAAATCCCTGGCAAATGTCCAAGCATCGCAGGTCAACAGCTTAAAAAACAGAAAAAACAATTTTTTCAGTATATTTTTCTTCTCCCAAATAAATGCGGGACCATCTCGTGGAACACAGCATTTCCCTCCCTTTTTAGCAGATCTGTAGAAAACAAATGTAAAGTGTTTATAAAGTGTTCTCCATTAACTAGCACTATAATTCTCACAATCAATTTCAAATTCAGGGATCCATTGCAACACTTGCAGTGCTTGTGTAATTTGCATATGTGCCCACATGCATTGAAAATGCATTAGTCACTGCAAACGTTTGCATTAATAGCTCATTAAGATTAGCTTCACTAGCTAGTTTAATAGTCTCAGCAACTATTTCAAAGGGACAAGGCTCTTTATGAAATATCTTTCTCCCACTTGGATTCAGTCCTTTGACCAACATTATATGGGTCAGAAAAAGAGATAAGCTAGATGGTCAGGATTGGTATCCAGTCTGGTATAATGTTTATTTCTGCTGCAAAAACTGGAAGTTCATTTAAACCATTATTACTCAGAACACCATACCGACAGTTTCAAACGAGTCCAGATCTTCCTGATCTTTACTATACATGTAGGATTACCTCGCACTTACCCATTCATGGTTTTTGAGTGTCTTTCAATAGGGCATTCTGGGGCATATGTAACTAGGGTGCTTTCAGATTTAACTGCTTTGTCTTCGCAAATGAGTCTGAAAATTCTGCTGAAGGACATTTTCCACTCTACTGAAAAGTATTAGGCACAACAATTTTTTTTCCGGCAGGCCTTACTGCTGCTGCCAAAAAAAAAATTGTGGGGCTGAGCAGTTTTCAATCCGCTTGAAAAATACTTGGTTGCATTTTTTTATAAATGTTCCTACAGAAAGAAATATAGTCTAATGATATTATGTCTGTGCAAAGACAGCTTAGACAAATGTTTCTTTTTATTCGCACAATTTGTGTGGTTAACCCATGTTTTTTTTTCCCCATAAGCACCATGTTATTAATTTAGCATTTATTTGTATTCACTGGTTTTGTACTGTTTCTTTATTTATTGGTTTCAGATTGTTTGGACATTTTAATGAAAAACAATATGTGTGCCGTTGGAAATACTAGCATGGACTAAGTATGACAAATCTTAAGTCTGTCACAACAAAATCAAAATCATTACACCGAAAATTTAATGTACTTAAGCAATTGTACAGGTAGGAGTTGAGATAAAAGAGCAGTTTTACTGTTGACTAGAACCAGAACTCTGTCAAACTCAATATGTTTTGCCCATTTCTTTTAGGGACTGGATGCCTTCTGACGATGTTAACCACTTGCTCTGAATTCACTCTTTCAGGTAATACTATACAAAGGTTTATTCTAGAATTTGTCAAGGTTTCTAACTGAAAGGCAATATCTCTGAAAGCAAAACCTAAATTGTATCATGATACCACTGAACCAGATTCCTTGAAATATTCAAACAGACGCTTAACCTGTGGCCTCACAAAGAAGAGTTAAAAATATCAAATTGTTAAGGTCTAAGATCCTTAACATAGAATCAACCTGAATGCCAGATGTGTACATTAACGCAGACTTCAAAAGCCGGAATGTGGAAACTGGCTAACACATGGAACTATTAAAGCCTAGTCATGATCACATAAAAACCATTCACATAAGTGTTTGATTTAAAATCATTTTAAACCTACATTTCAATGTGCGAGATAAATAATCATTTTATAGAGACATGGGAGTAACCTCTGTTAAAAGTTTAGCTTTTATTGAAATGCATCAAGTTAAAAAAAATATACTGGGTTTGGAGGAAGATGAGCAGTTTGCACGTAAAGGCATAACTGACGCTTTTTTCAGCTTTACTAAAATGTTTCATTCTTCCCTCATATCTGTTTGAGATGGTGGGCATTCAAAATTTGAGTGCCTCTCTCATTTCTTTTCCAACCAAAAGGAAACTGAAAGAGTTCTCGTCTCCTGACCTGGCTAATATGGCCACTCTGCTGGAACAGTCAACGTAGCAGAAGACAATTTCTGAAAACAGAAAAGTGGCATTGCTCTCCAGTACTGATGCATTGACTGTTTCTCTCTATAAAAATCCACAGATGCAAATAAAATATACAGAAGTCATTCAGCTAAGCTGGGAAGTTTGGAATACAAAGAGGTCAACATTTTTCAAGACACAATAATGTTCTTACAGTAGGTTTTTCAGAGGGAAGTGAATGTGACGCTATACGATTCGTGAAAAGAAAAAACACCCTTTTTGTGATTACAAAAATGAATGACAAATCACTTAGTTCCGGAATCTTTGCTGCAGTTTTATCTAGTTTGCATTCCAGGCACAGTCCACTTTTTTAAAGACCGGACATCAAAAAGATTCTGTAAATGATCATTGCCCTTCTTAACCAAGCACTCATTTTTAATATGATTATTTGAATTATCTAAAATGCCGTAAAAGTAACAACCAATAGGTAAAAAAAAAAGTTACTTACCGGCTAAAATGGAAAGGTAAGCCAATCCCAATTGGAGAGTCCCATCACGCATACAAAACATGGTTTGATGTGTACTTAAGTGGAAAATTGTCCAAAATTAAACAGTACCATTCACCCAAACCCGAATGCATACAGTGTACAAGGAGTTGAGATTCCAACTGGTACTGTATAGTATAACATTCTTGAACTCTATGAATTGCCATTATAACTACTGTACTGTATATGTGTTAGACTTAATTACACTATATTGTAAGGTTAATGTTTTTGAATTATGTAGTGAAATTCATGTCTCTTTCCTGCCTTTAAAACCGAGAAGGAAACCAGAAATGACCAAAAATAAACAGGATGCTTTCTATGGGGGGAAAGAAAAGCAACTTCTTTCCGATTCAAAATACCCTCTTTAAAAGAACTAAAAATTCAACAGCTGAGATGGCGCTGAAAACTTTTTAATGAATGCAAGAAAAGGTGCCTGACAAATTCTGGCCTTGTGTAATGATTCTTTCAGCCTTTAAGTCTCATTCTTAAATTGTTACTGTAAATGGTGCAAAGCTATGAATGTTATCAATTATTCACTGGAACTCATAAGCTTTTCCATTTCAGAGCACTCTACTAAAAACCTTTAAACCACTATCAAAAGTATTTTCTCCTTGTTTATCTGAGATTGAATTGTAAATAGAAATACAGCATTTCTTAGATGATTTCAGTGTGGTGGTTAAAGACACTCAGCCATGACAAAAGCACAACTCATCACATAACCAATAATAGCTTTGGCATGTGGCACCCACAGGGAATGAGGAGAGCTAGACAGTCAAACACACCAGTTAGTCAAGATGCAGGTATTTTATCACATAGGTAGTCCCCAATTTACAGAAATTCGACTGTTGCACGTGGCCTCAGCTTTGTTCCACATCTCACGTGCATTGTCTGTAATAATTTAATATTATAAAGATTTGTGGGCATTGTCAGTAATTTCTTCTGCACCTTCCAAGTTACCTTATTAGCTATGATCTGAAAAGCAAATCAACACTAAGACTTAAAGCATGCAAAGTTCCACGTTTCGTGTTTTGCAATTCTTTGTTGTAGTTTTATTTATATACAGTATTCTGTTGTACTGTAATAGTTTAATTTTGTATTGCAACATAGTAGTAATGATATGAACAGTTTCAGTGCAAACATATCAGATGACACTGTTTCGACTTCTGTCAATTTCAGCTTGCGTAAGGTTGCACGGAACAAAAAGCTAATGAAAGCCAGGGAGTACCTGTAATTAATGCTAAAGCTTAAAGAGTAAGACAAAACTTGGCAAAGATGACTGTCTGTGCTATAACCGAGGCTTCGAGTAACAAAGTGCACTAAAAGAAGGCAGTCACAAAGGATGCAAGCCTGACAGAACCAGAAATGTTCCTAGCTAGTAAAGGATGAGTTATTGGCTTATGGAGAAAAAGTCACTTAAGGCAGAATAGTTTAGTCTTTGCTATACAGTATGCAAGTCAAATGTCACTGTCCAATAAAACTATCTGAAGTCCAAGACAGTTCAGTTTCATATACAGACAACAGATTTCTTTAACAATGCCTAAATCTTTATTTCTTTCAGTAAGCTACATTTTTTTTTTCAAATTAGACAGTTTACATCATGACACAAAAGAGAAACTTAAATTACCCATAGTTTACATGTATGCTTGATTCCAGTCTTATGGAAGAATAAGTAAGACAAAAACAAAAAGCCCTCATAAAGAAACCTCCATTAACAACTGCTACTGCTGTTAGCTTCTTTTTTTTAAAACGAATTGTCGATTGTCCACTGCTGTTAGTGTAATGTGTTATGATATCAAAAGAAAAGTAATCACAGCGAGTTGATACAGAGGGAATGGTATGCGTCATTACAGTCAGCTGGTGCATTTTACACTGCATCACTCACAAACATGGTCAATTCACAATGAGCTGCAACCTGCACAATATACATTGTGGTGTTTACCTGATGACACATGATGAGAAGTTGAAAAAGCAAAGAAAGGTGGGATTTTTAGGTCTACACTTGATATGAAGATATAGGTAACACAAGAGTAATAGTCCAAACGGAGAACAGAACTGTAGCGCACGCAATAATACATATAATGCTAGCAAACACTATTCTTTCACATTCGAGACTATCTTTACTCTGTGGGCCAGGGAAGAGAAGAACATTTGCACTGCTAAGCCCGAATGCATTGTGTTCTTTTGACCTCCACACTTACCCCGCCACATTGCTTTTTCAGCCAAATATCTCATCACAGTATATATTTTATCCACAGAATTGTGACATTTGGTTGCAAATATGTTTTTTTTTTGCATACTGATATTCCCTTTGCAAACAGAAAGCCAAAACGCAGGAGACACACACGCACTTGACACAATCCAGGAGCCAAGCTTAATTAAAATCTCAAAACGTAATGTGACAACATCATAAGCACTGCTACATCTTGAACACAACTGGCATTGTCATACATGGGCACAGAGTATGGCAGTAGATCAGGGAGACCAACCAAAATGTGCCAGTTGTCTATAATAATGATCTCTTGCATGTCAGGTGTCAGTGGTACTGAGGTCACACGTGCTCCTCATTGCAGCTGTTGGTTTGCTAGTCTTCTCAGCAGTTCAAGAAATGTAAAAATTGTAATGCCTAATGTACATCTTGTACTAGTCAAACTGCCACACTCTTTTCCCCACACTGAGTGGGTAAGGATAGGAGATATTAAAAATATATATATATTTAATGGCACAGTTCAGTTTTGCCACAATGACTGCAGTCCGCACATGTAATTAAAACAATACAAGACAATGCACAGTATGCATATTTTTTATGCGATAGACAACCCCTTTCTTCTGGAAATAAGGTAACTTTGTATCCACAATTGTAGATGTATACAAAAATGCTGGTTAGTGTAGATGTGACTGGAAGTATCATTTGAATTTTTTTATGGGGGGGAGTTGAAGTGCATTAGAGTTTATTTCTGACAAGGAAACGGCTTCAGTGATGTGTATTTTTTTCCTCTACATTTTTAAGCATTTTGCTTCACAAATGCTGTTAAGACTGAAAATTGGGAATGGTTTGGGTTGTACGTTAAAATTTGACTCCTGTACATAAAGCGCTGTGTTTTCATAATCCACTAGGTTGGATGTAATTTATGAGTCAGTTTAGCACAGTACCTTGCCGTAGTGATTTTAAACTCATTTTCAGATTGGCTCACAGGAATTTCAAGAGGATGTGTACATCTTTGTGACAAGCTCTTCTGCTGACATCTAACTTTTTGCACCTTGAAAGGGGTTATCATATTATTCTGACACAACAATTACAATAATCCAGGTCTTGCATACTGAGAATAAGGAAATGGAATGAGACAACGACATTTACAATCAAACGTTCTTCTCCTCACATTGCAGTGAGAAGGTGGACTCAATTCAGCACACCAGAGGAAAAAGAAAAATAAAGAAAAATCAAACCACAACATTTAGTTTAAATCTACATCCAGCTTAACAGCAACATTAATATTCAACAAGATCAAAATTGTATCATTTTAAGGTACCTCTTATATTTTCTGATTATTTACAACTGTACAAGCAAAGCACACGCTTCCAAGTGTACTTATTTAATACAGTATCGACTATTTGCATTTACAGGATTTCTTCAACAAAAAAGAAACTGAGAACAAAAAATAAGATCTTTCATATATTACAAAAATCATTTGCTGCTAGTATTGTACTTTTATTTTTAAACCAAGTAAGACTAGTGACACCAGGCTGAACAGAGCAATCCCCTGTGTCACTCCTGATAACCATTTAGGGGAGGGGCTCAGAAGCAATAAACTCCAAGCTGTTGTATATAAAAGTTAAGGCAAAGTCATTTTCAAGTTTAAATAAAATTCAAGTTTTCAAACACTGGATGGAAATTTATATATTCATTTTTTTTCCTTTAAAAAGAAAAACAAACATAGCTGTTTAAATAATACCTTTTTTATGGAATAAACTAATGAGACTAACTCCGCTGAGGAAAAAAAAAGTCATTTTGCAACATAAAATCAAAATCACTCTGAAATCTTAAAGACTGCCAAACTTAGTGCATTCTAGTCCTTCAGAGTTTTTTTTTAATTATTATTTTTATAAATTAAATTTCATTTTACGTGTAAAAGGAGGAACAAAAGATCCCTGTCACAGCAGGAAGCTTTCCTGGGCAACATTTCCAAGTTTCAAATGTAATCCTCATTCACTGACATGTACTCCAGGATGCTCCAATGTTGTTGCAGGAAGACGTCAACGACGGAGCCAAGTTTGAAAGTGCGGAAGAATCTGGAGAAGAGCACTTTGCACTAGGTCCACAGAGCAGGCTTTCTTTTTCTGATCACACAATTTAGAGTACGTACGGAGGAAAATGGCCGAAATTACATTCATGACAAGAGCCAGAAGAAATCTACCGAAAAGCACACGGAAGAAGAATCGTTACGCAGCAGTGACCTGAAGTACTGGCCAAATGAGTTGACTCCCAATGCATTTGTGAAGGACTGCAAACAAAAACAACTACTCTGTCTCCACCAAGAAGGGCAAGATAACCCACTCTTCTCCAAAAAGACCCCACAATCACACTGGTGTGGAGAGCTCACTTTTTACCATGGATGTAGGAATGAGGCTGTTCTAATCTGAGTTTCAAATATGTCATGTATAAAACAGCAAAACTCCAATGTTAATATAGTCATGTAGGAAGACCCTTTCTGAAATTAAAAATGGCACATCCCTGCCCCAACTTACTTCTGACACTTGCTGTTGTAGAAACAGCAGCTGGAGCAGGTTAGCAGAATGTGTGAAACAAGTCAAGAGTACACACCCAACTACTTTTCACTTCTGTGTGCCTGAACTTTCAGGTGGTTCTTGATATAGTGGGAAACAAACTTGTTTTTGTCTTAACTTTTTGGGGGGCCCACCTGGATCTAAATGAAAAGTAAGTAAACACTTCAAATATGGAAGCATAACTTCAACCTGGTTACCACGAAGTCTGGAAAATTATGCATCCACAACTGCTTGACTATTTCAAGATACTCAAAGCAATTATCACTGATGCACAATACTGTGCTCTAGGAGTTCATAACTCTGAGCACATTACAGTAGTTTAAATCTTTGTACAGAACAGGAATTAAAAGGGACTGTTACTTTTCAGACTGCAACAAAACATACTTTGGTTTATTATATTTGTATGCATTTTATAGCCACAAAAAAAGAGATCCAGTTGGTAACACCTGTTCACCTCAACATGAGAAACCTTTGTTAAAAGTGCAGAACAGGATATTTTCTCTATATTAAATCAATTTGTGGAAACATACCATCTCTAATACTCTATATACTTATTAACTCTGACATAAAACTGGAGGGGGAAAAATGAGAATGACAGCTACTACAGAAAAGGGGTAGATTAATGAAAGCCAAAGCAAACTGCATAATTTTTATAAATGAAGAATCAAATGTCAAATTCAGAGACTTCAAGTTTTAGGCTTAGGCTCCCTTATCAGCTGTGAAAACACCTTGATCAGACAAAAAAAAAGATGACAGTTAATTTTAGGGGAAAAAATGCCTCCTATTCCTAAATATCACACTATGAAATCGATAAAATATGCTCCAAGTATAATCCTTTGCACTGTTACTAAATACGCATAAGGTCCTATCTGTGACAGTCAAGATTTCAAACACACTGTGTTCACCTACCCCATCAATGTCTGATAGAAACAGCATTAACTTCATAGATAACTTTTTGCTGCCTGTGTCATATGTGCCTGCAGATCAGAGGTGGCTGTAATGTTGGACTTTTTACAACAAAAAAGTCTTATCATCTGAAACCATGGGCACATCTTGAGTCTATGTGATAAGTATCTTTTGTGAAGATATATGTAGGTTTCTACTGACTCTAGATACAACCTCCCCAAGAGGCTACACTGCCATTGTGTGCTTTGTATATGTTAGATCTAGTTACCTGCAGACCAACCAGACAGTTAGTGTAAGTTATATCCAAACCTATGTAAGGCGCTGTCAAAACAACCTGCATGCATAGAGGCATAAGGGACAAGAAGCATTTTGTCACATTACCATTACACAGTATATTATATCAATATACTGGTGTTAAAATGAAAATTGTGTTTCTTGTTGGCGAAAAGTATTCCTGCACTATTTAAAGAGTTGCAGAACCACTAAGAAAACAAAATGGGTTTATTTAGTAGCTCATGCCAGCCAAAACAGCTCTAATACTCAACCTTACATATGAAAACAATGTAAAACCAAGAATATGATAAGAGTTGTAATTACCCTGCTCCAAGAGCCTCTCGTATAAATTACACATAAGACAATGAAATTGTCAAACAGAAAACGTTGTGTACACTCAACACTCCTCCAGTCAAGATTTTATCCAGCATCTTTGCCTCATTTCATATTTGGACATCCACTATAAACTGACTAAAAATGGTCATTCCTCAGACTGAGCCCTTAATCCTGCAAGCTGGCTGCAGTACTTTTTGGAACAGATAATAAATTGTTTTCCCCTCAACACTAAATAAAAAAGAGAAAAAAAAAACATGAAAGAAACGTGCTCTACATTACTAAAAGTGTCTTTTTCTGCAAGCCCTGAACCAGAAATACATCCTCTATGCTGTGACTGGTGACTCTGGGATTTGAACATTGGATAGCCCTGACCCTTTTTAAGATTGGATCCCTGCAGTGATTACTGGGGAGATTTGGGGGGGGTGTTGAGATCTTTATTGGGGCGTTTTCCAGGTCCCTGTAGGGGGGGCGGTGGTGAGGGTCTCCGCCCGGGCTGTCTTTTCACTTCCCTGGACCTTCCTGGAATGGCCTTCACAGAGTATGTCTCTCGAGATTTGGACTCCATTTTCTCGCCAGCGCTGTCATCGCTCACAATGGTGGCACCGGCTGGCTTCGGCTCTTTTGGAGGCTGTAGTGTTGGAGCGTCTTTTGCTGTCCTCTGGCAAATTTCTGCATAACTAGGTTTTCGAAGCTCCTGGTCAGCAAAAAAAAAAAACCATCACTATTATTTATACATATTTAAATACACTGGTGACAGTTTATTAAGGATCATTACCTTGGTATAACGATCACAAAAAGGGGGAAAATTCAGAGGAAAGGTCAAACAAGTCAAAGGTTAAATAAGTTTAACAAATCCGCAGTTAGATTTCTATCATTATTTAGTCAGAGTCCAGACAAAGCCAGACAAAAGACAGTTTTTAGTAAATCCGGAACATATGCTAAATAAAGAAGCTCTACAGACTGCAGGCTATTCAAATTATCTTAATATCGGATTATCCACACATGCAAACGTATGAACGTACAAATGTGAAAAATGAAATTGAAGCCACAACCTTTCCTTAAGGGATCAACAGTAAATATCAATTTTCACAACAAATGCAGCCTTATGCAACTAACTGGTGCTGCTAACTGTTTTGAAACATTAATGGTCTAAACATCTAAGGAGAACTGGTTTGGGATATGTTGGTACATTATATGAAAAAGAATAGCTGTAAAATCAATCTTGATAAAGTTAAAATGCCAAATATTAACAATGGTGAACAGTAAAGGGAAACTGAAAAGTTTCTGCTTCGCAGACTGATCTACCATGATCCCACACACACACTGCAGTATTATTTTTGTGCAATGGTGTTAACATGAAGAATTAACCTAAGAACTTACCTGCCACATGAAATAAAATGCTTGTTTCTAACCCAACCAATCATGGATTTTTCAATCTTGAAATTCAACAAATCTGCAGGCAGGTGTTTAATGTGAAATGTTGTTTTTCTCCATCATTAGTACAATAAGAACAAAATATTTAATATCACATACACATAACTAAGTGATGAACTGTGCCATATAATGTAAACAGCACACAGAACATTTTGCAATTACACATTTTGTGGATATTTCTGGACTCATACAATAAAATAACACAAAGTAAAAGTAGAAGGTTTTGAGTTGTGTTTTTTTTAGATGAACAAAGAGGTGCTACTGCAAATAATGAGCTCTCATTACTAATTTAGCTGCATAACAGAGAAAAAAATTAGACCTCAATTACAGACTAATTTAGATCTTTTTAACTACTTATCATTTATTGCACTTATAATCTAAGATTTCTTCTAATAAAGCCTTGTGACTAATACCATAACAGTTTCTAAAGATCGTACCGACATAAGAATTTCTTCATGGGCATAACCTTAGTTTTGTGCAAGTCACTCCTAGCTCAGCAGTAACTAATAACACTTAGTCTTTTGTGTCTGAAGAAAACTATGATGTGTTTAATGGCCCAAGGCCAACTGTGTTGTGAAGTTTACATTTTATGACTTGGTGTAAGGTCAGATCTGACTTAACTATACTTAACGGGTAAATCACAATAGCATAAATGAGACATTATAAGCTATGTGAAGATCCTGAATAACCAGTTTAATATCATTGACTTGAGGACCCTGACAACATCTACCAAGTAGGTTCATCAAAGAAAATAGCATCAGGAAAATCAATGAGACCAGAGAACACTCACTGTTCTGTTGTTCTCCAATCTCACATCTGGATTGCATTTGTGATCAGAGGCAGGAAGTAAAGAATTTAAAACTGTAAAGTGAATTGGACAGTGTGTGGCAAAGCGGTGCTGAATTAGATGAATAAAATCAAATTTGTCAAACCTGTGTCATACTGCAGTTACCAGTGTTTTTCCTACTGTCAACAATGCCTGTCTGCAACATTAAGAAGTGTTTTAAGACAATACTAACAGGTATTTTTATATCATACAAGTCACAGAAAATAGTAGAAATTTCCTGTTTTTGTCCTAGAACTGCATATTGTCGTTCAGCGTTCAGCCTCTTCCTTCTAAATACCACAGAGGAATGAGGAGTGGAATCTTAAGATGAATAAATCTGAGGATGTGATTTTTAAAATATTCCTCAGGCTCTTGCAAACCATTTCCCCTTTCCGATTCCATCACATAATTACAAAGTCAAAACACATTAAATGCAAGAGCTACTTATGCAAGAGATTAAGCAATAAGCTCCAGTACTTACTGTAGCTGCACCATTCACTTGAACTGATTTACTTGCAGTGGTGGTGAAGGTAGCAGTTAGTCGTTCAACGGGTGTTTGTGCCTCGCTCTGCTTCTCTTCCTCCACCTTAACTTCACTGTAAGACATAAGCAAAAGAGCAAAGTGTTACAAAGTTTGAAATACATCCTCTGCAAATATACAGCATGTATGCAAAGATCCTTAAAAATGTGTGTTCAGAGGGTCTGGGAAGCAGGAGCTGTCAGATTCAAATATTATAATATAAAAGTAACTTAACCTGGCTGGATCAGACTGAAGAACCATTACGCTACCTTTTTAAGACATGCTCGTTAGTCAGCCTACCACCTGAACTCTCCACTTGCTTTAGATGTAAGGCAATATTGAAGGAATCCAAAAGTCTTGTAATTCATTTCATGACAAAGCATGCAAGTGCCCAAATTCATTTAAATCCTTTTTAGCATATATCCAGTAAGAACAGTATAGATTACCTGGAACAATAAAACTATAGATCACAAAGCTCTTTGCTGTTTCGTCTGACTCCACTCATAAAAAGCACAGACACCTGTAAATCAGACAGCAGAAGCTACTGTAACAGATATGGAGCACTATTAGACAACTCAGTCATATAAGGGACAAGTTCTCATTTTGCTCCTGTTCATCTGTGTGTCAGGATGGGTGGTGGTGGGCTTATCCACTATAAAAACGAATATTCTGCTAGTTTGGGAGAACTGAGTCTGTGGGTATATGAGAGAAGAAGATGTAAGTGCCCGTCTCTCCAAGTGGTACTACCACTGACAGGAGTGATCAATAAAGAGCTTGCTCTCGTCATTTGGGAAAAGAACCCAGGTGAGGAGCTGATCTACAGGTTAGTGTTTTTCAGCTACATTAGCATGTGTCACAAAGCTGGCACGCTTTGCTCCTTTGATTGGGCTACGGTCTGTCAGATTTGTCTTTGAAACTCATGAGAGGACAGGTCTCATTACACTTTCATTAGCACACCACACAAATGACATCTTATATGCAGTGTGAAAGGAGAATTAGGCTTGAAAATATTTGGGTTTTAAGGTGAAATTTGGTTGAAGCAAAAAACGAGAGAGAAAACTTAAGCTGATGTGTGGTGAGCGTTCTGGTGCACTATGGCTGCCGTCGCATCATCCAGGTGGATGCTGCACATTGGTGGTGGTGGAGGGGAGTCCCCATTACCTGTAAAGCACTTTGAGTGGAGTGTCCAGAAAAGTGCTATATAAATGTAAGCAATTAATTAATTAAACAAACCTTAAGCTAGAGGTACAAGAAGTAAAATACAGATTGATGTGATATTTTAATGAAAGTGTATGCTACATAATATCATGAAATCAGTTACAGAGCGACAAGAAATTAAGCAGCTTCCAGTAATCATATTTCTTCCTCCCTCACTAGTCCCTCAGTAAGAACAAGACTTGTCAGAGGTGTAGCTGACAAGCAGAAAGATTACTGCCTCCTCTGTCACAACAGCAGGTCTGAGGTTAATGGCACGATTTGTAGGCCTCACACTACCCTGAAAAAGTCCACAAAAATCCATTTCCAGACCATCCTAATCCAGAGGAAAACACTTGACAACTTTGTGCATTCCACTTCTGTCCAGTTTGGCATTCTGGAACAATGTACAATAATTAATTCTATATTTATTCCCATCATGTTCCTGTAGTCATGCTTTACATAAACCAACATGGTCAAAGTTTCTTGTTAATGCAGGTGCCTTGAGTTACAGCATCAGTTTAAACCTCCATATATGATTTCCTACTAAAGCACAACATTCCAATTTACCTCTGTTTAACTTTGCATCATGTCTCATCTTTTCTGTCAAAATCAATATCTTATCTACTGAAGATATATAATTCCCTTTTCCTCTCAGCAAAGGCAGATCTGTGACCTTTCCTTCAACTTTTTGTAATGGTATGTCATTAATACCACCCCAGTGGAATAGATGCATAAGCATATCACTTCTTATACGTTTAAACCTTTGAGGAAGTTAGTTACTAGTTTACCACTACTGAGAACTGCCTGCAGAGCACCACATTTTCAAATTTAAAAGTTCTTGTATAGACCGGATTTTCAACGAATAGTTTTTCTTGCAAGGATTTATTTGCTATCCTGAGTTTTTTTCCTGTTGTGGGGTGTACAGGCCGGTGATTGAGAAGGACATATGTACCTTTTCCTCAAAATGCAATGAAGGTTTTTGAAAATATCAAATCTGTATGCTGTCATTCACACATTCCTGTTATCACATCAGTGGTGTAGCTTGCAGTTGATAGCTCTTGATAATGCAGAAAAGAAGTATCTCTGTCCTTTTAAAATGACTTAATTTATCTTTTTTGCTGTGTTTAACAAAACCCCTAAAAATGTCTGTGGCAGAAGCTTATACATGCTAATTTCATCATATTTATATATTTCTAAAGTATTTCTAATTCTTCCTCAAATGACTCGGAAGCTTTGAGATCTGCACATTTTATTTCCTCGCATGCAGACCAGTGACAGGGATACAGGAGAGAAAATGCATGAAGTAATCTAATTCACTTTGTGGTGCTTTCTCTGTCCTCAAGCTGCTCATGAAAACCTCTGTTTTTCTTCCTTTTTTAGTCATTCACATGGTGCATGTGCTACCACACACGTCTTTAGAAACTGCTGCTAGTATTTCACCTTTTCTCATTCTGTCCACAACATGGAGTTTCAATTTGAACAAGAAATATTTGTCTTTTAAAGTCTAGTTTTGAAGCCCATTTCCGTCTTAGCGTCTAGTTCTAATGCCCACCAGATGTCTGAGAGTCAAACTGCATTATGGGGAAAATGGGAGCCAAAACCCTACTGTGTTATAATTGATTCTGTACTATAAAAGGTTACAATCGAAAAGAGTGGCAGTGTAACAAGTGAAAACAACCTACATTGTAAGCACAGGTCAATGGCATTATATAGCATTTCCAAAGCAGTGCATGACAGAAATGCTTAACTGCAGAAAGACAGCAATTTCTATCTATGTCAGCTTCTTGTAATTCTTACTTCACGCCTCCTTTCAAGTTTTTCTTGTTACTTCTCGTTTCAACAACATTCTGAGTAAAGAGTGATTTGAAATGTAATTCAATCATAAGGTCATTTATAAATTATTTAAGATGTGATGTAACATCTTCATATTAAAAGTTAGACAGCGTTAGGGTTTTTTCATTGATAAGAAATTACTTCATAATGAACAAAGCTGTAAGCGCTTTGTAGACAAACAGAGATTAAGTGACGATGTGTAAAGACAAAGTTACAGAATCTTACTCCGGAGACTGGGGAGGTGAAGGAGAGCCCTCAAAGCTCACTGGCAGTGGGGAAGTTGTAGGCAGTGATGGCTCTTTAGAGATTCCTGAAGGGATAGTGTTGGTAGTGGCATCAACATTTACATTCTGGAAAAAACAAAACAAAAATGGTTTATAAGGTGTTTTTATTTATAACAACACTACAAAAAGCCAATGTTCCATGAAAAGAATTAATATGAAGTTATCGAATCGAATCTCTCCTAAAATGTAATTCAGCCAATATCAGGATAAGTTCGTTCATAGGTCATTTGTAACAATTTTACTCCTGGGCAGGAAGCTGAAAAATGTCAACACAGAAAGGAGAACTAAAACAAAAATGGAATCTTTTGGAGACAGCCCATTACCCGTCTTGGTAAATTTCCTCTAAGGGTTGAAAGCATAGGTGCTGTGTCACTCTATTCTAAGTCTGAGACAAGACCTGTTATATCATTGCTACAGCACACCACTTATTGACTTAACAGGAGTAGATCAGTAGGTTTTCCATGTCTTCTGGTGCTACCGATTTAAAAAGACCTGCAAGTGCTATGCAAATGTATTCAATGATTAATACTTGCTGTCTACACTGTACTTCACACATTCAAAGCAAAAACAAAAAACAAAACATGGGCAAGAACGGCACCACTCCATTATGCAAAGCAAAAAAAAAACTTGCAGCTCTACCTGCTGCCAAACGTGGTTTCACTAATTGAGTTCATGGGTCTGAATATTTATACATTCAACATATTCGAGCATTGTCTCTTTAGTTTTTGCTTACATTTAGTCTAACTTGTTACCCTTAGAGGTGTATGTTACCCTAAGGAGTCTTCAGTTCCAACATTCAGGTGTTGAAAAAAATATTTTGTTGCAAATATATGGGTGCATCATTTTGTAATTTCAGAAAACAGGTTACCCCAGGAAGGGTCAGAATACTTTAGTGAAGCACTGTATAAGACTAACACAATTGAGCATGGAACTCTGATTACAGTTAAGACTTATTCAGCTTCTCAGAAAGTTATTTTTATTGTCTTATCCTGCGTGATGGAAAATAATAGAATGATTTGCATTCCCGTTTTGTTCAGAGCATTGTGAATATCAAGTCTCCTTCTGACCACTAGATGTACTAAGATCTTAATGTTTATGAGTATAGTCCTCTTTGTCACCAACATAGTAGCCGTCATAAAGGGACTCATGCCCAAACTTCAGTTAATATCTACATTAATTAAGTTCATATTACAATACCCTGTATTCCAGTTTACAGAATACTGCCAAAACTGGCCTCTTTCATTCTGATCCCACGTATGCCCAGGCTGGTACAACTTTGACAGCAGAATACTACTCAAACATAAGGGATGCATCTGTTTTACACTGGATCTCTGTGGTTAGATTCTGTTTTATCTACTAAACACATATGAAACAGACAAACTTTCAAGTTGCCTTTTTAGTCACAATATGCACTGCACTCCTTACATATGTGTGCTGAATATTTAAGAATAGAACATTTTAAATGCATAATGTCAAAACATGGATTTTGACACACAATTGTTTCTTTAAAAGTAAACTCTTACACTAGAGATGGAATTCCGTTTTCTTTAAAATCTTGAAACCAGTCAATCAATCTTGGAACTAATGCCATTTTCTCAAAAAGTCTTACGAGAACAACAAGTTGGTTTAAATCTGAAATAAGAGATTTGTTTTCAAAATGTAAATGGATGGTGGTTGTGGTGTCCCAGTTACCTTGTCTTTTGAAGTTCCTATCACAATATTTGACAGTCTGTTCCCAAACACATCCTTGGTTTTTAAGTGTCCTGCAGCACCAGGCAGAGGAGGGAAACTGGAAAGGCCCAACTCAAAGCTCGGAGAGGGAGGCTTCTGAGGTGGAGGAGACTGTGTTGGAACTCTCTGTGCAGACCAGAAACACATACAAGGACAGTGAGTGCACTGTACTGACTTTCATTTCCAGGAATAAAGTGATCATAAAATCAAAACCCAAACCAATTTGCAGTCCTAAAATAATTTAATTGAAACGGTTTTGCGTGTCAAGTTACGTAATGCAATGTTTATGACTGAATTGCAATGCTGCAATGAATAGTGCTTTCTTCAGCAATTTAGGGAAAATGAGCAAACTGCTACTGCAGTGAGAGAAGGTTTGTAGTTTCACAGTATCTGCTATTGTAGAAGAGTCAGAATAATTCCACTGTTCTCCAGCAAGTAGAAAGACAGGGGCAACTGACGTGATTTACAAAGACTATCTGAAATTGACAGCATTCAGTTATGCATCACATACCTGCCTACATTCTGCAGAAGTATCCGAATTAATCTTTTTACAATTGCTAATTTAATTCTGCAGTTTAATCAAATCCATTGATTTCTAATTTCACTTACACACTGCACTTACCGTAAATTTGTCCTCCCTTTTCTTCCTATATCCATATACATTTTTCCTTGAAAACAAACAAATCGTATGAGAAATTAGTTCTTAATGTCTTGGAAAAAATATTTTTCTTTTCATACTCTATATTCTGAATCACGGTTTTCAACCTCTTCAGTGTTACTGCTACAACATTCGTTCCAGGAGAGATGACAGCATTTCTGTCATGAGCTGTACATGATTCGTTGGGCCAATCGTAGCCATCCATCACTGTGCAGTGTCTGCAGGAGGGCTGGCACTGACTGGAGGACAAATGCTTCTCTCACTAACTACACCGCAAGTCCAGGGCAAGAGTGAACTAATAACACAGCCCAGACTGAAGGGTTCAGTCTGCACTGCCTGTGCTTTTATCAACAGAGCTTGACACTGGTGCTAATTAAATGTATATATGAAACAATACTGGATAAATTAAATATAACCAGAAATGAAACAATGTGCATACAGTTCAACACTAGCAAAAACAAATCAAGCTACTGATGTTTATTGATTGATAAAACAAGATATTGTCAAAATAGAGTGATAATTTGCTTTCTAAGACTTATACTAAAAAGTCAGATAAAAATACTTTTACATGACATGATCAAACTTACAGGAGCTTGTAAACAGTGCAGGATCCTGCCATATCAAAAAGAGTACACATAGTCTACACATAGTTCTGCTTTACCACGACACTGAAACTCCCACTGTACAAATATCATTGGGAATAAGATGGCTGCGTCAGACCTGAATGAAGCACTAGGCCAAGCAACCAGGTACAACTGTTTGCCTCTACTGCTTTGTGCTTTGTGTTCTGGCTGCTTCACGCCGTCAAAGCTCCCTATATTGACACGGACGTGTTCAGGGACATACATGTCAGAGTTTTAGATTTTCCGCTGAACACGTCATACAATATGCAAGCAAGCACACATACAGATCATTGTGTCAGGTACAAAAAAACTCATTTTTGCCAAGGAAGCAAATCAAATGCGCTTTACCTTCCCCTGCCCATGCTCGGTGAGCAGTCGGCACTAATAGGCTCTACCCGCCCTGTGCCAATGTCCCTCTTGGGGTAGCCCATACTGGTCTGTAACCGCGTCCTGTTCTGGCCAGGGGGCCGGGTCTGAGGGCTGCGCACACCGTTCAGAAGGCGTTCAGTGGGGAAGTTAAAAATAGTGGGACTGTCCAGGAGCCCTGATCCACGGTCTGCATTAGGTATAGCAGGTCGCAAATGAGGTTTACTTTGATTCCTATAAAAAAGATGAAGTTTTTAATCCTGTAAAAATTTACAACAGCACTGTTACTACAGCAAAAGAACGATAAAAGGATTTCCTTGTTTAGATTTCTATGCAACTACTGTTACAAGTTCTATGAGACGAAACATAACTCAAGTCCCGCCATTAAGAAACAGCTGCTTAATTGAATGCAGTGGGCCAGTATAAAACAGATTTAATTTCTGTTTTTCATCCCTCAAATAAGATTCATCCACAGAAATTCTGAAACATTGGAGAGCACAGTAATTTTAATAAAAAAATATACATACCTGTTCCTGGGAGAGTACTGCCTGACAGTCAAAGGAGATGTAGCCGGCTTGAAATTAGGAGATGTTGTAAAGCCATTTATAAATCCAGTATTGGGAAATGGTGCAACCTGTTTAAAAGAGAATATATTAAGCATCAAAAGCAACTGAACACTTAATAAATGATATAAACTTAAATGATATGGGTTTTGGATATTGACTCAGGGTCCACGTAGTCATTCTGATTAATTGAACATTCACTGATCTTGATGCATTTGAATGACCTTGTTGTGTAAGCACTAAATCACCTCATTAGCAAGAAATGATTGGTCATAGGTGAAAATGGGTGATTTAAACAGTTTAATGACAAGCCTGTTGAAAAAAGATAAACAAGAGAAAGGAATTAATTTACCCCCTTATCAAGACAAAAATTCCTTTGTGCCTAAGCAACACCATAGGTTGATTCACCAGCAACGGAGTATAAATCCACTTTAGCAAAGAATCAAGATTTGGCATGGACAACTGTGATGGACATCAGTGAGAGTAATGCAGACATGCAGGCCATGGATGCCCCCATTGAGTACTGGAGGGATGAGCTGAGAAGACATGTAGCATCTAGGGCTCAAAGACCAGTGAACAAGACAGCTGTGTGCAGCTTGAATTACTTCCAAGAGTAGTACCATTGCTTTGACTCCCACACTATACTGTGACTTGTGATTATTAGTTACCCTGTTGATGACAAATTTTAATTAGCAATATCCATTTACTTATGCCAAGTCAATAACAAATGGACTACTGAATAAGACATCAAGGTATTTGCTGCACAGAGTCTTTTCTCAGAAAACGTTGCAATTGTTCTTCTACTGCAAAAGCATCAAAGAGGCTAAGTTTAGATTTCTAACATTTGTAGAATGAGCACATATATCCAGAGAAAGCCTCTGAAAAAAATACACAGACCATTATATCAGATAATGCTTTGGTTTAAGTTGCAACATTTATCCTGAATGATTGTATAAAGAGTATGTATAAAATGTATAAATGCATATCTTTTATCTTCTAAAACCAACAAGACAGTTGTCATCTCAGTTACTGCTCTTTAGTCCACAGGCTATTTTTTAAATATAAAGTAACCATATCCTCAGATTTAAAAGTAGTAAAAGCAACAGAGATTTGTAGTTCTTAAAAGCAAACAATTAAGGTGAATACGAATAATTCAAGGAGCAATGTGTCCATAAGATTGTTTAGAAATTGCAGAAGCATTCAGTAGGGCAATGGGGTGGTTTGGACTTTGGACTCGGAGCCAGATAGCTGTGGGGTCAAATCCTAGTAGAGCCACAGCCATTGTACCCTTAAACAAGGGCACTTCACTCAAATTACTCCAGGAAGTGTTCTGCTTAACAAAGGAATGCTGAGCAGATGGTCATTGTAGATAACTATTTGTTCTTGACTTATCTGGTTAAATAAAAGATTAATTTAATTTTAAACATCCATGTTTCAAGATCCAGAAAACAATTTTAAAATATCTTTATATTGATCAAAATTCCATGTTAATAGCATATTTTCAGTATTTCAAGTATCTAGTACTACCAATGCTGCTGCTGAAGCTGGTCCTTCATTTCTCACCCAGAAACTAATTTCAGAAATATTTCATACATTACTTTTTAATCCTTTAAAGAATCATAATCAGAAAGAAAAGCTGATGTATTAAAAACTCATTAACACCAAGTCTGCTTGATGACTGTTAATGGAAATTAATCTTATATTTAGGCTGAATACATACCTTTGTCAAACACAGAAGCACTCATTTTATTGCATGCACTCAGAAATATGTCAAAATAACCATCTCGTAAGACAGACTACTTTCAAAATTTTAGGCCTGGGGCATGTCCCTGCCAAGTGACATTTTATATATATATTTTTTATTTTACACACATCATTTGAGCTTATTTTGTCATGTGAGGCAACACTGTCCTTATAAAGTTATCTTTTGTTAAAGAAAAATAATTAACACTCATTTTGGGATTGCTAAAATAGACATTTTAGTGTAAACCAAACCTGAGAGATTTTAAATCATTAGTTTCAACATAAACAGTTGAAGAGTAGTGTGTACAGGATTGTTTTTACTCATTTTCATCTTAAATAGCTTTATCTTAAAGATACACATACCATATATCCAACTTTCCCTAGAACATACTATTACAATTCAGTTAAATAACCATCTCAATGCAAATAACCTCTTCAAACCCCTTCAATCTGGTTTCCGACAACTTCACAGCACAGAAACTGCCCTTATTAAAGTCACAATCGTCTCATGGCTTCTGATTCTGATTGTTCTAGACCTCAATGCGGCATTTGACACTGTTAACCATGATATCTTACTTTCTCATCTTGAGACTTTGTGTGTCTGATACTGCTCTTAAATTATTTAAGTCTTACCTCAGTGAATGCTGTCACTTTGTCTCTCTTGGCAGCTTTAGCTCTGAAACGAGTCTCCTTAAATCTGGTGTTCCTCATGGCTCAATACTGGGCCTCCTACTTTTCAGTATTTACAGTACATGTTCCAACTTGGGCAGTTATTAAGATCACATGGTCTAAATGATCATTGCTATTCTGATACATCCACTCTAAACCTGTCACTGATGTGGCTGTCTATGCTCTCTCTAATTGCATCTTGACACAAAAACGTGAATAACTCAAAAGACTGAAGTCATGCTTATTGGCACTCCACATAAACTAAATATAATATAATCTAAAGGCAGTGCAGTTACCCTGTCTGTGGATGGTACGATACTTGAGTTTCAGTCAAAATTGAAGAACTTTGGAGTGACATTTGATCCAGGCTTGACGTTTGATCTATATGTGAAAAATATTTTCAAAAGATCTTTCTTCCTACTCAGCAATATTGCCAGTCTACATCCTATGTTGTTGCTAACTGTTGCTTAAAAGCTGGTCAGCACTTTCGTCTTCTCTCAAATTGCCCGAATTGACTGCTGTAATGCTCTACTCGGTGGGGTATCTAAATCCACTTTGAACAAACTATAGTATGTCCAGAATCCTGACCAGGTCTAGAACAAGTGATCACATTATTTCTACCCTGAAGTCTTTGACTGGCTTCCTATTAAGTTTTATGTCAACTTCGAAATCCTCATGGCTCTGCATGGCTTAGCAGCTCAGCATCTGTCTGAGCCACTATCAGTCCCATTCCCCATCAAACAGCCTTCATTCCTCAAAATCTGGTCTCCTATCTGTCCCCCTAGCCCATCTACACTCTGTGGGTGACAGGGTCTTCTCCTGCTATGCCCAAAAGCTCTGGAACTTTGTCCCAAAGGATATCCGAGTCACCTTCCCTGAGCTGTTTCAAATTAAGACCCAAAACCTTTTTTTGGAAGGGCTTTTACTTAACCTGTTCTGTGTGCCCCTTTGCTCCTACTGTATTCCATTACCCCTTCCACTACCCCCTCTCATTTGTACTTTCATTGTGTGTGTTTTTAATGTATTTTTCTTTTGCTTTGTTTTACTGTAAAGTGCTTTGACAATCCATGTTTAAAGGCACTATATAAGAAATAGTTTATTACTTATATGAAATACTTTTATACTTTTAACAAAAGATGTTTCATCAACAGTAAGAATATTAGAAGGGCCCATAAATTCTTTCACTTGGATCTTGTAACTATGGTTCTTGGTGGAGAAAAAGCATTGGTTTCTAAACTGAAAGGAAAGGGAAGTCAAGAAGAATTTAATATGGCTTACTTAATAATCAGCGTTCAATGACATGCTACACGGAAAAACAGCAAATAACATAACTGGTGAAATTCCCATAAAAGCTTGGTGTTTTAAAAATGTTTCAAAAGACAAACATACAACTCTAAATGGTTTCAAACCATATTAAAGTGAGAGCATTTCCGACACTATTATATTCACAAGTGTGCCATGTCAAAATGACTGGTTGTATGATATGGTATTGACTACTTAAAACATCAACTAGGGGCACAGGCCTCTCGCTTCCCAGATTTTGGAACTCCTTCAGTATCAATAAAACTGAAGGAAAAATATTTCTGCTCTGAACTCCCTGCTGGGTGCTTGAGGTAAGCAGTTAAAATGTCTCAAATCAGGGATAATGCAGTCATTCAACCCATGTTTCACATGTAAAAAACTAAAATTGATGTAAAATAACATTTTTTATTTTCACTTTAAATAATTAGCTGCCTTAAGGAAACATTGTAAAAATCTACACATTTAATTAAAGTCACAGCAACATTATAGAGTACATTGCTACTGCAAAACAGCTTGTGAACAGCACCCAAAACAATGCCATGATCCTGACAACACATTTCAATTTAAGGACAAAAATCTCTTCAGGTGACAATCAAAAATAAAATTCTCTTAATACTAAATCATATTTTCAAGATGATATCAAAGTGTCCAGAAACCTACTTTTTCACCCTTTTGTATAGAAAATGGTGATTACATTTGGTAATTGAAGGTAAAACAATTTGACCTGTCCTTAAACTGCTACTTGTTTGTCAAATTTAGAATCACCAATTTTTTGTTTAATCACCCATTTTGAAATTGTGTTTTCTGGTCTTACAGCCAGCTTGGGGAGAAAGCAAAAGTGAAAGCAGACTCCTCTGACCCAACATTTATTTTTTGGTACATCAACAGCTACACTGCTGCATACAAAAGGGTTGGGTGCTGACTGGAGAATGGATGCATCGCTCATTAACAGCACCAGAAGCACCTAGTACATCACAGAGGTCATTGACTAGCCAGCAGTTGAGAGTGCAATGGTTAATTAATCCCATTCTACTGTAGGTGGCATTGAGCTGAATGCTTCTTCTTGTGGAATCCTGGTCACACAAGGCTACTAACATGACCAAAACATGAACCCACAATGCCTGGATCACGGAGCTTAACCTCAGACCTTCAACCAAACATTACCACTTCTGGAAAAAAAAACTAAACTGACCTAGAGGTATCAATAAGCCAGCAGCCATATCACCCTGCAAACTCACAACTGGCAACCCACTGAAGCTAAGCAGGTATGAGCCTGGTCAGTACCTGGATGAGAGACCTCCTGGGAAAAACTAAGGTTGCTGCTGGAAGAGGTGTTAGTGGGGCCAGCAGGGGGCGCTCACCCTGTGGTCCATGTGGGTCCTAATGCCCCAGTAGAGTGACGGGGACACTATACAGTAAACAGGCGCCGTCCTTAGGATGAGACGTAAAACCGAGGTCCTGACTCTCTGTGGTCATTAAAAATCCCAGGGCGTTTCTTGAAAAGAGTAGGAGTGTAACCCCGGCGTCCTGGCCACATTTCCCATTGGCCGTTACCAATCTCGTCCCAATAATAATCACCATCTATGAATTGGCTTCATTACCCTGCTCTCCTCCCCACACCACCAATGTGTGGTGAGCGTTCTGGCGCACTATGGCTGCCGTTGCATCATCCAGGTGGATGCTGCACATTGGTGGTGGTGGAGGGGAGTCCCCATTACCTGTAAAGCACTTTGAGTGGAGTGTCCAGAAAAACGCTATATAAGTGTAAGCAATTATTAATTATAATTAAGAACCATGCAATAGCAAAAAAAAAGCTGTCATGATCATAAAAATTAACATTTATAACTGGAAAAACACTATCCCAGACTCAAGACTACAGTTTCCTACTATAGAATTATACTCCGTTTTTACATGGTAGTGAGGTTCCTTACATAGCGCGTATTATCAGAACACCCCCAACCCCACATAGACCCTCCTATTCCCCTCCCTTAAACAACTCCAAATCTGTCACTTATCTTGACTTTCCCCTACATATGTTTTTCATTCCCTCTTCGTACTAGTTTTCGGTTTACAAGCCATATTGATGGTGATGCCGCACGATAAAAAATTTAGGCTCTGTAACTAGTTGCCGAAGTGTAGCTCAGGTGTGTGACATGCCAGCTTTGAATTCGTGAAATTTTCTGCATTATTTCATTTATTCTTTGGTTGACAACCACGCATACATGAATTCTTGTAAAAACTGTGTAAAACCTGAGTCTAGTGTACTGCAAAAGATCATTTTTATACATCAATATAGTACAGTTCATAATGAGCATTTAAGAAAATATACTTCCTACATTATGCATTTAGACTTGAACGTTGTTGTACACAGTACCAGTAAAAAATGAAAATGAAATATTGTTGCTGCGAACGAAACGTTGGCGCTTCAGTTGGCACTTTTCTAACAAAAAGATTTGTTAAGCCCTTTGCTAAAAATCCAAAGTAGGCTGCCAAGAGAAAAAAAAGTGCAAAAAGTTGCGTTTAAAGCTGCGTTTAAAATAACGAATTAGACTACTTGAATCACTGGGTTTCTGCGGGGAGATGAACACAAACTGCCACAGTATTGCGAGCACAAGCAGGTGCTCATTCCCATTGTAAAGCACATATGGTGGGAATGTGACTTTTCAGAAAAGGTGTGCTGATTTCTACTTTTGGGCGAAAATATAATTTTTAAAATAAAATAATTTTCAGATAATGTAGCTGAAGAATTATTTGTAGAACATTTTTAAAGTAGCACTATATGTTTGTTGTGAATGAGAAGCCATTTATATTAATTATTGGATGCCCCTTAACGTACTACTGTTTGACAAATTGACATTTCGTTTTCAATTTTACGTTTAGAAATTTCTAGTGTTTAAAACGTAATTATTTCTCTCGCCAAAAAATGTCAATGCCTCTATATTAAATTAGCTTTTATACCAGTCTAACTTTACTTCTGCTTTGAACGACCAGCGCTACAATCTTAAATTTGTTTCAAGGGCTGTCAGTCATCAAGACCTGTGCTGACCGCAGTTTTCATCTGCTATTGCATCGGTCATTCAAAGCACCTACCGTACTTTGAAGTTAGTGGGTAAACGAAGGAGAAAAAAGATGGTGGACAGCGACATTAACTTCGGCTGGTGCTATGTTAGACATCTTGTGATGTCCTGTTGTTGTGTGAAACCGTGCTCTTTAACGGACAGTCGCATGCGACGCTCATCCTGCACCTTTCAAGAAATGCTGAAAGACGTTTCAACAGCAACGGTGGTGACAGGGACTGAAAGTCCACGTAGAGCTACTGAAGACAGCAAAGTAAACACTTGCTGTTTCCTGCAAAAGTAAAAGAACAGAAACAGCATTACACTGATTGAGCACTGATGATGCTATAAGAAGAAACGTGCTGGAAATGCCTCTCACAGTAAAAGACCACCAGGACTGCCAAGTTACCACTACATTCGGACTCTAGTCATCAAATAACGAATGCTGTCTTCTAATATGTTTTGACAAGCTGAGGCTGTTGCAAAATGAGTAGATTTCTGAAGTACAGTAAGGGTGAACTCCTTTTTGCATACTTTATCAAGATATCTTCATCCTCTACAGTCACCTTGCTTTCTTCAAAGTTACACAGAAGGGGAGGGGCTGATCTAAAAATAATGAGCTCAAGTCCATAACACTGCTGTTAAGCAGTGTTGTTCTTGCGTTGTAGTTTTAAGCTTTAAAAATCACCGTAGGAGACATACAGTACAATAGTGTCTGCATTTTAATTGTATAATCTTGCATTGACTCATATTTTAGATGCATCATACAAAATACAGTATAAAGCGTATTAATTGCCTTGTTTAAAGTCACCAGCCAAATGACTGGAAGATGAGAATATTAATTGCGGTTATAAACAAATATTCAATGGGAGTGGTGATAATTTGTTTTTGTCTTGTGTTACTCAGAGGTGTAAAAAGTCAGTTAAAGCTGATAAAAGTCATAGCCAAACAACTGCTTTATAATGTGGGAGCACTGAATTCTGTTTTTAAAATTACAATTCAAATAAAAAAAAAATTAAATTTAAGATTTAAACTCAAAGGTGTGCTAGCATGCGACTATCTCGGCACAAAAAAGAACAATTGCAAACTAAAAAGTCACGTTTCCCCAACAGATGCGACGACTGATTCCAGGATTTCACAAAAGAGCGAGCTTAATTAAACCTTTTAGCAGTTGTCCTCTTGTAGTGATTAAGTTTATGTAAATTTATTTTATGAAGCTTAATTTTTAAATTACGTTAACTGAACTTCTATTACATTGCAACAGAGAAGCCAGTAAGAATGACTTTTGATTTAGTTTATACAATGTTGGTCATACACAATTCACTACCTATTTCCTAAAGAGTCGCAATTATACAACCTATTAATTGAAAACACGACTAATAGCCAGCAGCAGCCATATCACCCTGCAACTCACAACTGGCAACCCACGGAAGCTAAGCAGGTGTGAGCCTGGTCAGTACCTGGATGGGAGACCTCCTGGGAAAAACTAAGGTTGCTGCTGGAAGAGGCGTTAGTGGGGCCAGCAGGGGGCGCTCACCCTGCGGCTCATGTGGGTCCTAATGCCCCAGTGTAGTGACGGGGACACTATACTGTAAACAGGCGCCGTCCTTCGGATGGGACGTAAAACCGAGGTCCTGACTCTCTGTGGTCATTAAAAATCCCAGGGCGTTTCTTGAAAAGAGAAGGAGCCACATTTCCCATTGGCCCTTTCCAATCATGGCCTCCTAATAATTTCCCATTGGCCCTTTCCAATCATGGCCTCCTAATAATTTCCCATTGGCCCTTTCCAATCATGGCCTCCTAATAATCCCCATCTATGAACTGGCTTCATTACTCTGCTCTCTGATGTGATAGCTGATGTGTGGTGAGCGTTCTGGCGCACTATGGCTGCCGTCGCATCATCCAGGTGGATGCTGCACATTGGTGGTGGTGGAGGGGAGTCCCCATTACCTGTAAAGCGCTTTGAGTGGAGAGTCCAGAAAAAGCACTATATAAGTGTAAGCAATTATTAATTATTATTATTATAATAAATTATAGCACACAGCAAGAATGCATTGCTCAAACCAAACTTACTACTGTTTGCTCGCCACTATGCTGTCAATTTGTTAATTAACTTCCAAGCTGTAATCCAAGCAGACTGACATTCTTAAAAGAAACTCCAGATATGAAGGTTACACTGTACATTCAATACAGGGACCAGAAGAGAAAAATAACTGCAAGTGCTTTCAAGACACACAAGGAATGACATGACGTTTGGGGTGTACTGGAGAAAAATAGAAATCACACTACATGTTGGTTTACTGGGTACTTTCAAAAATTGGCTTGATGAAAGTCTTGGAAGCAAAATACCACAATCATGCAAATGAAACGGACTGGATGGTTTTAATTAGATGGTTGTTCAGTATGAATAAAAGTATAAAATGTACCACGGTAAAGGTAATGCATTATTAACTCCCAGGCATAATTACCCTTAATTATCTCCCATTCAAAAATATACAGCTATTCTTTAAACAGGAAATGTTGCAGAGTGATATTTTGAAATATCGAAAATATTTATGGTAGGCTCATTCCCAAAATGTTGGAAGGATGAACAACAAAACCCGAGTGGAAAAGAGCTCTGTTACCACCAGTGTGCAGTTCATGAACTCACAAACACTACAAGAAACAGAAAACATAAACTTCATAAAAGGACAATCTTTATCTTTGGGACTTTACAGACTCGAGGCAGGGAAGGAATTCAGTCTTGAAAAACATATTTTCCCTGAAGTGGAAGAAGGCATAAAAAAAAGCATCAGATAGGATTCATTTGTTGACTGTTTGTCTGAGATTTGCTTACATTTAGGTTAATCCAGTCTGCTCCTTGCTAAAAACAAACGTTGATATCTGTGTGATTACATACAATGCCAGAGAAACTGTACGCAATTTCACATTCCAAGCTGCTTTTATTAGTCACACTGGTTATGCCTAAGCTATGTACTCCATTGTTTCCAAATCTAAAAGGGAGTACAAAGTGATACATTTCATAATCCCTCATCATTTATAAGCAGCACATGTTTAAGAGGTGCACACTGTAAAATGATTTAACCTCACATCAGCCTTACAATAAAGAGAAAAACAAAAAGTACAAAAATGGTTTATGCAGTCACAGATAAAAGAAGAAAACAAAAAAAAAAGAAACCTTCAGCCTTTTCATACAGTACACAAGAGCCTAGTATTTGCTCCATGAAATCTCATGGGCGTAAACATGAATGCAGATAGAGGATAACAAGCCTATCTGTTCATTTACTTGCCTTCAAGCAGCACCAACAATATTATAATAACACACTGATTACGTCCATGGAAGCTAACAGAAGAAAGGAAAAGAAATCTTAGAGCCTGTTTTTTCCCCAGAAATCATCATCTCTTAAAACAACTTCATACCACAACAATCTAATACACTGATGCAATCAATTTTCTTGTTTTTCCCCCCCACTCTTAACATCAGAATTCAAGCAATCTTGTCATTTCCTTGGCCCCAAAACCTACAGGTATTATCTCTTTGATAGAAACGCAGAACTTAGATTCAAGTCTGCTCAGTAATTATTGACTAATAATAATAATAATAATAATAATAATAATAATAATAATAACATTGACTAACTCGCTATTTTTCCAACAATGGTTGGTGCTATTCAGTAACACCATCTAGAAAACTGTATGAACCATTTCATTTGAGGTTCAGACTGATGCACAGTACTGAAACAACTCTTATTGTGGTTACTGATGATTTACTGCTGACTTTTTTATTCATTCTTGCCTTGGACCTCAGTGCTGTCTTTGTTACTTCTAACTACCCTATCAAGCTGAATAGAGCAGTGTTGTTGGTACTATTGGAACTGCTTTTTGTCGTGGTTTTAATCATATCTAAATTGCCTTGCAATGCATTCCGTGGAAATTGCAAATTTACACTTTTGGTGTTTTTAATAAAAATGTGAATGTTCAAAATGTTCAGAAGTGTTCAAAGTGGACACTTAGGTTTTAAGAAAAATGTGAGATACATTTGTAGTTCAATAAAATGGGGCATCATTGGAGGGGAGTGAATACTTTTCCAAGGCACAGCAAGTTATAGAAAACGTGCTGAAAAATTGGATATTATTCATCCTTGATAAGGTTGGATATCTCTGCAGTGCTTAAACCCATTCATTATACTATCAATTGTTTCCACAGACTGAAGACAATTTGTAAATCAGACTTCATTTCTATAAGAACATAAAACATTCTGAGAACATGCTTTATGTTCACGACACCCACAATTAATCAAGTACTATCAGCTCTGTCCCCAAAAAAACCTGGAAAAAAAAAAAGTTATGTTCATTAGCTCTCCTAAACTTGGGAAATGTTACGGCTTCAATGTGACCAATGATGGTGCTGGAATCCGTACAAGTACGAGTCTGGAATCTTGGAATCATCTCTGCTCAATTTCTTGCATGTGAAGTATATGCTTGCACCAGTGTAGCTTTTTCCCCCCATTTAAAGCAGCTGTTATTGATTCGTGTCTCTCCCAGTGAGATGTAGAGAAGGCAATGCATTCTTCTGTTGTTTCCAGGTTTGATTATGGTTTGGTGCTTGCAGTTGGATCCAAACTAGATCTTAAGTTGCAATATGAACTTGGCTGCTCAGAATTGAATTAATACTAAAATGAGGTGGTCCTGAATAGATCTGCTTGTAAAAGCTCTTGCTCGAGTGCAAGATGAGCTGTCTCACCCGGGTGATTGAAGTTGTGATACCTCCACGCAGTGGTACACAAATGGCTGAGTGCCACAGAGGGCAGGGTGGGATTGGTTGGCTAGGGCTCTCAGGTCCCAGGAAAACAGCAAATGCCGGCAGTTTTCTGGGCGTGGTTTGGTCTGCAGTGCTGTGAATGAATTCCCCCTCCTCCAGGAGGTGCTGAACTTACTGCAAAGCCTGTGAATGTGTGACATTAGTGGCACGGAGGTGGGCGGTCCACAGGAGTCTGCCTGCACTTCCTCGTTCCACCCTGTGCTGTTCTGTTGCGGGGATCAGAGCTCAAAGCCGAGATGTGAAAACCAGACAGGCGGCTATTCCTTTTTAAGTCATTAACAAAAAAAAGAACTGGTGATGCTGGATGACCATCGCTGTCAAGCTATGTTTAGGATCCTCATGGAGTTTAAATTCAAAACACTCCTACTCACCTTTTTGGGTTCTCATGGTCGAGCTCCTGACTACACCAAGCAAAACGTGGCTCCAAACCTTAAGACTTCTGTTCAATTGCTCCAACACTGTGGAATGATCTCTTTTCCCATAACAGGTCTTTCACCTCAGTAAGCACTTGCAAATTCTGCCTTAAATCTTACCTTCATCCAGCAGCTTCTGTTTAATTTACTGCATCAAATGATGTATACATGTGTTTCTATTGTTATTGCTTCCGTTTTGTGTCACTAGAAAACACCCTGAAATGCCGTCATTGAGTGTGGCACACAAAGATGCAAAATATTTAGCTTGAGAAACAAAATCTCATATCATTTCAAAACTAACATTACTCCAGGATCAGCTTACCAAAGTACAAAGTACTTTTCACTCACCAATGCCGGATCTAGGAAACTGTGCGTTGTTGACCATGTCTGTGGAGTAATCAGGCTGTACAGTGGAAACTGCTGCTGAGGGCTGTACACTGGAGGTATGTAAAATGAAGTCGTATAGCGTTGTTGAGCGTAAAGATTCACATCCAGTGGTCTGTAGCCATTCTTTGGCAAAAAAGTGTTGATGGCGATTGCCTTTGCTTTGATCCTTGCCTGAATGGGAAAAAAGAAAGGAACTTTTATTCCATTTCTTAAATTGTAGTTATGCACTCAGACCCAATGGTCTCAACCAACTAAGGGATACCATATAGGCAAATCTGGTCACAATCAAAGACACTGTCCAGGGCTATTTTATGCCGAAATGAGGTGTTTTATGGTTGAGCCACCCTGCAGACTGTAATCATAATTATCACTCTAATTAATTCACTCATACAAGCTTATTCAGATGTTATTAACCCAAAATAATATACCTTACATTGCAAGATTTCTTTAAGCAAAGGAAAGACTAAAAGGAAAACAAAACAAATATTATATAAAGGAATACTGAATGGTGATTTTCATGTTACTACACTTTACCTTGATGGGCTTTCCTTGAAAGGTTTTTACTTCTTCTCGAAGATACTTGTAAGCCTTAAAATGTAAAGATGATAATTATTTCATTAATCCTGACAGAAAATGTTTCTGCTTAAGCCAGCTGATTGTCTATAAGATGTCAATAAGTTACATTTTAACACTGTGTATTGCATGTATTATAAACTGACATATGTAAAACATAGCAATATAGGTATCATTTCTAAGTGCCCATCTGGGTTGCAAATGGTTAATAACAGGGATAAATTGCATAATGTGATTCTTCCGTAGTTTTTTTTCCCCAATTTTCAAGTGTACATCTTAGAATAATTCAAATCACCATCTTAAATTTGTTTTAAGCCAACCTTGATGCACACTCTATCATCTTAGAGCAGTGAGTTTGTTCAAGGTTTTAATCCTTCAAAGTGCCTTACCCTTAAATAACAAATCAAATTTTCTGAGATCTACTTCCTTGCTTTTGCATATTACATTAGTGCCAAAGAAAATTAATTAGATATACATACTACATAATGGATATGCTGTTATGATTTTTGCAGGTACCAGATGTTATAAATTGTCAAACATTCAAAACTTCTCAATTTAAATAAAGAACATAAGTGAAACCACTTCGATTAAAAGGCTAGTATCGGTTTCAGATACTAAAAGTAGACTTTGAAAAAAGGTAACCCTAAACTAAATGGCAATAATAGCACTGAATGCAATTCCAGACTAGTAATGGGAAGAGCTAACCTGTTGTGCATCAGCTTCAGATTCAAAAGTAATGAACCAGTTGTCATTGTAGGCAAACTCGCAATGGATGAATTTGGGCAAGTTCTCACCCTTAAAGAGAGATTCCACCTCCTGTCAAAACAGATATTAACATGAGAGTTAACATGGGAAGGTATCACTCTAACAGTCAATAAAGACACTCAGTTCTAGTGGGAGACATATCAACTTTGACTTTTGTAAAATACCGCGTGTGTGAGCAAAAAAAAATCAAATAAATGCCCTTAAAACACATTCAATCCTTGCAAGCACAAAGATTCCTAGCATAATTTGTAGCTTATCATTCATTTTACACAGAAGTTTGCCTGGATGAAATCCTTTGTTTCGCCAGATGCTCCAGATCTGATTAAGAATTAATTACACTGGGATTTACAGTTCTCATTCCATAATGCAATAGAGAATCTAACAAGGACCAGCTCCTACAATTAATCGTGAGCTCTGTAGAGGTGGTGACTAGCAGCTACGGCAGGCTGGCAGACTTCAGTTCTGTTAGTATGTGGGCATCCAACTGGATTATACATGTACACTAGCAAATATTACTTAAGAATTGAGGAAGCTGATTGTAATTGGTTGATGTAAAACCACATTTCACCCAGAGACCTGTATGATGGTTCTTTCTATTCTTTAGGCTATATGAGGAAAAAATTCCTAGGCATGACTTTTCCATATGGGGTCTACTCCAAGCCACATAGATGTATGCTGATACAAAGCCAAAGGAAAAGCAAAAAGGATAGCAGCCAGTACATGTAGAGACAGAAATGGAAGCTACAGTAAAATCACAGGTGACAGGATTAATATAATACATATTCAAAACTGCCTAGAGCTGTACAGCTGCCAACACAAAACCCAACAGCTCTCTAGTGCCCTCTGCTAGGGAGGCAAGCATAATGTCTCATCCTACACGTCTCGTCTCTTAAATGCAACATGCTTGATTGCAGTTCTCGAGATCTCATCTGCACATCTGTGAAACGATCAATGCTGAGAAATAACTATGTTATGTAAAAGCTACAGGAATATGAAAACAGATGTGTATTAATATGTAAACTTGTTTCTGTATTGCATCCATCTGTCTTTAAGTCTATGGAATGTCAAATTAAAGTGGTAAAGCTCACACTGCTAGCAGATGCACCCTGAAATAGATCAAGACAGGTGTGGGCAGGTTGAGCAATCAACTGCTGAGCTGCCAATGTCTGGCAGAGCCCACTTAATACACTAAGAGCCTGACAAGACAGTTTGGGAAACTATTTTTCTTGTCCATTTAATTGAAGGGGAGGGGAATGCCTCCATCTCATTTTGCTGGTTTATATGGGAGAATATTTTCTCATGTTAATATTTTTTCTGTTCAGAATGATTCAACAGACAGTCATTCGGGGGCTGTGGGCTGTGATAAAATCCTAGAAAACATGCAAAAGGCATGAAAATCTTACAGAAACCATACCACTAAAGCTCAAGAGCATAGACCTGGGTCTATGCAAATGCACCCAAAGAAACAAGCAAGAGATATCCAGCACAAGGTACAAAATAATTTTCAGAAAACCTGCAATTGCTTTCACTGCAATGAAACAGGACAATTGCTGCATCAGCTGGGATGAACTAAGGGTATACTAACATAGCAGTGGTTGCCACTGATTTAGAGTTGCTGTCCAATTACTACACTCGACAAACAAGTCATAGCTACATCACATGTGAACAGCAACAGAGAAAGACCACAGAGAAATTCTCACTCACTGCAACTAATTTAATTTGCTTAAAAAACAAGATGAAGAACTGAGTTGAGGAATAAAAGTCTTGGTTGAGCCCTACCCTCAGAAATTATGTACATGAGTGGACAGAGTTAGTCTGAAGCGCTGAAAGAAGCTGTAGCTAAATACTGCAAAGGATACTACCAGACGTTATTGTTCTTTGAGACCAGAATTAAGAGTGATATTTTTTAGCTTCTTGACTTCATGGTAATTTTGAAGAACTACAAAACCCAGCCAACATAAAGCTCTTATAACTAAGAACCTCATATCTTAAGATTGTAACATACAGATATTTAATTACGCTTGTAATACCAGAAAATTCAATGCAAAAGATCAACTATAACAAAAATCTATATTATACTGCACGGAAATAGTCTATCTAAGGGTGAAGAGTTATTAATGAATCTCACTAAAAAATACACCTTTTTGAAAGTATTTGTAGTCAGTTGATAAAAGAGATCTTTACATAGCAATGTATGTTAATGTATGTATGAACTTTGATAAAGAAAAAGGAGCATACATTTAGAAATTTACTAGCAGATAGAGACTTGAAAATTGACAGCTAAAGAAATGGGACATGACTATTTTGTGAAACAGCAAAAAAATGGAACGTATAAGCTTGAAAACCTCTGATATTCCAGTTTGTTTAAAAAAAAAACAAGGTTGAAAAACACTGTAAAAATGAACTTACTTCCAGTGGAGTGGACTCGGGGACTTCTCGAAGAATAACAATGCAGCGATTCTGGTTTGGTCTGACCTTTTCACCTTTTTCATCCACTTGAACTAGAGGCAAGGCTACAAAAAATCATAATGTCAGTGATTCACAGCACTACCATTATGCAATCACACTGTAGGACATAATGTGTTTTTGTACGACATTCAAACTCTTGCATGTAAAAGTCTCCAAAGATTTAATCTTTACACACAGTGTAATGTTAAGAAATAAATGGAAGAATAATGCTCCTGTTCACACAGAAACCATAATTATTTCTAAAAGACTTTTTGCATTATTTATTATAATCAAAAATGAAAAACTAAATATTTCAATGTACACTGTATACAATGTTTTACGTTTATGCAATTAATACTTTTTCCTACACGATTTATATTTGCTTTACTATATAAATATCAAGTACACAAAAAAGTAGCTGTAAAGGTTTTGAACCAATGATGTTCAGAAATCTTTTAAAATGCTTAATGACTAGGAAAAAAAAACTAAACTTACATCTCAAGACATCGACAATTAAATCCATATCAGTGCTGAGTTTCTTGACATGGTCGAGGTTTGCTACAGTCATTATTGGCACGTACTGGTCACTGTCCATTTGAGAGATTAGGTACATGTCACTAGCAAGGTTTTCTCTAAAATCAAAAGAAAAACAGAATTCATGACACTCCCTACAAGCCTTGCCTAAGCCTCCCACCAACAAATTCTTTGTAGTTAAGAAATAAAGTGTGCATTTAGCAAACAACTCCCACATAAACCAAAGAACTAATGAATGAGTATTGTGTTCCAGCCTGATGTTGCAGTTTGCATATCCCATAGATCAGATTTTTCCTAAGATATTTACAACTTGCCAAATAAGAGTGGATAGAAACAAATGAATACCCAACTGTTTGTGTACAAGTACTCTAATACACATCATTAGCACTGTCAGGACCATAAGCAAGCACCATAAGAAAGGCATATTTTTATCTTGTAAGTGTATAACAAGAATCAAAAATGGAAACTGAGATTAACAGGTTATATAAGGGAGATATATATAGACTAGACTAAAAGCAAGTTTGCACAAATAAGTACAGCTCATTATGGAAAATGTTAACACTAATTTATTTCTCAGAACATTAATATGTGGTATTTGAGCCCATACAAAGATTGAGGTCTTGTTTTCCTTCTCACAGAGAATGATGGACTGTGGAATACTGTTCCAAATATTCCATATCACTCAAATTCCAAAGAGATTTTCACTGTTTGGCTGTAAGCCTAGGGTCATGCTAAAAGATGAGTCTCATTCTGTAGGGATTCATTCCTGAGGGAATGGCATGGTGAATCACAATCTGCCTAAATCCGTTGCCAGTCAGGATACCTTGAATTTTAAGCAAAACCTTGTAATGACCAAACCCTGTACTTTACTATTTATATAAACTGTTATGCCCCTATCCAGCCTGTATTAAAACAGATCTTTTTATTTTATATCATGTTATACTTGTATTATGTGCTAGATATTTAGAACACTGTTTTAGTCATTATATTAACAAACAATAATGTAGTTCTGGAATTAGTCCTGAGAAGAGGAACCAGATACATAACTGAACTTAAAGGAACCTTTTATACTGACACTGAACTGTTTTAGTACTCAGAGAAGAATTACTGTATGAAGGGAAGTGACTAAAGCAAGTAAAATCATTAATGACCCTGAGCAAAGCCAACCCAACAAACTTCTTTAGAATCAATTAAAATTCAAAAGTGGAAATTAAAGACAGGTGCATTTAAAACCAAGAAATGCAGGTACTTTGTTATACAAATGTTGAAGGAATCTAGAATAAACTACCCAACCATGTTGTCAAAGCTTATATCCTGGCTAATCCTGGCTTTCAAAAAAGACGAATGGATGATATCTTCATATTAATTAATAACACCAAACGAGCTGGATGGAGTAAGCAAACTCGTGTTCTTTGTAACCTCCCACACTGTTAATAGGATAGCAAAAGAAAAAGTGCCTTACTACAGGTACAACAATCACACTTCTGCTTTCTTTTTAGAGCTGCTCTATTGCAGCTTTTCAGATATTGATTTCACAACACATCACAAATATCTACTAAAATTTAGTAATAAGGTCAAGAATAATAGAAAAGGTAAAAAGACTTTGCTTCCAATACTAATAAATAATTTTCCCCAAAGTACAACTATTATTTCTGGCACTTAAGTCTCTATACACTTTGCTTATTTAGGTTAGTACTGCTAATTTGGTGATTTAATAACACGTCATGAGATTCTTCCATACAGACAACATTCTAAGATTGTCACTCTAAACGCAGGTTGAGATTTTTTTGTGCAAGAGAATACAGAACAGACTGCTCATTCAGCTCTGGAGAACCACACTATAACTAAAGCATAGTACCTACTTTTCCATTTAAACACTTCCATTTTGTATAAACCTGTATAAAAGCACACTGCCAATGGCTAAACATACATCAGCACAACCTCCTCTTTTACTACACCTGAAAATGTGCTGATTCTAACTGTTACACTGACTTTTGCAAAACAGATATCAACTATATGCAATAATTATTATATGCAATAATATACGGTCCCTGTGGAAACAACTGCTTCGAATGACAGAACTGGTCCATCAGTGCTGAATTGGTGGGTTGCAGGAAAAGTCGAAGTAAAATTATTTTAACTTCCAAAAAATGAACCTTGAGGCTCCAAGTTGAAAGTGTGAATTCAAGACACACTTTTTGTCTAAAGGCAAATTCAGCGATGCAGTGCAGGTTATAATAAATTAAGGTCGGCATTTCCAGCATAATTTGAAATACAGTTTGACTCCAGGTAAACAGTAGGAAACCCAGCTGGCAGCAGAAACCGAAATGTTCTCTACTGAAATTAAATTAGGTGTGGCAGACAGGGTGAGAAAAGGGGAAACTCGAACATTTTCAAAGGACACTGATTACACAGTCTTTAGTGGGCCTGGCTTAAAGAGAGAGTTTCACAGCAAGACTCCAAATGCAGCTGTTAAAGAAATAAAAAGGCAAGGCACTGAAGATATTGTACCAGACTAGAATTCCCTGTTGACAGTTCTGTAAAAATCATGTCAATAAAAAAAGTGTAATTCAATATTGGTATTACAAGCACAGGAAAAGTAACTGGCAGTTAGGAGATGAGTTCTGAGTTCAAGCAAGGAGTGGTTATTACTTTAAGAAGAGGCATTAGGTGGGTTTCTATTCATGAGGAAATAAACTCTTCATGAATCAGGATAAAGCTTTATATTTTCAAGTAGTACTGTGCATCTCTTGCAAAAGGAAAAACACCTCATAATTAGTACCTCTCGCATTTGCTCCTCTTTAAAGACGACTACACAAACTGGCAATTTCAGTTGCCTTTGTGATCTTTTCATGAATTACCAGGCTTGCTCTCTCATTGTCGTCTATTTTTACACCACGAGAAATGTTGCATTAAACACTGGACTCCTAACTTTAAGGGTTTATGCTAATTTATTTGAACCCGCTTAACCATCTGAAACATTACTAACATAAAATGGATTTGTTGTTGAAAACAATATGGCTGCTAATAAGTTGGCAAAATATTTGCAGAAAATTGGAGATTACACATTCCACCCCATCTGTTTTTCCTCCTCAAATGCATTTATGCCACTTTAAGAAAATTCTGTGATATGAGGCACCATTTTATAATACATACACCTATCATTCACATTCTAAATGAACATGAGATTCTCTAACCTCAAGTCAGACTAAGAAAATATTTGATTGTTACGTAATTTTAAGTAAAAATGACAATTCAAGGAATTGCAATAAACATAAAAGAAACTCAACAGATTCTTACACTGATTTTGGTATTTAAACACTTGAAACTAGAACAATCTGTTTAGAAGTATTTAAAAAAAATAACTAAAAAGTAAGTAGAAATAGGCAGTAACACAAAAGTATATTCGAGTATTGAAGCTCTTGGATTCTGTTATATATACTTTACAAACATGATAAAAACTAACTTAGAATTTAAACGAAAAAATAATGTAGGTCATACTTTATACAAAGTGGGATTGGGATTACAGACATACAAATTTGTTTTTAGTGAAAACTACGTAAAATGGCCAAAAATAAGAACAAAAGCTGGTCTACAAGAAATAGAAACCTAAAAGGAGGAGAAAAGGAAATCAATTTCTTTCATTTTACTATCCTTCCATAGATTTTTTTTCAAAAACCTACAACTCGATGACTTGCTAAATGTCAAATAATTGTTTTTTTTATGCAAGCTCTCCATAGACAATGAGAGCGCAGAAAAGCCTTAAGTGCAGAGTCAACCAACCAATCGATCGATGGATCAACCAATCAGGGAGGGCCGCCCACTGCTCACATCACGGGTTTGTGCCACGGTCATTTTTGCCAGTATTTCAAAACAAAACTAGGAAATAAGAGTCACTCTGCAATATAAGCTTTGTTAAAAAAAAGGTTTTTTTTGTTCATCTCATTCTTTTCAGTCAATTGAATTACACAAAATGCTATGTCGTCTATTATCTCCCTTTCCATTTAATTCTACACATTCACCATCAATGATTAAGAACATGTACAGAGCATGTAACATGCATCAATTTAACACAACTGTAGTTACCACATTGCTTATAATTTCATGAGTATGCGGGGAGACCGCACCAATTTTGTTTTTCTTAACCTTATATTTAATCCTCATAACACTACCAGACATTAGGGCAGAGTTCTTGGGTAAGCTTTTTAGTATCACTTTCTATGATATTTTAGGAAAAACAATTTAAAAAGCACCTGCACTGTTTATAGTGCCTTTAACTGCTGATGTACAAACTGAGGTCCCTATGTTCACCCCCTCAAACTCTGAAAATTGAATCTAGCGTTAGCACTATCTGAAGGACTCCTGTGGTCCTGGAGCCACTTTACTTGCTGTGAAGACCTGTTTTCACTAACGGGTGGACAAAAAATAGGGTGCTGGACCATCACACGCTGCCAGTTTGGCTTGTATGTGCATAGAGTCTACCAGCTTCCACTCTACCAGGTAGATGGGGGTAGAACAAACTGTCTCTACAATAAAAGGTGTCACACAAAGGCAACTTCCTTCTCTAGCACATTCTCCATATCTTTTATTGAACAGCTGGAGACAGAGTCAGGATAGTGATATTAGGAAACTACCAAGTCGTAATCTGGTACTAAGGTGCCTGTTACACATCGATCACCTGGGTGGAGGCAGAAGCATATTTCAGCAGCTGTAACTAAGACTGAGCAGTGCTTTAAAGGGTTTTGCTCTGCTCGCTCCTTTTTGGTAACGTACAAGCATTAATTACTATTTGGGGAGCTGGAACATGAGGAAACTCCTGGACTACACAGACAACAACAGTCCTGTATGCTGCACTGCATTTGTGACACAAGAACTCCAGAGATAAGACATTAACATTGCTGCTCTAAGTGAAATCTGACAAGGGCAACTCATGGATCGTGAAGGTGACAACACTTGGGTTTGGGTACAGAACAGTAATCATGTTGCATCCATGACATCACCTTCATTGATGATGTCCACTGGTGCGGTCAGTGAACATCTCTAAACTGTGAGACGAGATGACTATGAAAATAAAAACCAAAAGGAATTCACTACAGTATAACTGGAACCACAATTGCTTTTGTTTCTGGCCAACTAGCAATTTGCACTTTAATACAAGTGGTTACATCAGCAGGTCAGCCTGTAATTTACTCATGATTAAGCTTTGACAGCTTGAACTAAGATAAAAAAAACTGATTTCTATCATATCAATGATATGTAAAACTTTGCAACAAAGTCTTGGTTCACTGTAAAAGACAGCTACAGTTTTTTTTAGCTGTACACCTTTCAAAACCTCCTAATTAAAAATGCAGTAGAGATAGAGATACAGAAATAAAAACAATCTGAAAAAAAATGTTTTACAAGCGACAGCAGTGCAGTCATGCACTTTATTATTTTTGCCAAATGAAGAGTAATAAAAAATTACCCTATGGTGTTCTAAGAAACTGACAAAACAGACTACTTGCCGAGACAAGCAGAACTCCAAAGTCTTTTTCAGATGTTCTCGAAGATCCTCCTGACTGTCTGTCTGAAGCAGCTCATTTCCACCTGAAAACAAGAACACTTCTTTGGTCAGATTTAATATTGCATTTTTAAGGTTTCACTGTGCTTTTTCCAGACAAATTCAGTAAGGACCATGAACAAAATTGGATCTGAAATCAATTTTTGCTGCTTTTGCCTTTACGACAAAGTCAGTATACGTGTCTACTGCATGAACGGGAGAATATTTATTTAAACGGGAGAATGAAATGCAGAAGAATAAACAAAAGGCCAAGAAAAACTCCTTAAGGGCTTGCAGACAAGATCTATGAACCTGCTTTCTCAAGATTTGGACTAAACCATCTCAGAGAACAAAAGAAATTACGTAGGATTTGTAAGGCTTAAGAGCAAGAAAAGTCCAAACCCTTCACTCTGCAAGGTTTTGGCACAGTCACCTTATTTCTTTGATTCAGCTCAACTAAAGGAGGTGGCAGTAGCAAAGAAATACAATGGAATGGATTAAAGGGGACTATTTGAGAATCCCTGGAATAAGGAGACCAGGAAAAGGACTCAGAACCTAGGCTAAACAACTAAGCCATTAAATACATTTTAAAAAAGGCATTAGAGTACAACGGATTTACAATACAACTTTTTTTTTTCCAGACACTGTTAAAAAATATTTCTGGCAGTTTTAATGTTACATTTTTTTTAATCTCACTGTCTAGCTTTTATAAACTGTATTGAAAGTCTGCAAAACAATCATACACTTCACATATATAAGATGCACAGTTTTTTACATTTAATTTTTTTTAAAAGTGAATACTTTGAAACAAATACAAAAACGATGTCAAGTTAAAATCTTTTAAAATCAATCTTCCAGATAGAATAAGGGAAAGCAGTAAAAAACAATCAAATCTTCATTCATAAAAAAAACAAAAGAAGCTCTCAAAAGTATGGCACATCAGCTTTTGCATGTTGTTGTATTTTTCAAGGAAGACTGTTGTAGGACTTAAAGTAACCCAAAAGCCACAATGCTTGCTGAATTTTAATATACTGCTACTGATGATGAGAATCACAAACCAGAAATTTTTAATAGTAACGCTCGGTTCTCTCTTACCAAGGTTCTTATACATGAACCATTTGCAAATCTCTATACATTTGAGACCTAATATAAAAAACCCTATATAAATGAATACATACTAGCACTCTGTACTTCAACAGAATCCAAATAAAATTCTGCCAGCTTACATCAGGCATACACAATATCTAAAACATGGATAAACAGCAGCTATATGTATAAAGTCTCCATGCAGAATGATAAAAAAAAAACAAGTGTCTCAAGAGAGGGACAATCCTAAATTGAAAAGATTTCTAGAGAACGATACAACTAATGGTAGGCAAGACATTGCTCAGAATACTTCTCTATTCATATGTTTTCCCTCCTACCTTTCTATATTTCTATTCATAAAAAAAGATTTCCTTATCTACCTAATCAATTATAATAACATTCACATATATTTTAATTTAGAAAAGAGTATACATGAATTCTATGCTATTACAAGTATCTTTCTTGATTAAACACAGCCAATTTGATAGCAGTGGAGGCTTGTGAGGGAAAGACAAAGCCAATTTAAAGTGACATTATTCTATACCCCCTTCTAAACATTACATTATGGCAGAAACTGAGACAATGTGTATGGTGCGAAAGCAAGCATTCTAGATTTTTACTCAAATCTGCATAACATTTCAAGATTGTACCACTGATGAGTAAAATCTTCAATCTAACAAGGTGAATAAGAAAAAAAAATACTGCAGATTTACAGGTTATTTTCTTTGCTTATTGTTGACATGTGGCAATTTATTCAACACCATTAAATTTGTGTAAATATTTTTTGTGCCTCTAAGATCAAATACTGAGATTCACCACAGTTCGAGCACATCTGCACAATTTAGTGTAGTTATCAATCACATTTAAAGGAAGCAGTGACAACTTTCCTTTTGATGACCTATACTTCTGCAAGATTACCCTTTCCTTGACATTAACACATCCTCATAGCTTGCAACATATTCAATAACTTGACAGACTGAGTAGTATCTACAAGAACTATTACATAGGTTAGTTTTGCAATAGTTTTTTTTTTACTGCTGAACATTTGAATTGTAGCCATTTAAACTGGGCACTGGACTAGACATGCAAAAATCATTCATGAAGAGGGTCTAAGCTTTCAAAGACAAATACAGCTTCCTTCCCAGAAGCACTGCAATACCTAGGTTTTTGAAGGCAAATAATACCTAAACTTACAGGCAAACACCTACATACATGCAGCAATTTTCAATTGAGAAGCCACACTTCCCATAAACAGGCCACACATTAAACAGAGCAGGGGCATTGAAATAGCCATTAGTTATAGATAAGGAAACATCTTTAAAAGTACACCCCAAACTCTAGTGACAAATCAATAAGTCTCGACTCCAGCTAACATGTCAAAGGCAAACCTGCTATATCCAAGCTGAACAACGCAGCTGGGCCTAGATGAGTTTCAGGAAAAGTCAACCAGAAATGTCTCAAAGAGGATGTTATATGCAATCCAAATACCCATTTCACATATGGAGACAATTTCCTCATTATTTTCCATGAAATTGAACAGGCGTAGGAAGGTATGGTGACAACTTTCTGACACTCTCTCCCCCTATGTGCAGATATATATTGATCAATTCATCTCAAGATGGCACCCCGTTTCCCCTGAATTCCTAAATTCAATTCAGTAGGAAAGAATAAATCTATAAAATAAGCCAATAAAGGCAGAGTGGGTTTCTCATAGATCATCAATTGTATTAGGTAGTTTTGTTGTTTTTCCTGGTTTTATAAATAATTCTCCTTTCCATTTTAGGTGAGTTTCAGCAAATGTTATTTGAGAAAATTCTGTTTTTGCAAAGCTTGAAGAAAAAAATATTGTAAAGTAACTGTTAAATTTTAATTCCATTAACAGTCATACCCAAACATGACGTATTAGCTTTTTATGGAATTATGGAATAATGAGGGGGAATTTATCACCGCACCATGCTGATTAAATTTAAAAATCAATCTGAACTACTAAAGACCAACATTCAACAACACAAGAGCAGAGATGGCTGTAAAAAGAGAAAATAAGTTTAAATATGCACATGTGCACCGTATTGAGACCAGATTTAGGATAAATGTAACACTGTAAGAAAGTCTATAATATGACTGCAGGTGTAAAATGTCAAATGGCATACCCCTGAAATTAATTTTCTGCTCTTCTTAATAAAAGCTAGACTATTACACACTAATGGGCTAGTTTTTATATCTGCGCAAACTATACCTATCACTTACAATACATTACATCCACAGAGCCGACTATTTTCTTAGGAGGCTCAGGTCCTTTGGTGTGTGTGGAACACTGCTACACATTTTTATGAATCAGTGGTGGCAGCGGCCATCTTCTACGCTGCTGTGTGCTGGGGCAGCGACATCATGACAAGAGATGCAAATAGGCTTAATAAACTCATCAGGAAGACTGGCTCTGTGTTGGGGCTGAGGCCTTGACCCCCTGGAGGTGGTGGCTGAGAGGAGAATGCTGACCAAGCTCACAGCCATCATGAACAACGCCTCTCGTCCGCTTCATGGGACTGTTACTAGGCAGTGGAGCACTTTTAGCAACAGACTGCTCCAGCTACGGTGTTCAAGGGACTGTTTCCGCAGGTCTTTCCTCCCGGCGGCTGTCAGGGTGTATAACGCTGCCCTAGGCTAGGACTGTTAGCCCTTCATTTGCTCGTCTATGGACAGCATGTTGCTCCATTGTACTTTTTGGACAATCAATCTGTATAAACCTATGCACATTTTGCACATATTTTATAGTTTTTACAGTGACTATGATCATCATATTTTGCACACACCTATGTATTTTTTTTTATTGTGTATAACTTTTTGTCTATTCTGATGTCTGTTTTTGCTTGTCTTGGGCTGGACTGCGGTAACACATCAATTTCCCTGCGGGATCAATAAAGTCTGATCTTATCTTACCTGTTCGACTTGGTTCATGGATAGATTCAAACTCTGCGTACACAGTGTCCGGACACTCCAGCGTCACAGCATTCATATCTGCTTGTTCTGTTAACGCTGTTGGAGGAAGCTCATCTGGATCAGGTAACAGGGGCTCCTGATGATACTGCTTGTTTTTGTCACTGTTGGCTTCATAGCCTAAAAATGTTTGGAAAAACAAATTAAAATAAACAGGAACAAACAAAATCAGGTGCCTCTGCCTTCCAGAAAGGTGGCTGGCTGGCTGGCTTCCTGGTTTCTTTGAACTGGTCTAGTAATTGCTGAAGCAGAACATTTTTTTAAGGCAACTTCTCTCCCTTTAACAGGCCATCAGTGATCTTCATCACTCATCAGGTATGTGTGTATTTTATATCATCCTTGCATTAATTACAAAGTAATTCTATAAGACTTACATTGACAAATCTTACAATTAAGTACACATAACATTGTGCGCAAGTATAATGATAAATTAATATGACGAATGACAGAAGATCAATCTGAAACAAACAGGACGTTGTTCATTATCAGGGATATGTAATAGGACAGAAATGATCAAAATTCAATATTTCTACCCAGTGTACAAAATACTGGCTTTATTTAATAAAACTCTTAAGGAATAAGGTCAGATAAAAGATAGATCCAATATTAGCAAATGTCTGTGCCCTTTATTTGACCAGGTCTTCCTCATACAAAGTTATCTCAGGTGTTCTGACAATACGGGAAAAGAGCTTGCTTTTCTCTTGCCATGCTGCTTGAACACCACAAGGCACTTCATACTGTCAAGACAAAGAGTCCGGCAAGTCATTGGTCTTATGCCTAAACAAAAGGCAATGAAGAAATTAAGATTTAATCTTTAATCTCAGGGTGGAACAGACCGATAAATGGAAATCTCAGATGGCAGAGCATAAAGAACAATGGGCTAATAAAGATAATGGAAACGTAATAATGCAACAAGCACTAGAGCTAATTATTTGTCATATAGATAAAGAGATGCATTTTTAACATTCACAATTAGGTTTTCTTATGCTAGCGCCATGAATTCTCTGGTGTCATAATGAGTGAAATTAAAAGATTCAAAGTCAGAGAACGATGTTGAACAATGAGTTCAATGTCTGCGTGGAGGGCTTGCTCAGGAGAGACCCACAGGAAACATCAGTGGAATAGTAATCGTGTCATTTTATATTCATAAACTATTATCGGAGAAAGATTCCAACAATTTTGTAATAATGGGAAAAAGAAAAAGATATTACCTTCGGGACAAGGGTCTTCGGAAATCTCAGAGGTGTCTTTCCACGACTTGTGAGCACTCCTATTGGTCGAGCCGGTGGCTTCCAAATTAAACATGTGATTTGCCCATACTTTTGCATTTGGGTTAAGGTCAGAGACCTTAGCAGATTCCTGCAAAAAATTAAAATTATTTTTCAGTTATTTCTCTTTTTTGCAATAATTTATCAGCTACTGCCCGAGGACCTTGTGTTTCAAAAGATGTACATAAATTCTGAAGTTTAACTTCTTTTAACATTAACTAAAAAAAAGTGCATCACTTTGCGGAGTATTTTTTTAAAACTTGTGTTAAGATGAAAATGAGTTATAAATAACAGCTAAATTTGCTTATTTAGTTTTTGATAGAGGTTTGCCAACAAGTTTCAGAAACACATTTGCACGAAACTCTCCCACTTCTTACAGCTTTTCAGCAGATTTGAGCCTATAAATCGCATTCAGGAGGAGATGCCTTGGCCATTTCTAAGCCTGTAGACCTTAGTGGAACTTAGTCAATGGTCCCAGGGTTACAAATGCCATCACACACCATCTAGGGCGGATCTATAAAAAAAACAAACACTGACGGACATGGATTGCTGCTACAAAACATAATTCATTCTTGTACTTCTTAAGCCTGATCACTTTAATCACCAGGTTAAAATACAAACTGTTGCACAACAGGAACAAGACTATGGTCTAAAGGATTGAATCCAACTGGTCAAACACAACATTATTAAACACAAGTATCTGGTCACCTAGTCTGACTAAATACAGAGCCCACCAAAAGTATTGGGGTAGTACAGTCTAAACCTAAGATTTATGCTATAAACTCTAATCATTTCTCATAAAAAAACATTACTGATATCAACAACGACTTTGCATTTATTTTATAGGCAAAACTTAAATATCAATTCAGTTCTGCCCTCAAGGGAATCAACTTGATATTAATGAATCTCTCAGTTTTGAAGGAGGAAAATTATTGGGACCTTTGGCTGACAGGTGGCACTTGATGGACAGGTGTTTGTTGTTGAGTTACTGGGCACTAATAAAAGTGTTGTGAAAATCCCATCAACTTGCTTTGATATCAGTGTTTGGAATTTGTACCCTGACAGTCAAAATCAAATTCAAAGATCCTTCGTTTATAGCAAAATAGGAAACAAAGAAGAAAAACCAGCAATAATCTCAATCATAGCTCAGACATTGAGCATCCCAAAATAAAAAAAATGTTTGGAGTTAACCGATAAAAATACTAGTAGAATTACCCATCAGACAAAATGGATAGAAATTCTAAGCTTTCGAGGACAACCCCATAACAACTTTCAGTAAATCAAAATGCACATTTCAAGGAAAACAGGCACAACAGAACTTATATATAACACAAAGGTTATATAGCAATATTAAGCCTCTCATCAGCACCAAAAATTGATAATTCAGATTGAAATATGCATGAAAGTGCAAAGTTTTACAGACAGTTCATAATTTTCAACCTATCACTTTGGTATGGTTTATGAAGAAAGAGATGCACCTTATCTCTGAAGCATGGTAGAGGGAATACAAAGAGCGAACTCATCTTTACTGATGGGGTCCCTAATGATGGCAGCAGCAGAATGAACTCCTACGTTTACGGAAACATTTTACCTGCTTAAGTAGAAGGCAATCACATTTGGAACTTGTTCACTAGGATAAAACCACCTAGCCATGTTCAGAATGTTATTAATCACTGTAGTTAATTATAATGTGGTTCTTGTTGTAATTATAATGTTTTTTCTTGTTGAGCACAGCATCCTTTATGATTCTGAATGTGCTGGGTTGCAACTCCAACATTAATGATGACTTCAAAGGCACTTGACGCATTATGGTTTTGATATTCTGTTTCAGGCCGCCTGAAACACGTGGGATCCAGAGGATACATGTATAAAGTAAGACTGCTAACTGACATGCCACAAGGTTTAAGTTACAAACTCCCAAAATAAACTTTACTCACTACAAGGACAGCTGGCAAAAATAAAATACAGTCCAGTTGTCTTCTTCCCCAAAAGGTTTCCCAGCAATATAAAGTTCCACTATATATAGGAATTCCTCAATTTCTAACCACATAACCTTAACATAATACAGGAAACACTGCGAGCACTGTAAAATGTATTTTAATTGTGTTTATTCTCAACTTGAGATCCTACATGTGTTACAAGTTACAGGGTACATTAAATTGCTGTTGTTTTTCTTTGATGTTATTGTTACTGTCACCAAAAATACTGGAACAAACCACACCAAAGGGATTAAGCAGACAGAATGTGGTAAAGGGCCAAAGGTCAAGGGTCAGAAGCAAAGGCAATCATACAACCAGTTGTTGGCAGTTCTTGCAAGTATGGTATATGAAACAGAGGTGACAGGATGTCAGCATTGAATGGCAGAGTGTGGCACTGCATACAAGGACTTTACAGATCCCAATGATCACTTTGGGGAACATGGCACAGAAGCGGAAGACTGATGAATGAGCAAAACTGAATCCAGACCAGAAAACCTAAAAATATATCACATAGATGAGTGAAAAGTTTGGTGAAATAAACTACAGAATGGTCCTTAACAAGTGTGTCCCACTGTGTGCAGGGAAGTGCATAGTCACATATACCACAATTTAATACAAGACCTACAGGGAATCTTTGTCCACAATCAAATTAGGAAAAACTGCTTGGGGAAAGTTTGGTGTGTGTAATTCTGTTGATATTGTTTCTGAATTGGTCACAGGGGTGTATGGATAACAGATATCAGTCTAAAAATGATTTACAACCGAAGAATGGATGGCTTCATGTTACAAGAGCACGGTTGTGTCCAATTGATTTGAAACACTGTGCTCCCACTCCGCCCAATCTGGAAACACAATGCCGCTTCAGCATCCAGAAGTAGTCCTGGCTTAGTACAAAAAACAGGAAAACAATTAAAAATAATGTGCTGTAACCTGCAGTTTCTAAACTCGGCTCATTCAATCTTTTCTCCGCTCCCTGTATGTGGACAATGATGAGCCCACAAAATCTCCTATAATCTTTTCAAAAACAGTGCCATTTTGTATTTAGAATGTACAGTCTACTAGATGCATCCAATTCTTTGCACTTGTCTATATTAAATTTGATTTACCTCGTGTCTGCTCACCACCATAGTGGTGGTACTATAGTGATGCCTTTGCAGTTTCCTACGTGTTTGCTAATGCACTTATTTTTAAGTCATCTACACATCTAAAAGGTTTCCTGACACTACAGTACATTCAATTGAATGAAAAAAAGATCGGGGCAGGATGCAACCGAGCCAAAGATTAAGGGCTACTTTCAAACTATCAGGACAACAGATTAGGAAATAAGACAAATTAAGTAAGTAAGCCTCTTCCTGCTGCCAGCTCAAGCACCCACTACCCAGCATCTGCATCTCAAAGTGGTCTCAATTTAATATTGTAACTAACGCTCCCAGGTCTCTGTGACTGTGGCATGGGGAATGACAGGCTGGAGATGACTTCACAGGCTAACTGTCAGTTTTATTGTCCTTTTCACAGTTAATCAGGAAGGCAGAGAAAGTGCATGCATCCTCTGGATGCAGAGCAGGGATTCATGCAGCCTATTTCTAAGTTTGTGATTACAAATGTGTCTTTTAGTTAGTCAATGTTATTTTAATTAAGTTGAAGCCAACACATGAATACTTAAAATTATATGAGAGTTACTTTTGTTCAACCACACAAACTAATGCCATAGTACATTACACAACAGTATAGTGATAGGCTTGTTTATATATGAATTTGGCTATTTGCAGCAGTTCTCTGCACCAAAACCTTGTGAAAGCTGAGACCTTACTGAACTAAAATCAAGATCATTCATGCAAATCAGAAAGCAGTTGGTCAAAAACAGATCCTACATGGCACTGCATAATTACTGCAGGCCTGGTTTATGCATCACCTTGAATTCCTACAGCTTTCAATTTGAGAATTAGCATTTTTGTGGAACCATATCAATTTAACCCTGGAAAGCTAAATATACTTTATCAATGACCTTTGACTTTTAGTAACCATTGTTTACTAAAGTCTATTCACTCTAACAAGTCAAACAAGACCTGCCCTTTCAAAGTCCTTGCCTATTCCTGATATAATATTATAAAGATAAATATTCTAATTTAGATCTTAACATTCTCTCCATAAAACGGAGACTGATTGGCCTGTAATTTCGCAGTTCTTTCTTTTAGAGCAGTATAACAATTTTAAGTATAGCAATTTTCCAATCAGTGGGAGCCAGTCCTGCTCTTAAGACCTAATAGAAGCATCCTCATGCATCAAGTACTGCTAGTTAAATAACATCAGCTCCAGCTGATTGCCAATATCAGGCAAGGTCTTACTTCATCCCTAGGCATACTGTGTCATATCATTTAATTTCTAAGCTGTGAAAAGTATTCAATCATCGTATCTGCAAATTCCCTCTTCATTATTTATCATCAACCCCTTGTTAATCTTCATACACTGGAGATAGTCCAAAGTCAAGAGATCATAAGAGAACAGCATCCTCCTTTTTAAGTTGTTTTATACATTTGGCATCTGCTCAATATGCTTGAATCTGCAGCACAAAACTTCTAGCTGAAAATCCAAATATGTTAATTATATTTGTTTTATATTTTTTCCCTATTCTAAATTGCTCATTTTCAGTTTACATTTCTTTTATTAACATACATACTTTTGCAGTATTCACACGTACGTGGAAAACATTGCAATTGAAATAAAAGAACTAAGTGAAATGTTATCGGACCACCATATGTCATTTTCCGTTCTATTTGCAGCAAGGTACAACTCTAACAAAAACCTATTGCTTAACTCTGGACATAAAAAACAGAGATAAGTTATGTCTGCTATATGTTGCTATCAGTCCCTGAACTCCACAAATCATTTCCACAGAACTATAAATTGTCTGTCTGCAGGTGTGAAGACAGATAAACCTGCAAACTAAAACACTTAACCACTCCTGGGTGGTGTGGTGGGACTGTGGCTAAGGATATGCACCTGTGGCTGCAATGTATGTATCCCAGCAGAGGAATCCTACTCCGTTGGGCCCCTGAGAAAGGCCCTTAACTCCAACTGATCCAGTGGCACCGTATATAAGCTGACCCTGTGCTCTGACCCGGAGCTCCTCTCCCTGTCCGTGTGTCTCATGGAGAGCAAGTTGGGGTCTGCAAAAAGAAATTCCTAATACAAGAAATTGTATATGGCCAATAAAGTGATCTTATCTTAATTCAGAATGGTGCACAATCCCTTAGTGCAGGTCTTTTAGTTAGTTAGAAAGGACCACACTATTCATCCATAACATTTCCAGAAATGTCTTTTTAAGAACATAAGAGATGTTGCAAACAAGACGTGGACATCTAGCCCATTGACCAGGTAATTCATCCAAGGATCTCAGCCATTCGTTTCTTGAAAGAAATCTGAATATTGGCTTCAACAGTTTATATACATTTTTAACGTTTAGTGCCTAAGATTATTAGCTCAGGGGCACCATCCTTTAGCAGATGCTTCCAACAATATCTTCATCATTCTCAACAAAGTTTGAACAATGGTTATGTTAACAACACTTTTTTTTTCTTTAACAAATCGAACAGAAATATGAGTGTAACACTGACAATGATTCCAATCGCTTATTTCTCTTTGCATGTGGAACATTTAATATGGAATCGTGTAATTAATCACTGTGCTTCATGACAGAAACTTACTGCTGTCGATTTGGCACGTCTTAAGGTAAGAGGTCCTGAAACAGTTTTAAAAAGTTTTCACTTTCAGCAAGTGTGCAATAGATCATTGATAATGTGAAGGGTTTTAAATTTGGAAGATCAACAAGAGAAATTGTTGCGACTGCCTGCAAATATCTGAACAATGTATTATTTTTGTATACTTTATTGTTGATCTCAAGACTTACAATAATTGCTTTTTCTCATGCATTAGTAAAATACAAGAAGGTGGGGAAGACATATAGAAAATCATAACAGTTGAATTACTTTTCATACAAATTTTCAACAATCACATTTAATCTAACAAATTAACTTTTTTGCTACTTCTTCAAGAAGCTTCATAACTTCGCAAGACCACAAATAGGTATATGATGTATTGTCACTTTAAGAAAACCTTACATCGACTGTGGAAAGAACGCTCACGGTCGTAATCTTAAACGGCAATTGACCTATTGTGCTTCATAGACAGCTCGCCTGAAATAAATGCCTTGAAAAAAATTTACCTCTGAAAAAAACATGGTGTGGTCACTGTTCCCTAACGGTTTTCTGACCTCTATTCCCCCACCTCACCCTCATTGAAAATTAGATCAATAAAAGCACTACCTCTGTTGATTTTTCTGAAGGCCAAGGTGACAGCATGTTTTGATTTTAACACTAGTCCTTTTGTTCAAGACATTCCAAACTTCTGACAGACATTTGGCTGATTGAAGGACAAGTACTTAATAAATCAATTTTAAACATCAAACACAAAGTTTTAAATATTCCAAGTGTTCCATAAACTCCAAATGGATATTCACAGTCTGCAGGCTAATGAAACACACAGCCTTAATTAAAAATACATCAGTAGGCGCCTTACACACCATTGGAGACACAAGAAGCCATGGTTTTTAAAAAAACAGAAATATCTGCTTTCTATCCTGTTCTATGAAGTATATAAAACTTTATTTTTTAGACATAAATAGGTAAAGTAAAGCATGTCAGCCATGTCACCACCGTTCTTAGACACTAAACATTAAAAATTTATACAAACTGTAAAAGCCAATATCCAGATTTTTTTTCACGAAAAAAAGAGCTGAGATCCTTGGATGAATTACCTGGTCAATGGGCTAGATGTCCACGTCTTGTTTGCAACATCTCTTATGTTCTTAAAAAGACATTTCTGGAAATGTTAAGGATGAATAGTGTGGTCCTCTCTACCTAAAAGACCTGCAGTAAGGGATTGTGCGCCATTCTGAATTAAGATAGATAAGATCACTTTATTGGCCATATACAATGTCTTGCATTAGAAATTTGTCTTTTTGCACACCCCAACTTGCGCTCTATGAGAAACACAGACAGGGGGAGAAGCTTGGGGTCAGAGCGCAGGGACAGCCATTTATACGGCACCCCTGGAGCAGTAGGGCTTAAGGGCCTTGCTCAGGGGCTCAACGGAGTAGGATTCCTCTGCTGGCTGCAGGATATGAACCGGCAACCTTCTAGCCACAGGCGTAGATCCTGAGCCACAGTGCCACCACACCACCCCCATTTGCAGCTCCCCATGTGAATCTTGGCAAGCTGTGCATCCTCATTACAAGATACCATACACTGGGTAATAGAGCTTTGTACACACCCTACAAGTAACTATATTAACGAAGACTTCAGCCAAGAATGTAAGAGTATTTCCATCTTCAAAAGTCACTGAAAAACTTCAAGTTAGCATTTCGTAACCTAATACAGAAAATCAAATTATCTGCGTCTCAACATGTTCTATGTACTGTTGATTGTGCCTTCACTGTAAACTGTTTTTAGATGCTTTGATATTAAAGGTGCTATAAATATATTAAAGTTTTCAGAAGGTTACTGCTGGGTTTAATTCAAATAATAATAACGTGTGTACGTCAGCAATATGGACAGATGTAAAGCCTTCGGAAAATTGTTTAATTCATGGCAGTTTAAGTAAAGAGATGACATGATACATGCCAACCCAAAAGCCATGTGACAGAGAAAAAAAATAGAACTAAGTTAAAATTAAAACATCCTGCAGGGGATTTTGTACGCAGAGGGAACCGTTGTTTTGGTACTTGGTTAATAATATTCTGAAATATTAATAAAATAATGCTCACGGACTGTTGTGTTTCACTAATGCTGGGAAATCACCAAAAACACATATATCAAATTATACTTCAAAACACCTAGCAATTTAAATACGCATGTGGTATGGCATGATAAGCTAAACCTTCCATATTCAAAAAGAATTACACAACTATTTAAATGAGAGTATGAGAAAGTGAAAATATCTTAATGCAGCGATGTCCTGTCCTGATGTGTCTGAATGTTTTCTCAGTCTCTGTCTCTCAAAGTAGCAGTAACTGAAGAGACGGGCAATGATGTTAAAATGATCCCATCAAACCAGCCATGATCTGTTTTGGTCATTAAGAGACGGGTTGGAATTAAAGTCTTGTCTTTAGGATGAGTACTGAAAACTGAGTTCCTACACAACTAAAACCTTAAAACCTTAAATGTAGTTTTACAGTGATAAACTTGTTCTTGGTGAAATTACAATGTTTAAGGAAAATCCCACCCTCTCAGAAAGGATCAAGTCTACAGCTACACACAGCAATATGTTGCCCTGAACATAGGACAAATCCTGTTTGATGTCAAACAGTTTGTAGAGAGTTACATAAAATGGGTTTTCAGCAGCAGGTCCAACACACCAGATTAAAGAACATGAAATTTCATCTCTAAAAGCACCTTGAGCGCATGAGAAAAAATTCAAACAATAGAATTAGGCTGCACATGTTGAGTTATGTTTCACTCTTCTTGCAATAAATATAAAGACTTGGGTGTGGCAGTGCTATCTCAAAACACAGGGATAAATTCTCACTAAATACCTCATCTGACAAGACCCCCATGTAAACAAATTTCTGAAATTCAACAGATTTCTGACCAAAACAATATTTTAACTAAAAATGGTTGAAAAGGGTTTGTTCCGTGTGCTTTCATTTTCTGAATGTCATCTCCATAGGAGCTTTAACAATCTCACACCTGCTGCATTTAAAACAAAAAACACACACAGAAGAGTAATGGCTTATTTGGATGAAATTTAGCACAGAAAATTGTTATATTGTTCAATATGTTGAGATGTAAATCCTATTTTAAATCAAGACTCCTCTCATTGCAAGTTAATTCACCCTTCTATGTTGTCAGTTTTAATGAAAGTTTTTTCACTTTTTCCCCTACACTCAGAAGAACATGTTAAAATTGAGCTGACTGGCCTAAATTCTCCATTACAGAAGTCCAGATTCATAATGACATTCATAAACCAATTTACTCCTATTTTAGAGATTTTTGAATCATAAGATCTAGCAAATCAGATCACAAATATTTTTCTACAGTGAAACTAAATACAGATTCAGTACCTTCTCAGAAAAAAAAATGCTCACTTTGAAAAATAAGATTCTACAACAAAACCCACATGTCTTGTTAGCACATGAAGGGGTTACAGATGAAGGCAGATAAACAGGTGGTCTTAGTCTCCAGCCCTAACAAGAGTGGTGGCAATAAACACACATCAAGTAATGTCATGTACTGTCTCACAGCTTTAAGTGCCTTGGGGCAACCTTGTTGTGAGAGGCGCTATATAAAAATAAATTGAACTGAATTTCCAAAGCACATAAAAACCTGGTCCTACACATTATACGTGGGCATTCAATCTTTGATGATCGTTCAACCATTACTTGAATCAGCTTTACTTTTGACTCCACTGCAACCGCAGATAACTTCCATTTTGGTGTCTGAAATCTCTTTGCATATCGGAAAAAAACATTTAAAAAAATATTTTGTAAAATAAATCTACACCATTCACAAAGGAAATATCTACAATAACTGATTGCGACATGGAAAAATGCAAAATAGAAGCAGACAAAACCCTTTCCCCCCCTTTATATAAGTCACTAGTACTTATAACTTTGACTGTACCAAGGACTGCCCTCAAAATCTCTTGCGTATACTCTTAACTTCAGCTGTGCTTTGGCTTGCTTTCTGTTTTGTCTTTGTTGGTCTGGATACTTTGAACGTGTGCCAGTGCAGAAGAAGCAAGAGGCTACTGGCACCCCTCAGAAAGGACAATGATCTGTCTGTGGTTCACAAGTCAGACATTTCATAAGTCATTTGAAAATGACACAGGGTAAGAGAAGAAATTAAAGGAAAATGAAGGAACCTAAAAAAACCTAAGTTTAGTTTGTTTTTTGAGGGAGTAGTAACAACTCTTTCATTACAGATATAAGACATTTATGTAGGTCAACCAGAAATTATAAACAGACTTTACATAACTTGCCTTAGTTTTCTTAGTCACATTACAGACTGCAGGATTTGGGATATTTGGGACTCTAGTTTGAAAACATTTTGACAAGCTCATGCTCAGACTGGGTACTGACTGGTCTTGGATGGGGTATGCTTAAAATATAGGCCCAATCATAATTCAATCTATACTACATGTAGGTAGGCATTTTATAAAGACCATATCGTAATGTTGGCAATTTTAAAAAAGTGTAAAAGTCTAAAAACTGACCTTCAACAGACCAAAAGCTCTCACTTCAAGGTTTGAAAAATCTAAACTGTAGACAGGAGTAAGCTGATCACCATCTGACTGATAAAAAGCTAAACCTATTACTTTGAAGAACAATCAAAATGCAACAAGAAAAAAGTGGTATGTAGGCAAAAACCACAACTTTGTAAAATATATATATAAAATTAAATACTCACAAGTTCACTGCAGTCGTGCTGCCAATCCCACAAACATGAACTGTCAGAAACCATTAGACTATAAGGATAAGCAGCCATGAAAGCTACAGCAGCCTGTAAATCTTGTGGTGCAACAAATGCCTGGGGTTTGGCCATCTGCAGCAGGTTGCTCTCTATAGCAATATCGGAGTAATTTATATTCCATATGGTATCCACTGGACATTCTGGGGATCCTTCTTCAGAAAACCGATGCTGTAGCTCCTCATGCTGCGACAGATCCTCCAACCACGGCAGAAAATCCTTTGAAACCCCCTTTTCTTGCTTTTCTTTACCGTTTTCTGAAAAGTCTGACACCACATTTAGCATGCCATCGTTTCCGTCACCTTTGGGTATGTGACTTCTATCCTGATGCTCTTCCGTTTCTGTGTTCTCAAGAGAGTCCTTTTCAGTAAACGGATGCATTTCGTAAGAAGGCGTGGAGGCATACAAATCTATCTGATCGGGATCCACATTTAAAGCACTTTGGATAATGTCCTTTTCAGCACTTGCCACCAAATTATGGCTACAGATTTCATTAACCGTGTCCTTTGAATCATATGATTTCGAAGTTCTCCTACCACCGTTACTTATTATAACATCACTTGCAAATTGTTGTGTGACAGCTCTCATATCTGTATCAGACATCACGAGTCCGGTTTCATCTCTCCCATGTGCTTCACTCCGTTGTTCCAGCTGTTGATCAGCTAGGACAGTTCCCTGGTAATTATGCAATTCAAGAACTGTATCGTTACAAATTCCCACTTGGTCTTTTATTTTAAAGCCTGTTGATGACCAGTCCTCTGGCAAACGATGCAGCTGTATTTCTTTAAAATCCTCTGCTACTCCAGCCTCTTGCTTGTCACTCTCAGCATCTCGTACTTCACAGACTCCTTGTTTGCATTCAGCAGACGAGCATAATGTGCCATCAGAAGGCTCACACTGATCAGAATCTACAGCACAGAAGCCATGATCTGGCCAGCTGTTTTTCCGAGATGCACACTTGCAGTTTTCCAGCACTGCAGGCCATTTTGGCACAGGAGAGAGTGCATGGCATTTGTTATTCAAGTCCCTGTTGTCATTTAACGTATTGCCTCCATTATGAGCTATAAAAGCAGCTTCAGAGTCCTTCTGGCAGATTTCCGTGTCATGTTTCATTATCAAGTCACTCTGCTGCATCACAGATTCAGTAGATTCTTGCGTATCCTTCGCTGCGTGTACAGAGTCAAATGCTGTGTCTAAATCATCTCCACTTAAATGAAGCAAACATGTATCCCATAATCCAGTCTTGCTATAATGTAATACCCTCCTACTCACATCTGACCTTGCTGCTATAGAAACTGAGCTGACATCACTGTCTGTGTCAAATGCTTCAGACTGTTTAAGGCATATTTTACCTTTATCATCTAAATGCTCCCATGTTGCTAACGGGTAAGATTCAGATCTTTTTTCCATTATTCTTCTGCTGCTAATATCAGGGAGGACCAATTCAGTGGCTGCCTGATAGCTATTCTCACTATTGCAGTCAGCTGGTAAAGCCCCATTTTTATTTCCTTTATTTTCACCATTGTGACAGAGATCCTTCTGAGTATTAGAGATCAGGTGTTGATTCACGTCATCAGCGAGACTGTCTGAATTATCATACAGATCATATTTTAGCCTGCTCCCCTCAGATTCCGAAGCCTCTTGTCCTGTGTGGGCTTGGTTACTTAAGCCATCTGTTTCTTCTGTCTGGCCCGGAGTTAAAACACTTGATGCACAAGTTGTGGCACTGAAAGGTATTTTTAATGCCTGCTCTTCACAAGTCACTTTTACCATCTCCTTTGGATATGTGGAGCAGTCTGCAGCCAATATGTCCGTATCATTATTCTCCTGCCCAGACCAATCAAGACCAGGTCTTTTATCCCCAGTTTCAGACTGAACTGACTGGATATTGTGCATATTTAAGAGAGCTCTTACTTTTGCCCTTGTATCACAGAACTTGCACATGCCTGTGGTTTCTTGTGAACTTAAAGCCCAAGATTTGATGTCATAACTACATAAACACGTAGTACATTTCAGCTTGGAGGGACTGCCATGTGGCACGTTAACTTGTGCATCAGTCGTTCCCATAGACTCATGAAGAAATGTCCCCAACATGTCGGGCCCAGAGTCGCCAAGTTTCTCCGCTGTATTAAGGCTATAACAGGTTTCTGCACTCCCGACTTTCCCATTAATAACCACACAATCTGGTCCATTACACCCTGGGCCAAGGAGATCCACATTATCAGACAAAGGAGCCGTCAAACTCGGAGATGCGTCTTTTTCGTTCTTTGCCTTTTCAGAGAAGGTCAGACTGTAACGGCTCTGGTTTTCGCCGTCTGCACTCGTCAAGGCCTGTGGACCTGTTACACGTGTGGTCCCAAAATTCGTCTGCACATCCTGGTTAAAAAGGTCCTCTCGTATAGGCTTGTTTTCCAATGAGCTCGGCACGTGTTGGTGCACTCCATTTTCTAGTGAAATCTCAGGCTGCTGTGACTCCAAAGCAGCTGTTGTTTTCACAGGCTGCAGTGTTGAAATTCCATCTTCCATAGTTGGAGACCACACCACATTCCACATTCCCTTTTCTGCAGCTGATGAATGATTTAAGTCTACTGCAATCCCTTCCCGCGTGGCAAAAGGTGATCCCCACTCATGTTCTAAATCAGCTATGTCTATTGGACAGATATTATAGAAAGTCTGGGTCCTCGTTTTAAAACTGTGCCCCTCATTTGAAGTGAAACACGAACTGTGTTCTTGCAGACAAGTTTCATTCCTCAGACTTAAAGTGTCTTTATTTCCTGGTTGAAATGGTGTTTCATCCACTAGTCCCTTGGTTTCCTCTTTCAAAATATAAGTACTTTCTTCTAAAGTATTTCTGTTTTTCAGACATTTCTCTCTTATGGCAGCTTTTTCAATGTCTGAGGTTACACAGTTCTCAAGGCAAGAAAAGTCCTTGGCCATTTTTTTCTGTGTGAAGTGAACCGGGTTTTCTGAATGCATTTCTGTTACAGAATTAATAACGTAGCTCTTTTCTTCAGATTCCTCCGTGCGACTTGCAAGCACTCCTTGCACAGAAGTTTCCCTTATCATATCTTCTGAGATAATCTTATCCTCAGCCCCATTAATTGTTCCTGCAAATATTCCAATAGAGCGATTTTGAAAACCGATGTCCCTTTGGCTCATGTCTGTTTTTCCGTCACCTTCTTCACTGTTTGTACACTTTTGAGAAAGTGGTTTATTAATAGGCGGATGCTGAGTCCCGTGATTGGGAATGGGACAAGTCCAAAATAAATTTTCACTAGGCACATGCTCCAAGCTGCTCTTTTTAGCTGATGGGTCAGTTGCGAAACTGCAATCTCTCCTGTTACTTTTGTCCACATGTTCAAGGAGGTCCTCGTGTATATCCATTTCAGCTAAAACAGAGTCCGGGTTCCTCACCCCTTCCTTATTTGACTCCTCTTCAACAGTTGTCTGCAGCAGGCTTGTTCTTTCATTCGGCTGATTTGTGTTTAATTCTTTACTAAAGCAGCAACCCATGCTCAGAACAGTACTCCACTTATACCGACCGGTACTATAAGCAGTATGTTCTGCAAAGTAAATGAAACAGCCCTCTGCCTTAGAGAACACCCAGTGACCAAAATAACCCATTTATATCTGAGTGAAGAACTCAGATGCTCTTGTCACTCACAATTTAAATGCCAAACCCACAATGACCTGTAGACACAAATGCACTTGCATATTGTGTGGATGATTTCAGCAATCCTGTCTGCAACCCTCATTTCCTGGGACAGAATCTATAAGATGCGTTCCCAAAAGAACTTGAAAAATTTGGCAGGGATCAGTCAAGGATAGCCCACTCATGTTCAATATGTGATGACTGGCTTTACCATGATGGACATGTTATGTCTTTACAATACTGTTACGGGTCGGATTTTCTAAATTTTTCTATTTCACCTTAAAGTACCCCTTTACTTTTGCACAGCTGTCCCTTGTCACATCACAATGGCCACAAATTCACGTGGCCTAGCAATTTGACTAATATTTAACAATTAACAGAAGATTCTTAGCAAGGTTGTTATGTCAGCCTTCTTGAATACATAGGAAAAGTGAGCCTTGAGGCAGGATAAATAAGGGTAAACGTTCAGAATGGAATACAGGATAGACTTAAAATGCACAAAGAGGAAGACAGGAAAGCACCATGACAGACCAAATGACAAGCCACGTCCACTGAGGACACTCTAGGGTTTAGATAAGGCAGTGTTGTCTTATAGCAGTAGAAATATTTAATTCTTCTTTGTGGTATACACCAGGCTAAAATAAAGCTCTCACATCTTTAGTGATGCACTATTCAGAATAAGGAAAAATCTATGTAGGGCAGATTAATAGATGGGAAAAGGTAAGGTGTCAATATTCGAAGGTTTCCAAATATCTAAACAGAATTGTATTGAACGTTGTTTTTTCATTAATACTTGTATTTTTACCTTTGCTGTCTGTTACAATATTGTGCAGAACAACAAAGAAAACAAGTAACAGTCAGCATTACCACTACCTATTCCCCTAAAACAGGTGATTCATAACTGTTTAATTATATAATTTTATATAAGACAAGCTGGTGTCAGGACCTGATTCTATTTTAAAGAATAACCTCCCTTATTCAATTATTCACATCCTCCAACTTATTAAAACACTAATCAGAATTACTTTATCTGCATAATAACACTAGCCTTTCCTTTCTCAATGAATATAATTTAATGATTAGACCGAAATAATCTATACTCAAATTTCCTTAAGGTATTACCAAAGGAACAAGGCTGTTCTATTAAAATAATGGCAGACTTGAACAAAAGTACCAGCTCAAGGAAGCACATGCTTCCAGAAAACACATTAAGATAACTTTTCAGTACTGTTTTGTAATTTTGCAACTACAAAATAGCTTTTTCTGTGCCTTGTAGCACAGATAGGAGTGAATGTTTTCTTGACACTGCTTCATGTAGTGGTGGTGAGCAGAGAAAGAGGATGTTTATGTGATTAAGCAGTAATATTGTTCTCATATAAGAAAACATTTCATTCACAGTCAATGTTAAGCTTAATCCAGCTGTGGGCAGTGAGTGTCGAATATGAGGATACCATTTTTGCTACAGATGAATGTTTCCTAACAACATAACTCTTCCCTCTGGTTCCGAATTTCCTAATCCTCTAGTATTATGACCAGAAACACTGTGGTACAGGAGGAAATTCCACTCTGGATTTGTACAATCCTGCCTTCCTGAAGTTCCCCCTTAATTCAACTGGTGACGCAACTGTTCACTTCTTCACCTTAAGCACTATGTAGTGGGGCTGCTGGTACATAATGGCTGGCACATATTAATAAGGTGGGTGCAGGTCAGAAGTGGATAGAGAGGCCTTCTCCTATATGTAAAGTATTTTGAGATCCTTTAGAAAGAAAATGGAAGCAACATATTATGATTAACCTAAATTCCCTAAATAGGCAAACCAGAATTTAAGTATTCTTAGGATATCTCCAAAGGCAAATAAATAAAGAACTCACAAGCCAGAAAGAAAAAAACAAATCACTTTCAGTCTGTTTTGTATGTGTAAAGCAATTACATTCTCTATGTACACTAAACAATTCAAAAAACATGATGTCTAAATACATCTGTCTTTTAGCAACTCAAACTGAAGAATGAGTGTGAAAATAAAAAAAGACCAAGATAAAACCTTAGAATTATTTTGTCCTTCGGTTAAATAGGAGGAAGATAATCTTAACCTAAACATAAACACTCTAAAACTGACATTTGTCTGATTAGTTGTTCTGCAGAAACTATTTATGGGGATGTTTACTCATTACAGACATAATACAGAATTTCCTGCATATAGGTTGAAGACACTAAAAAACATTTCCATATTTACTCATTATTGAATAAAAAAGAGGAAGAAAAACATTAGGAAAGTCCATAGCTATAAGTCAAGGTACTGTAAATAATGGAAGAACTGAAGCATTTCTGTATTTTTAAAATTAGGAATTAGCACTAACTGGAGGGTTGGCACAAATTAATTCCAGTGTAAATACTGTAAATTACAGAGGTTACATTTTTAAATTGTAAAGAATTTGATGAAATTGTGAGTTTTAGAAGCATATCATAAATTGAGTTAAACTATATGCAGAAAGTATGTATGTATCTTGCAATATTAAATAAACAGAAATCATTAAATCAAGGACATCATGTTAAGGATTCCAATCCCTACAGCAAATCACTGGAAATGAGCTCCACTAAATACGTATGGGATATCCTTGACCAATCCCTATCAAAACAACTCAGTGACCGCTTTCGTAAGACTCAAAGGCTATGTGCCAGGAATAGGCTGTTATTCTACAGATTATTCTGAATGAGATCAGCAACTGCTCATCAATAATTCAGAGTCCAAACACAGCTCTGCACAATATGAAAACCAGACATATTTGGTCATATTGCTATGCAGATTGAAAACAAGCATGTTTATGCTTTTTTTTTTAAAAGAAGCTACTGATATTCTTAGTGGAAACATGAGAAAAATACACCTACCAGATGAGAACTCTCTTTTGCTTCTTGAACTTGCTGCACCTGCGGTTCAGCTACAACTTTTGTATCCTGGTCAGAAGTCATGAGCCGTCTACTTATTGGCTCCTCAGGGAGAAGTCTCTTGGTCACCAAGTAAGCTGTAAAAGAAAAAAAAACGAAAGCTAATGAAAAAAGCATACATTATGAACGTTGCTCACGGCATCTCAAATAGACCCCAAAAAAACAGTTTCCATCAGCTCATATATTGAATAAAAACTATACCATTATTAAAGCTCCCTTTCACAGCATCATGATTATATCAGTAGAGTCTTCGCACTATTGTGAGTCCAATTAATATAATTTGTTTTAAATATCCCAATATAAACTGTGCCCTTCGGCCAGTAAAGATGTATGATTCAGAAAATCCTATTTAAATGTCACAGCAGCTAGTCACCGAACCAGTTTGGCAGTCACTTGAAATCCCCATTTGCACCGGATGATATAGGGGCAATAGCTTTCATAGATCAGGTGGCATTCATTTCTTTATCATGTCTGGTACAAAGCTGCATTTTGCAATGCTCTTCTATCTATTTAGCACATTACCAATCTATCAATCTTGAAAAGGTTGCCTGTATCACCGTTTGAGTCACCACTGTGCCACGCTCACTACACGCTGAAAAAGATACCTTGTCATAACGCTGCTGTGCTCCACATCTGATTTATGCACTGCACCATCTTTTGTGAGAGAAAAAAGGTTTTTGTATGCTTAGAAGGACAATGGTACAGAGTACAGAGTCAAAAGTGTCCTGTTTAATAACAGTTTGGCATATCATGATAATAGTTCTACCTGTCTGAAACAACAGCTTCCAAGTCTTTCTGTACTTGAAATATTTCAAAACAGGTTGGAACATTTTCAAGCTCAAAATAAGGCTTAAAGAAATCAAATCAAAAGTCCAAATGCATGAAAGAAGAATTATTTTCTTAGTCCAAGTCCTAAGCAAAAAGATAACAGTACATGCCACTAAAAAAATCTGACACTCAAGACTGTCATCGGCTGCTTTAAAATATGAAATGAACTACTTTTTCCACACAAAGGAAAGGCAAAAGTCACAATGGTGACATGCTGCAAAAAGCACAAATTGTCCACTTCAATTATTTCTTCTATTTTTATTTTAAAAGAAAAGATCCTTGTGGCATATCCCGGAATGAACTTTATAACCACGATGATCAGTGTTTCTCCACTAGGGATTTGTAGAGCCTAACCTTGTGATCTATGAGTTCCAGTCCTTATCTGAACCACTTGGGAATACTTTCTTGATCAATATTTTATCTTCATTAAACACTTTTGAATCATTGTGTTCATACTCCATGACCATAACAAAATACAACCCCTTGTAAAACTGTGTGGAAAGTACTGGGAACTCCACACTGCAAATACTGCAATTCACTATTGTTTAGGTAAACAGAGTACCTTCTGATTCTAAAGTGGAAATTATGAAACATTTTAAACACCATTAAAATATCAGAGAGACTAAAAAACTGAACAACAATGTTAAAAGATTGAAAGCTGGGAATACACAAATCAAGCACTCCCTCAATCAAACTATTTTAAATCTCACAATGACCACTGCTAAATGTATAATAAAGAACTAAATATAGACAAATCTCTGAAAATATGGAAAGAACAATTTCCTTGTCCTTATATATAATTTCCCTGTACTTATACAGTGCTAATTAATGTATGAGGCAGCATAAAGGATGTAGTGCTTAACAGCCTTCACTACCTGCCTCTGTGAAACCTGTATGTTCTCTGAATGTCAATTTCTGCAATGTATTCTGGTTTCCTCCCCCCTTTCAAAGACATCCAAAAGTTATGACTGACCGCCTACTTCCATTACTATGCTGTGACCACAAGGGGAAGCTGAGCTCCACTCTACAAATCCTAGTAACGGGTCTACAAGGAAGGGTAGTTTACTTGACACCATTCACCATACCTCCAAAAGTACTTTGCATAACCCTTTAGTTTAACTGTTCCATTATATGCGATTTAAGCCACTGCACTTGCCAATGAATGAAAATGCCACCTAACATGAAACAGAACAGGAACATGAAAAGTCTATAGCACCTTATCGAAGAAAATCTTGACCTTTGCAAAAAGTCCAGAATGTTCCCTCAGAAAAGTAAATAGGCTCCAAAAGCCATTAAACAGATCCTAATGAGGTGCCATTTTGTAATCAGAAAAAATTAACATAGTGCTCAAATATGTTCTTTAATGCAACCAATTTACAGTCAATCGCACACTGGAAAAGACAATTCTGTAAGAACAAATGATGCTGGAATTAAGTTGGAGTTAATTACACAACCATTTTCAGTCTTAATGAAAAATTCAAAACATTCCCCAAAAAAACAAAGAAAATCAATATCTTTTAACAGAAATGTAGCATATCTTATGTACCTTGACTGTTTTTCAGCATTGCTTGTACGGCATTATTCTTAAGTGGGCAGAAACGCATGCTTTCTCTCTCATTTTCTTTTTCCGTTCTCATTTACACACAGGGAATGTTTTCGTTTAAGCTGATTTATCACAGCTTTGCATAAATCTTGCATCTAACCATCCTCTTAGTAATTTTCAGAATGTTTCCACACTCCTCCCATTATTTTGCCCCTTGGTGCTGTGGTTCACATATAAACGCTTGAATTCAACACTTTGACACTAGCGGCCAAGATGGAATCACTTAATTGTGCACTTTGCTACCAGGGCTGTGGCATCAGCCCAGCCTAGCGTCTGGAACTCTGAAGGAAGGATGCATTACCAGTCTTCGACAAAGTCGATCAGCTCACACCTGGATGATGGAGCTGGAAAACACAATTTCAGGCGTTGCTCAAGAATATCCCGTAAATCCTTGATTGAGTTTACATTTGGTCACCGAGACTTATGGATAATATCAGTGTCACACTCATTTAACCGCTGGATACGCTGTTGATGGGGGCTTTGCTAATTTCAGAAACAATTCAAGCTTTTTTTCACACTACAGTCAGTGCATTTATTAAAGATCTGCATGAAGATGTGCACAGTGCCTTTAGAAAGAATTCAGACCCCTTCACTTTTTCTAAACTTTGTGTTGTAGACTTATTTCAAAATGGATTGAATCGATTCTTTTTTGCCATCAATCGGCAGAATACCCCATAATGACAAAGCGAAAAACACATTTTTAGGAATTGTTTTGCAAATTTATTAGAAATAAATACCATTTACATAAGTATTCAGACCCTTTATTCAGTATTTTGAAGGACTGCCAGATGTGAGTCTTCCTGGGTATGCTTCTACCAGCTTTGCATACCTAGATCTGGGCAGTTTCTCCCCTTCTTCCTTGCAGACCCTCTCAAGCTCTGTCAGATTGGAGTGTCGGTGAACTGCAATCTTCAGGTCTCTCCACAGATTTTCTATGGGGTTCAAGTCCGGGCTTTGGCTGGGCCACTCAAGGACATTCAGAGACTTGTTCCGAAGCCACTCCAGCATTGTCTTGGCTGTGTGCTTCAGATCGTTGTTATCGCTGAAAGGTGTGTTTCCACCCTAGTCCAAGACCAGATAATCTTTTTCCTCATGCTCTCAGAGTCCTTTCAGTGTTATCTGGCAAATTCCAGGTGGGCTGTCATATGCCTTTTACTCAGGGGTGTCTTCCATCTGGCCACTCTAACAGAGACCTGATTGATAGAGTGCTGCAGAAATGGTTCTCCCATCTTTACACTGGAACTCTGAAGCTCTGTTAGAGTGGCCATCGAGTTCTTGGTCACCTCCCTGACCAAGGCTCCTCTTGCCCGAATACCCAATTTTCCCAGACGGCCAGCTCTAGGAAGAGTCTTGGTGGTCCAAAACTTTTTTCATTTGACAATAATGGAGGCCACTGTGCTCCTAGGAACCTTCAATACATTGCCAATGGTTTACACAATCCTATCTCGGAGTACTACAGAGAGTTCCTTGGATTTCATGGCTTGGTGTGTAGTCTGCCATGCACTGTGAACTGTGTGACCTTATAAAGACAGGTGTGTGCCTTTCTAAATCATGTCCAATCAAGTGAATTTGCCACAGGGTGACTACAATCAAGTTCTAGAGACATTTCAAAGATGATCAAAGAAACAGGATGCATCTGAGCTCAATCAGGAGTGTAAAGGGTCTGAATACTTATGTAAATGAAAGATTTCAGTTTTTTAATAAATTTGCAAAAATTCCTAAAAAACGGTTTTCACTTTTTCATTATAGGGTATTGCGTATCGATGGCAAAAAAAATCAATTCAATCCATTTTGAAATAAGTCTACAACACAACAAAGTTTAGAAAAGGTGGAGTGGTCTGAATATGCACTGTATATGTTTTCAAATAAAAAATAAAGCTCATCTCAGTTTTCGACAGCTTACACAGTACTTCCTGAATGTTTTGTTGAAAAATACTGACGGGTAACTTTCAAGTCATTATGTGACCCTCCTGCTTCTTGCTGCATTTAATATGCATATTAGTGCACTTCCCTACAACATCACCCAAAAACAAATCTGAAATGAAACATTCTGAAACAGGAAATTACCCTTAAAAAAATGAAGTGATCAGTACTTTGCAGAAACGATATTAATTTGAATGTTGTAATGTTTAATCTATTAGAATCTTATATATTTATTCCACTGAATTTATATGGTACACATCTTTGAGAAATAGATGTGCTTCCTGCATACCCCACCCTTGACAATGTCACAGGTGTCTATACTTGAAATTACACCATGAGGAGATTCCCAACTGCACACAACAGGTGTCAGGATTCATGGTCGTGCTCTTGGTATCACTTATGCAAAAAACAGCATTTAAGATAGGCATGAAATCTGCTGATCAAAGAAACATCTAAAATGTCAAACACATATCAGCCACATTTGTGAGGGTTTCCCTGACCAACAAAATGTCCAATCAGGCTAATAAGCTGATGTTTCCCATGTGTTATGCTCCCGAGCATGCAGTGGGCCAGAAAATAAAAGCTCTTTCCTGTCCCTGGAAAAGATTTTTCATTTCTAATTTAAAACATTAAAACAATCCTTACATTGTTTACTTAGAAGAAAAACTAGGCCAAAAGGTTTCAAGTTTCCAAAAGAAACCATGGATGAAGAGAGTAACAGATGAGGGGGGAGACTGGAAGGAACTTTAAACCTTAATTCTAGGACAGAATTTGAAAAATATTAGAGAACATATTAATGAGAATGGAAAAAAATGGTTTCATTACTTTGTAGAGACAGCATGACTTTCACCAATTCTGAAATTGATGACAATTGCTTCTTCCAAATTTTTCACAATGTCGGACCTAGCCCCGTGGACACAGTAAACATAGCTATGTTCGCATGCGCAAGCTTGACAGCCAATTTAAAGATCAGGAAATGCAGGTTCATGCAGTGAAAACATGTACTATTGCAATCACGTCCAGATTCTATAATGGGTGCTTAGTTGCCCATAATTATAGTTGTGTGGTAGTGTAGCTAGGTGAGGGAGGCTGACAGTGTTGTTTAAACCTGCTTTTCACTTGGCATGCTATAGAAGTAATTTTAAAATTAATCAAGATGGCATTGGGTTTGCTTCCACTGTCTGTGGTTGGTAGTTATTCAATTGGAGAATCAAGAACTTTATAAATTATAACTCTGTCTGCATTATAGTATAGCATTAGAGAAGAGTAGCCTACTCGATTAAACCAAAAAATGCAACTGAGAAATTGAAGAGCAATTTTAATTTTTCTGTGTAATTGAATGGTTCATTTTTTGCTAAGCCACAGTGACACAGTTTGATTAACAGGGCTGGACGCTCAATCACCCTTCACTGCATCAGTGAAGGAGAATTAGCAATAATACAACCTCATTAGAATACTCAAAAACCTTCATTTTGAATGCAGCTTCCTGACATCTCTGAAAACGTTTAAATGAAAAGGCAAAAGTGAGTAGATGTAAATGTAATAAATTTACAGTAAAACTTAAACTAAGTATACACTTAAATATAATTAGAAAAGATATGGTTTATTTACAAGAAAAATGGGTGTACTTTGTAAATGAATATTAATCACATTTAGTGTAATTTTAACATTTACACACCTTAAGAATTTGTGACAACAAAATATATTCACTCATACAGTATCCATTAAAGAACAATGGTAAAAGTGTCTCCTAAGGTTACTTATTTGCTCTGAAGTAACTCTGTAGCTATTGCTACCTTAACCAGCTTAATAAAAATGGGTAGCATTGCCATGTGGTCACTTCAGGTTTTTTTTTGTGTTTAATATACTAGAGTAAACGCTATACACTCCCCACACCCATTACATTTTTGCCAGCAGCCATATCACCTTGCAGCTGGCAACCCACTAAAGCTCAGCAGGTGTGAGCCTGGTCATTACCTTGATGGGAGACTCCTGGGAAAAACAAAACTCAGGCTGCTGCTAAAATGTGTTAGTTGATCCAGTGGGGGGGTGCTTACCCTGCGGTCTGTGTGGGTCCTAATGCCCCACTATAGTGACAGGAACACTATACTGTAAACAGGCGCCGTCCTTCGGATCAGACATAAAACGGAGATCCTGACTCTCTTTGGTCATTAAAAATCCCAGGTCATTTCTCAAAATGAGTAGGGGTGTTACCCCAGTGTCCCGGCCACTTTTCTCATTGGCTTTTACCAATCATGGCCTCCTAATAATCCCCATCTATGAATTGGCTTCATCACTCTGTTCTCCTCCCCAGCTGATGTGTGGTGAGCGTTCTGGTGCACTATGGCTGCCGTCGCATCATCCAGGTGGGGGCTACACATTGGTGGTGGAGGCGAGTTCCCATTACCTCTAAAGCGCTTTGAGTAGAGTGTACAGAAAAGCACTGTATAAGTGCAAGAAATTATTTAATATTTTTGGCAATTTAGACCAGGTAGATCTTAAGAGTTTATCTGGAACCCATACTCATTGTATTTTGACAGGTGCGAGGAACAAAAACTGTTTTGCCAAAGACTGACCCCTGGTTTGGGCTGAGTTCAAATGCAGCTGCCAGATACCCGTCTCACCCTCAATTCCAATTCACTTTCTGTTCTTGAAGATTTTTACAATTAGAGTGGCAAGACGTTAATTTCACAGAACATCCCAACTCTGCAATTTCTTCCTACATAACAAAAAATTACTCGTAAAAAAAGAGACCAATTAAATCATGGTGCAATTTCCCAGTAATCCTGTTTCCGAACGTTGATCACTATACTGGCCGGTTACAAAAGTGTTTATCATGTGGTTTTTCCCATTTAGAACTCTAGGAATTTCAATGAACAATTCAAAAAATGTTTTTGCTCAACTATTTTAAACAAAAAAAGAAGTCTTAATTAATGCCTTTCAATTCTGGACAGGTGGTATTTTGGTTTTACAAGAGACACAAAAGTATCCATAGCAAACTAACACTATAAATTGCGACACCCACCCACAAAAATGAGTGTAGTGAGCTACAACGCACAAATAACTTGGAGTTAGAGGCCACTCCTTCAATGTAAAAACAGTAATGAACGCTGTGACTAGATTAAGTGAAACCATTACATACTGCAGGTCTTCATTGCTTTTATTTGCAATTTTATATTTCTGATTGAAATGCTGAAATAGAAAAGGACTTTTATGCTTGGCATTTCTATTACTACTACTGCAGCTACTGGATCAATAAAACTCAACATTAATGAATGCTAAACATCAGAGGATCTTTATTGGAAAATTTCAGAAAACATTTTTGGAATGAATTGATTTTTTTTGGTCTTTATGCAACTACTGAAGTCATGTAGCAACACATGAAGAAAGTGTAAGTTCAACAAAATGACTCGATTTGATTTTGCATCACAATTATCAATAGCACTTCTGAATGACAGGCCTGTTTCTCTAGTACTCACTAATAGAGCTAGTGCCTGTATGAAAGTAACCTATGAAACGCTCCAGGCTGTGAGTGCATAGGCTACCCCCCCGTCACACCTGCAAGATGAACTGTGCAAGCCCTGTAGCTATGCTGCTATAACAAGTGCTGCCCAACTGCCACTACAGTCAGATAAGAAGGCGATCCCAGCTGCAAAAGTACAGACTATATTGTGAAAGTGTACAAGCATTTTAGCACAGAAGAATGTAACAAGCAGAGCTTTGTAAACTCAAGCTTAATATGTACCCTACCCAATCCATACATATACTTTCCAGAACTACAGTAACTTACTTAGTTTTTACCTGTTACATTTTTTCAGTATTCAACAAAACACTTTTTTCAAACCCCAGCAACACCGTTTACCTCCATAGTAACACAAAATATTAAATACCTCTCTTTAATAAGTGTTTTGTTTATTTCTTTGTTATTCAGAATACTGCATGACTGTTTTCATAACACTGTTGCTTTTGCTTCCATGAATAAAGAATAGACCAGTCAAAGTAACCTTCAAAGGCTGTGTACTGAAACCAAAAAATCTCAATTTATTTGCATTATGATGGGAAAAATATCCGAGACCAAACACAGACCTAGTAGAGAGAATCAACCATCCTGGAGAATTGGCCAGTTTCCCAGGCAGTAAAATGGAAGTGTGGCAAAAAAAAAACATAGGTCACATTAAAAGGACAATAAAGAAGAATCTGTTTCACAAGAAAATATACAATATATATTGTATATTGTGTTAATAACATACAATATAATATACAAATACAATCAGCATCACATGATGACTAAAGCTGCAGAGGAAAACTACATACCAAAACTTAACATATGAGATGCTGCTTTCTGGCTATCTATCCTACATTCTGCCGATGTTGATCACGCAGTTTGGAAAGGGCTGGGTAAAACAGAGAACGAGAACTTACTTTCATGTCAGGAAATGAGACATGACATTTACCAATATCACACAGCGAAAAACAGTTTGGGAATGGTGAAAAAGTCAACAATGGCTAGTTTGCTCAATGTGCTAAAAAAGTTTTTTATTACAAAGAATATCAAATCCACCTTTATTATGCCATCTAACGTCTTCTGAGGCTAAAAAAACAGATTCAGAGTTCATAGGCTTCTTGTATTGGTGGGACAGATCCAACAGACAATTCATGGTTAATGCTATGCTTGCTATCTTGAATGTATTTGTTCAGTTTGACTTTGGATTAGGCTTCCAGCCATTTTGAAAGGACTATAAAATGACCTGGTGATTCTTCAAGAGTCTTTAGAGATTCTGCTGTGTTCAGCCACTAATTCTATCCAATAAGCGCATTTACACTTGCGCAGAACACAAACAAGGCCAAGAAGCGCCAAGTTTCCAAGAAAACCCTAAACCAAACAGAGAAACCGATAAGAAAGGGAACAAATCTGTAACACTAGCTCACTGCAAATGAGAGATGCTGTACTGCTGTGTGACAAAGAAGTGCACTGCTAGTTGATTTATAACAAAAGTCTATTCAAAACCCAGCTGTGAGACAAGAAAAAAAAAAGAAAATGGCCCATTCTCATTTCGAAATAATTTGGTATTGTAATTAAGAAAAGTCTGTTCAATGAACAGTGAAATAATCTTACAGCAAGACCTTTATCATTGAATGTTTAACAATTTCTTGGAGATTTCTCAAAATAATACCTCTGAAAAAAACAGTTATAGCCCACATCTCTAAAATTTTATTAAAAAGGCACAGGAATTAATTTCAACAACACAACACAGCCTTCCTACACACCCACTGCTTACCATTTTGAATACCTATGGGATGTTTTTATATGTCTCAACTTATTTTTCCACCTCTGATTTTAAGCTCCTTAGTTTGCTTTAGCTCCTTTACAGCTATTGTCTATCGTTCATTATGTACAAAAGAAAACAATGAGTCCTCAAAAGTCCAATGTTGGAGGTCCAACACACAACTGTTACGCTGTGCATAACTACATTTTCATTTATGGCTCTTTCTGACACACTTAGATTTTTGTTTTTTTATAACGGATCTTAAAAAAAAAAAGGTCCTCAAAATGTAAAGAAAGCTATTCCCAACACGGAAATATCTTGTTTAGTGCTGGGGAAATATCTGAACCAATGTATTCCAACACAAAACAAATTGCTGGCAGCAGAAATTCTAACTGATGGAATGGAGAAATGTCTATCATGATGAGCACTGCATCAAAATACTGCTCCGGCTTGTCAGGGTTTTTACAGCAGTTACTAAACTAGCCAAGAAAAAGCAATCTGACCAGATTCTGAATGATCTGTCTGCTTTCTGAGCATGTTGGGTACTAGACTACAATTCATTATGGAGCTCTTATGTTGGAATCCAGGTTCAGACTACAATAGGACTCTGTGACAATTGCAAAAATTTAACAATTTAACAAATCTGTGCTTCAAACAGCACTCGACTGATATTTTTCTGGAATGCACGTTTAAATACAAAAATCAGCTTGTTTTGACTAATACAAACATGTACAGTACAGTAAGTTCCTGTACATCTTCAAAAAAACCATAAACGTGCCCGATCATTCAAAAATAGTTACATGCCACCGCTGTGAGCTTTTGTGTATTAAAAAACCCATGTTGAGATCAATGGATAATGAAAAATATTGATAGCAACTTTTAATGCAGAAGGTGAATATTGTATAGTAAGCTATTTTCAAGATCTGATATAAGAAACACAGTTTCTGGGAAGGAATAAATTGTTGTAAAATACATCCTCATATGATTTTTTTTAAATTCAAGTACTGTTATTTGCCATACAAAACAATAGTTTATAACACAAACTGTATACTGGAAAAGTGTGTATTTGGTAATGATACAGGTGATTGCATTGTATGCCACCACTTCAGCGGAAAGGATTTTTTTAGCACCCAGTATATATAAAGCTGAGGATAAATCCCGACATTCAGGCAAAAAATGTCATCCAACACTGTTGCCACTTTTATGTTCTAAATTTTATGCCCTCAAAATAGAACACAGGATGAATGAGGAAGAGTAGACATGATCCTCCAGCTACAGACACATCTAACTAGTTATTGTTTTGACATACTGCAAGCTCTACAGTACCTGCAGGAGCCTAGGAAGTCACTTCTATGTGCCAAAAACTTGAAAGCCCTGGCCAACTCATCTCAAATCTTACCCCAAGAGGCAGCTTGCCAAGTGTGCCTCACTGCTTGGGGAACTCCTGGCAGAGGCAACAAGTGGAATTGAGTCCCAGGCTCGAACAAGCACTGTACGGGCCCAACCTGCCCAGAAGGAAGAAGCTTTACTTGTTAAGCCACTTGCAAGGTTTCTTTGTCACCAATGTTTTTTTTTTTTTTATTAAAGAGGAACTGCAGGCCCAATTTCTCAGACTGGTTTTTAAATCTCGGTAACAAATTAACTGATGGTATCGCACAATTTTTACAAACTCTGAACTGTGAAAGTACTGGACGGTCATCATGTTGTCACAAACCCCTGTTATCGCCACAGTAACTTAAATCCGGCCTTTCCTAGTCACGGTCACGACTGATGTAATGTATAAGCGAATATGTTCATATTGTGCAGCAGATATTTCACCACGGAAATGTTCCAGCGTGATCTGGCTGCAGATCTAACAAGTAGTACTTGTCGGCAAAAACCATCTCAAAGCTGACACGCTGAATTCAATTCAAATGCACTCATTCAAATCGGCAGTCTAGTTATCTAGAGTATCTAGAAAACGTCACCTAGTATGCGTCAGTTTCATAACATTTCAAATAAATACAGTAGCAAAATTTGCGTGGTCTGAAGCATGTGCATTATTGCAACAGAAAGAGATTGTTTATTGTAATATGAAATATATTTTCATTTCAGATACTGAACCACAACTTGTGCTCAAACCAGGTACCATTCCTACTATATTTGCCCATAACAAGCAATCGCTGAAAACAGAATGCTATGAGAGACTGACAACGGTGCCCGATAGAAAAACTGAAAAAAAATCTTGACGATTTAAGTGATACTTTTGATCATAATTGTTTAAGGCCTAAAATTTAAATTGAATGCCCATTTTTAAAGGTTTTATACTTCTATTGAATTAAAAGAGATGTTTTCACAAGCCTGCTAGTTTCAATGTAATAGGCCTGGTTCACATTACAGGAAGTTTTGCTGCCTCTTTCTGAATCACAGACAATTTAGCAGTATGGCACTGCACATACCTGGAAACTTTGTCTATTTTGAGATGTAAAGATACCGTGTACATTTGACTGCCATGGTGGTTTGCAATGCACTTATCAATGCCAATTATTTCTAACCCAGAAATAAAAGCTTTTGGAGTTACCCTTTAATGTTTTCTATTATGAAGACTATATTAAACGACCAACTAAGTAGTGTAAAAAAAAAGTTTTGCTTACTTCTCAGAAGTCCATTATTGCATATTTATATGTAAATTGTATATTTTGCACTAGTGACCCTTAGTGGTTTAGATACCTTCAGTGGCTGAAGAACTAAGTATTTCAGTAAAGTTAACCTCATGAAGATTTGTACTATGTATCCACTATGCTAAAACAAAAATGATCAAACAAAATGTGGACACTATGCTGAAATGTTCACTTCTCAAGAAAGAGAATATTTACCAACAATGTGTCACTGTTTGAATAGTGCAATAATGTATTCATATTCCCCTTTTATATTCTATTTGAATAAGGATGAAATGTAATAGCCTTTATATTTGCAGACTAAGAAATCATCCAAATATCCAGGTTACAAAAGTCTGGGCTTGAGCATGTGCATACTAAAATACCACATTTATGCCAGCACTAACATTTCTTTTTTTTTTTATCTGTTCTTTGTCTGATACTATGATGACAGGAATTCCAATAAGTATAAGGTCTATACATAAATTATCATGTAAATACACAAGCATACTGTACTCAAACACACAGCCTACTAAGACAACAGCTCATAAGGCAAAATGTCATTGTTAAACATGTAGGGAGTAGGCACTGGCCTGGATACGTGATCTACGATATATTCTTTACTTAGATGTGACCAACTTCATTCTTTAAACATTTCAATTCCTTACACTAATAGAATGATTTTTTGGACATTACACTCAAAAAGCTTTCCAGGTAATGGGGACTCCCCTCAGTCCAAAGACACCAGCTCTCAGTGGGGAGGCGAACAGAGTAATGAAGCCTATTCAAAAATGGGATTAGGAGACCATGAATGGTAAAGGCCAGGGGGGAATTTGGCAAGGACAGCAGGGTAACACCCTGCTCTTGCTACAATGGTAACCCCAAAACTAAAATGAGGATTGGAACCAATAGCATTTCCTGTTTTGTATTGTCTCTCAGTTTAAAATACGTTAAAAATGACCATTTTGACCCGTATTTCACAACAGACTTTAACAGATCAGTTAAAGTTTTCAACAATGTGTAGCCCCCACCTGGATGATGCAACAGCAGCCAAGGTGTGCTGGCATTTAAGTGCCTATAAGGCTCAAAAAAGTAGTTCAAATTCTCCGAAACAAGAAGGTATATCTAGGTTTAAACCAGATCCTGAACTTAGAATCAGTGTAAAAGTGTAGACTAAAATTAAGCGGCGATGTATATAGCTCAGCATTGTGCATACACTAGTCATAAACAATTTATTTTCCACAATCACTAAAAAGTCAAAGCAATGATGAACATCAGGACATTTTGATAAAATTACAGATAGTTAACACCTAGAATGCACATTTTAACAAGGTGCACTGCTGTAGGACAGAAGCACAGCAACAAATACTATAGATAAAATAATAATTTGTAGCAAATTGTTAAATGTCTGCTAAATCTCCTTACAGTTTAACAAAAGAAACATTGCAATGTAGGTGATCTGAGCTTCAATACCATGTGACAGTAAAAAGCACAATGTATATCATAACCAAACTAAGTTGAATTTGAATTGGACATTTAAGGATAAAAACGTCGCTTAATATTAGGATGGCATTTCAAACAGACTGCATTAAAACATCAAATGTAAGCAGATGTCAACATAAGAATTTAAGGATACTTAAAACTGCAAAAACAGCCCCAAATTATTTAATTTCTTTTTTTTAAGTTATCCCAGCTATGAAAAAAATGTAATGTACATTTAAGCTGTTTTCAGCATGAACTGACCTTGCGTGCACAGCTCAAGTTAAAAGCCCTTAACTTACAGTATGATAATTTAGTCTCCCCCCATGCAATAAACCACAAATCAAGGTGGCAAATTAGGAGAATTCTGTAAAGGGTTTTCTGAGACCCAGAGGGAAATGAAAACACGGAAGTGACAGGAATGATCCCAGACAGACTACCTAGAGAACACTATATCCTCCCAGCAGACAGTCTTGTTTCACAGGGAACCACAATGTTTTCACAACAGGAAAAAAGAATATGAAATTGTATCCCTTCTCTGCATTAACAAACAAAGGGAAAAAAAGGCTTAAGGCAACTTTATTAACATATGAACACTACCCTTTCTCTTTACACACCCCTTAAATGCCCAAAGTACTGCATCCTATTCAGTTTGTGATTCACTACCAAACAATCTATTTTACACACCACAGCTTGCATTTGGGTTACAGACGTTTCACTACGACTTTTATGCTCATTTGATGATGACCACTGTATCCACAGTCAGTTGCACGGACATACACCAATGTCAAACCACTGTCACATGTGACGCTGCTTAGTATTTCAAAGCAAATGTTAACATCACAAAAGCTTAAATATACAAATACAATAAAGTTCCTTATCTTGCTTCCTGTTTTTGGACAGCATTTAGTCTCTGTTCTCAACACTCATTTGCGCTTTCCCCCAACACATCTTCTAAACACCAGCTTAGCTAGCAGTTTATACACACTGATATTTTATAAGTCTCCATTGTAGTAAATCCGAGTTATCTAATTAATCAAAGACAAGATCACTACACATCATACATGAGGGAGGGTTTCTATTTTCCTGTTTTTTTTAAAAAAGGTTTTTAGCTATTCTCAAAGTCAAAACTTGTCAAATAAGCTTCTCAAAGTCTTCTGCACTAACCCTTCTTATATGTGATGATACACATAAGTATTTTTTTTCTTTGCTTGCTAGCGTAGTGCCTGTTGTACAAAGACATATCTACTATATTTGTTTTCTTCTACAACAAAATCCTTGAGATCACAGGCACACTTCTGGCAAAGGTTTATTTCATGCTGAAAGGAAAAGAGACTGTGTTGACTGTGAAGCCTTCTTCAGGTGTGAGACTCCACAGCTGAAAGATTGTCTTTTTTTCCTTTACAGCTCAGAATAAACCTTTACCTGTTCCTTTGTAGCTACCTACTCACACTTCTGAGATTTTGTGCGACTAAGCATTTTTCTCCTTTAGCAGGTATAGACTTAATTTGCAGAGCAGGCACACTTTTATGCCAAAGTGAATATACTTTATTAAAAGAAGGAAGCATGTCGGTTTTAAAGCATTTGTATTCACACCCATAGAAGCAGCAAACATGTTAGCAAAACAAGTCTCTCTCTATTGCTACCTGCCTTACTGGAGTGTAATAAAAAAAAACAATATTATATCGCACCCTTAAAGGTGGCTTCTCAAAGCACTTTACAGAATGACAACAACAATAAAAAAAATAGATATCCACAAGATATGGATGATGAGAATACTCAGAGGAGACAGTAGATGGTGGTACTAAATACAGTAGGTGCAGAGGGGGGAAAAAAAGAACCACTGCAATGTGGAAAGCTAAAAATAATTAGAAACGAGGGTGGCAGAGAAAGGAAAAAAAACAGATAAATACAAAAAGAAACTAGTGAGAGGAGTTGCAGCCAAACACGCCAGTGTTCCCTCTCAGCTGGAACCGGAGATGAGTGTACTTTAATAACCAATGGCGTTACAGTCCCGAATGGTTTTCTAAATAAACCCAAATCAGGGTCGTACGTGTTCCTGACCCTTAACATATTTAAACTGAATATAGCTGGGGAAAGAATTGCTGCTTTCCATTCCAAACCTGGAGTGCTGTGTGGATTTTGTTCACTCTTTGTTTATGTGGGTCACACAGTCCAAAGACATAATGGTATGTTAACTTGTCCCTGGTGTGAGTGCAAGCATGTGTCTTTGTACCCCGTGATGGACTGGCGTCACGTCCAGGGCGTACCCTGCCTTGAGCCTGTTGCGTGCTGAGCTAGGCTCCAGCTCCTGCGCAACCGTGAATTCGACAAAGCGGATAGAAAATTGATAGATAAATACAGAGGCTTTTGTCTTACCCTTACTTGTTTAGGCATTGTGCATCTTTGGAAATTTGAGGTTAGGAACCAAAGTTTGCATTAACCTCCAATAAAATATTCCTTAATTATTTACTTTGTCCATTAACACGGCAATCTGCACAAAAACAAACTTTCTGTGCAGTGACACAATAAAAGCTTAAACAAATTACAGCTAAAATGTACTGCCCCAAACTATACAGTATATAAACCTAGCAGTTTTTTATCAAATAGCAATATCACAACTTCAACAGAATGTCTCAAACTAATGTGGTTGAATATTTAGGTGTAACGCGAGAGTAAAAATGCATTTGCAAGAACTTGCATCAGCATTTTGTCCATTCTGGATTTTCAACATTTTGGTCCAGCGTTACCCTTTCTGATCAATCCGGGCAAACATGGGACATAGATTTGACTGTGTCTCAATGGATTAGTACTGAGGATTTTAAAACTTCATTAAAGTACATAGACTTATGGCCCTCAAAGTGTAGAGATATGCAGCCCAGAACTGAAGCCATGGAGTAAGATCAGGGTCTCTATCAGGATCTGTTGGAAGTGCCAAAAATTAACATTTGGCATACTCCTACAAAGTTGCCGATTCCTGATCTAGGTCTATGTGGAGCATGCAAATTCTTTGGTTAACGGTAGTACCTTGAACCCAAACTGGCAAACTAATTAACACTGCATATTTTGCACCTCAAATAAAGGAAATTTTTTGCATGCATCAAATAAAAATAATATAGATATATCAATATGGATCAAAAATAATACTGAATTATTTTCTATGTGGTTGTGACTCCAAAATACGTCTACAAACAAACAAGAAGAGTCAACAACAACTTTGATTCTAATACTCCAAGTAAATACGCAGGCTAAATTAATCGCAGTGCTGTAAAAGCATGACTATCATATTATGTGAGAATAATGTCTACTGAAATTTGTGAAAGCTTGTGCATTCGTAGACAATTTAAATCAGTTTAAAATTCTGTCGCTTATGGGAGGTGAGAAAGGCAACATACTGTTTTTCTTAACTAGCTTTTCGGTACCCAAACAGCTTTCACATGGCATCCATTTTCGTAAAAGTGCTATATGCTGTCTAAATTAAAATATACACAACCTTTAAAAAATGTATTAAAAATGATTAAGTTAGAGAGATTCTGACTTTCATACAGCTTGGAAAACAGTACAATCTCTGCATAATGACAACATGGCTAGTTCTATGAACAACATATCTGAAAGTCTACTGACTTGGTGTATTCCTACCAATTTCTTTTCCACCTGTGGACTGTGCTAATACTTTATGAATATCGCAACAATGACACTGATCAATTGAAATGGAATTATGAAATGCAATATAATAGGTTTATAATGACTATAACAGACATAAGTCACATAAGGACATAAGGAAAAGCACTGATGACATTACTTTGAAAACCATTCCAAAGCAGAAATAATCGGAGAAGAAAATTATCTTAACAGGACAATCCTTTTGGAGGAAAAGAACGCAAATCAAAACAGCACTGAACATTTAGTGACATGTTTCTGCCACGTCATTCTAAAATGTGTTGCCTGCATTCAGGCATATGACAGCTAGTTAAAAGGTTGCAAATTAAATGTATTTTTCTTAATTATTTAATATTTTAGCAGAAAATACAAAAGGGCTCTGAAATACAAGGTTAGTTGTTTTAACTTCAAAGCAGCTTTACTTAACTCATACAGAAATGAATTTATATTCACATTGTTAAAATATTCCTTTACTCCAGCCCACACCAGTTATCTTATCAATTGTTGTCTATGGTATCATGTTTCCATTAACAACAAAAGCGCAGTATTATTTACTGAACAACTTTCTCAGGCTCTCCTTTGCACAATATTGCCATTGTGTTCAGTTCACATTAAATATTTTGGGAGAAAGTAATTGGTTATCATTTATATCAATCATAATATGTTAATTAAAATACAGTAGGTACACATAGTCTGGATGACGTCTCCATCCCTTAATGTCACATAAAAAAAACACTTAATCATTCCTTTGTTTTACAAAGGATGATGCCCAGTTTAGAGCGAAATGGTTAAGAAAACTGCTCAGACTCGCAACTCCGGATGAAGATTTACTTCTGAGCAGTTTGATCCTCTTTTGGGCTAATTTAAAATCTCAGCTCTCTGGAGCACTCTTACATGAAAGGCCTTGTCCAGCGCAATACTTAATTTAAGTACAAATCGGTAATCTTTATTAACATTAAGATTATCTGGTGTTTGATGTCTGCCTGCTTGCTTAACCACAAATGGATGAATATAATTTGCACATGGAGTCATTTCTCTATATGACTTTTCAATAAAACTTTTTTTCAGATTTCCTTGACCATACTGGGTGATGTTTAACAATGCACCTATAAGACATCAGTGGTGGACAAGGCTTGAGCCACATTCTCATTCTGCATACGCTCTATCAACTTAGGTGCTGCAATTTCCACTCAGAACTTTGCATAGCAGGCCTTCCACATCAGACAAGAATGTTAACAACTGTGCCGGCCGGCACGGATTTGTTTAATTAACGGCAGGTTCTTTTTGCCACTTATAATAAAGCACTACTACAAGTCCACGAGTTAAAAGTATTTTAAATTACACCGAGATATAACCTTTTCTTTGTCATGTACTGAAAAACACTTGTTAATGACCAGGAACACCTGACACTCAATTAATCTGATTGGTAAATATGATGCTTTACCTCTTAGAAAATGTCATAGGCTTTTACCTGCTCATTTACGATTTCGCTTTAATTATCTTTTATTGGTTTATGATTTCAATAACACAAACTAAAGTGTTTAATGACAAGCCTAGTTTCTTTCCACCCAAAACGAGCTGTAAACCAATCATTGCTGTTATAACAGTAGAAAATAATAATGAAGGATCAATATGCATATTTCACAACTCCTGATTGTGTCGAGCAGTGTACAATTTAGCCTAAAAAGTGTTTGGCATAGGACCTAAACAGGATTATTTATTTCCCCGCTGAAATTCCTAGGAAGAATGTGTTCATCTCACATGGCACTACAGCTGTGCTCTATGACATTTGCGGGGAAAGGCTGGAGGACTGCCAGGTGAAAAGGTGTTCTGGGAAATAGGCCTAAGTGAGATTTGTGGACAACAATCTTGCTCAACTGTGGATTGCAGGTGCAAGTCAGGATTATTCTCTAGGACCCCCATCAAAACTGGGGGTACAGTTCCCAAGTACTTGCTCCTCCAATGGTAGATCCTCAAACTCACAGAATAGCACCAAGTACACCCGATCAGATATGCACAACAACATGAAAAATGACAAAAGTAAAGAAGGCCTTTCAAAAGTTACCTCCTCCTCCTCCTGTAGGAGAGCGGTTAAAATAGAAAGAGTGTACTGCTTGACAAACAGCGAAGAAATCAAGTAAAATATATTGGTCTGTCAAAATAAAGATTACACACGCCTTCCACTTTGTGAAATCCCACCTTCGTTACTTTCCCAAACAATGACATCGGTGTGAACATGTTTCCTTTTAACATTTTCATGAAGAAGCAGAGATGACACTAAACTTACAGGCTTTCACACAACCCACATAGAAGGTTTCTCATGTGCCTGACAAAAGCTGCAGTCACAAAAACAGACAGAACTCCATTATTTCCTAAAGTTCCAATAATTTCATAATTACCCAAAGCGCTGCACAATCTAGTTTGATCAATTACCACACTCCTTCAGGACAAGGTAAGCGGTCTTCCAAGAATCTTAAGTACTAGAATCTAAAGTGTGTGGCGATACAGTGGTTGAAAAAAAAGACATCTCTAGGCCTGAGGTAACCACTAGGGTACCTTGGTAATTTGTATTAGGATATGATTTACTTCATTCTTCATGCTCATACATTGTATATAAAAATATGTTCAGATTCTAAAGGAAATATGAAGCAGCAAAGAAAACATGAAGCAGCTTAGACTAATGTTGGACTGTACAGACCCCAGGCAAATCTGACAAGTCCACGTAGCACAACTGTAGCCTACAATATAAAAACAAGATGGGCAGTACTGATCTTGAGGAAGTACTGCCCATCTCTAACTTCTAGGAGTTCCTGTTTTGAATAGAACCGGTGTCAGATTGACCTGATACAAGAAACCAAAACTGTTAAGAGTACTGATAAAAAAAAAATCAACCAGAACAATTACTGATGAATTCCAACTATCTGAGTATCTATGCCACTCAATTTATTACAGAAACATTACCACTCTTGAGACTGTGAAATGTCAAACACACCAGAACTCAACCACAGGGAAATAGTAACAAAATCAACGCTCCATTTTTTGCATGTCCAGGTTTACAGTCACCGTGATCACAGGGAAATCTCAGATTAGTTCTACCAAGGAAACACACAAGCTGTACTGGAGACTAAGTAAAAACTTGAGTATTAGGGACTTGGAAGCTGCTTAAGTGATAAAGGTTCTGATCACAGCTGAAATTTGGTGATGGTCTCTTGATTACTAGGAATCCCCATGTTGTGGCACTCAGTCTTGAGTTCAGCCTGGGCGTGGTAGGCTTAAAGGTGGCAAGGGTTTCTTCAGACTGTCAGCTATCACTGACTCCTGTGGTTTCTGAGTGCATAATAGAGCAGTTCTCACCAATAATGTTTTGAGCTATCTGATGCCTTAGTTCTGCTTTCTGTGTGACTGCTTACTGGGTGAAACTAAGCACAAACCCCAAAACAATATAATAAAACATCAAGTCTACTTCACATACCAAATACAATGCTACATTGCTGTATGTCTTATTCAGTTTGTGCACATCTTAAGCAATAAAAAAATAAATCATGACTGGTTTAGCAAAGCAGCTCTCTACTCCTTTCACATTCAGCAACCAGGTCCTGAGTACGTGGTCACACCTGAGCACAGAGATAATTCTTTCCACAATTCCATATACTGAGACCATCAGTAAGCAATACAATTTCTCATTTAAATTAGCTGGACAAATTCAAATTCATTTGATTTCAACTGGTATTATTGTGTCACAATTAAAAAATAATGAAAAAAAAAGGTTACAATGAAGGCATTTTTGTCTGCATATATATACAGACTGAAAAAGTATTGGTGTTTCCAACAGCTGATTTTCCACAAGAATTTACTGTAATAGACATATCTGCAGGGGAGCACGATGGCACAGTGGTTAGCAGTGCTGGGGCCCAGGATTCAAGTCCTGGGGTGCTGCTTAGAGTTTGTTTATTCTCCTTATGTTCTTGTGGGTTTTCTTCACGTACTCCCCTTTCCTTCCACAATCTAAAGACACACTAGCAGGTTAAATGGCAACTGGGGAAACTGGCTCTGGTGTGACTGGGTGATTGCGTGGGCCCTGTGATGGTCCAGGGTGTATTTGTTGCTTGCCGGGATAGGCTCCGGCTCCCATGTTATCCTGTATTGGAGAAAGTGGGTAGAAAACAGATGGATGGACATATCTGCATTCTGAACATAAACACTACCTGTGTGCGCTACATAACCTAATCCCTCACATGGTCATCTGATACAAAGAACAAATTCCTCGGTAATAATGAGATGATCACCTTATTTTAGGAATTTGTATATTAAGAAATATGTCTTATTACTGTGATGTTTTGTTTGCTTAAATATCTAAATAAATAACAGTATGCCGGATTGCCAATGGCCATAGGGCAATTATTTTAAAAGGACAAGGACGTTTTTTTATCATTTTCTCCCATGTTAACAAATGTGGCAAAGGAACTAGTAATATTCAGAGATAATCTGCATTTTTTAACTGTTTTTCTAATTAAAAAGACCAAGTTAAAATTATAACATCAATGACTGAGATACTAATAAATAGAATTGATTATGTTTATGGTGGACTTTTGTCACATTATACAGCTGCATAATCTATAGCCAAGCAATTTTTGTTTCATACTTTGCCTACGACCTAGATCAGGGAACAACAATCAATTTAATTTTTTTTTAATCAAATGTTGACTTTCAGTCTTTTATCCTACTAACACAACTACTAGACCAAGTAAGATAATACTATTAATATGACCAATATCACCATAAGTATAGACACATTGTCTTGAATTATCTTGGTCTTGACTGAGCCTCAAAACCAAATGTGCAGTCAAGCTCAGGTTTTAAACAGCGCTGGTACAGCCTTATTGGATAGATATACCAGGATGTTTTCCACCACTGAGATCTTTGGAGTTTAAGCCCTGTGATCAAAAGCCTTAGTTCCAACACACGTTGACTTGCAAAAAAAAACAGTCATTCTTAGTCTGAGCACTTAATTAGCAAGAGATGGGAAATTATACCCATTTTCAAATATGCAATGCTTAGCTCACATATCTCACTTAGCAGGCTTTCACACTTGGTTGGTTGTTTTTACAATGTCTCACCATATCTACAATAAGCATGTCCACAATACAGGGTCTTACTTTTTTTCCAGTAGCTTTGCGGAATTGCAGAAAAAGAATAACTTTGTCTGAGCATCACTGTTCTTTCAAGTTCCTACATGCATGCCCAATTGTTTAACTTCAACATGAAAAGAAAAACTCTCTGTAGGCAATCAAACAGGGCTGTCTGGAACACGAGGAGGCAGAGGGATACAGAACCTGCCTCTTGTACGAGTCTGCGAACAAGAGTAACTATTAGCACTTGCACAGATTCCATATTTAAATGAAAGATTACAAGATCACATGTATTTGGTTTTCTAGTTCAGCTGTGAAATTTGTCTAAGACTATTCAGTTCAAGGTTTGCGAACTGCGCAAGTCACTGGTATGAAACTCGTTTCCATCTACCAAAAAAAGGTGAAGGCAAAGTTAAAAACAGAAAGACAATGGGCCAGATCAAATCACGATATAACGAGTTGTTGACATTTCTGTAGCATTAAGGAAACTAGAAAGCATGTGACTTCTCCTACCATCCCCCCCCCCCCCTGCAGGGGACACTGGTCTATTGCTGGGGATAATTCGTGCACTGCTAGGCCCCATTTATACAGCTGGGTGGACTGGAGCAGTAATAAAAGTACCTCACCCAGGAGTACAATAGCAGCATCTGCTGCAGGGACTTTAGCCCATATCACATCAGTAATAAGTCAACAGCTTACCCACTGTGCTAAACCACCCCTCCATCAACCGAATGTGCCAAAAATGTTTTGGACTAGACATTATTTACAGCGTTAGTAAATTACAGAATACAGAAAGCAAAACACCATAGAATATATTACAGAAATACTTGATCTATTTTTGTCTTATTTCTTACTTTAATTGCTAAAATCCTAGTCAAAGCCCATTTCAGATGAAATCCACAAGTCATCTGACAGACAGCTATTTTTTTCAGAGTTTATTAAATAACTCAAATAATAACAGAATGAGAATGTTTCTAAGAGAGCGTCATTACACAACCGTATGTAATACAAGTGTATTTACCAGGGATGTTCTTGGAAGATAAACTGAAGATAACCCCTTCCACTCAGGCCCGCCCAAATCCAACAGTGCTCAGCCAATTCCATGCCAACACTTGGGGAATCCCAATCTCACATGTCATGGCCCAGACCCAAACTGGTCAAGTCTGGAATATTTTATACCTTATTTCCCCAAACTACTTTGAGGTACACTCAGACAGACAGTTGGGGTTAAATAAGTTTCTAATGGGGACCTCAGCATGGCCCAAACTAGTGTTCTAATGTTCTTATTGGATCAATAAACCACTAACTACCGAACAGGCTAGATGTGTGGAATGACCTCCTCACATTTGTAACCACTCTTATGTTTTTACACAGTCTGTTTGCATATATGTTAGTCTGTACTCAATGTGTACCATCTAGTACAGGTAAAAGCTTCTTCACTTCATCTTTTTTTATACAGTGTGCATTGCTTATCCCATTATTAAACTTTTACCAAGTTTCTAGTGTATTTTAATCTAAATATTTTTTGACTGCCTTATATTTATAAGGTATGCACAAGGTGTATAATGTATATTTGAAGCGATAAAGAGCATACGTTCACTTAATGTTGATACTGATTTAGTATTCTTGTCCACATAGCTTAGCTGTTTTATTTTGTGTGCCACTGTGTTTTAAAATGTAACAACTAGAGAGTTAATCCAAATTAACAGAAATTCACAGCTGTACATTTGATCAAATTGCCAAAACAAACACAAATGTATCTAAGAAAACCAAATTTAGCACTTTTGTTGCCATTGCTGGATGCCACCTATTAGGGCTTATCGTTTTATGTTTACAGTTCTTAGTTTCTTTTTCTCACCGAATTAGTAATCTTAGTCAATTATGACCATGTTTGCATGTTAGAAACCTGTCTGACCTGAGATGTAGGGCTATTACTGCTTATTGAGCTGCATCTAGGGAAAACGTAGCAGAAATTCTCCCCAGCTTATCTGTCCAGCAGAGTTGTACACCTCAAAGTGTCCAGAAGAAATTAGCTTTTGGTCTCAACCTGTCCTCTGGATGAACACCTTCACTGGTCATTTCCAGACAACTACAGATCAAATACATACTTCTCATTTTTCTTGGATTGCACTATTTTAGAAACTTTCAAAAGGTTAGAACAAACAAGGGCTGCACTGACATCAGATTTGAGAAACCACAAATCTGATCATTTAAAGTTACTCATTTATGACCATCTCTAACATGCTGCAAAAAGTGTGACTCACGTAATCAAATCTTTCATTCATTATTTTTCATTTTATTGTACTTTTTTTTGCAACTCAGCTAGACTTCATTTAGGTACATTTCTAATTATGCAGTGGACAATTATTTCCAGATCCAATTCAAGGAAGCAACTGCTTTGAGATTTAAAAACTCTTCTACTAGTTTTCAGTCCCATTTAAAGTGGTTCAAAATCCTTTAAAAAGCAAACTAATCAAATGTGAAGGAAACTAGAACAGAATATGATGATTCTAATACAGATCTTCCCTTGAAAAAGTGTTGATCTTTGTCTCAGATTGAATAAGATTGCAAAATCCTGAAATGAACCTTGTACAGTTATGTAATTTTCTTTTCAGATGGCTAATGCATTAGCATTTATTAAATTGTAAGAAAGCACTTAGCTGTTCTCAATTCGGTTTTGTTTTGAGAACTTTGTGCATTTCAAGATCATTCTATATTATTTTCATTAAGCAACAATTCACACTAAAGTTTCTTAAAGTATTAACAAATAATATTGCCGCTTTTGATGGCATTTAAAAATTAAAACCATGTTGATAAAAGGCGAGTACAGTTATGTTGTGCAAATCTTCCATATTAAATTTCATGGTAGGTAGAAAAATAAAGTTTCTTTCTTGAGACAACTGGATCTTAAAATGACATTCCAAAAAATGATCACAATAATTAGTTTGTAACAAAATCAATAATGTAACAGACATTTCATAAGTACAGATGAAAAGATAAATCAGTCTTTTATGATGGCCTAACAAGCAAATGACAAATGATTTCTGTAATTTCAAGTTACTATGAAATTTTGAAAACATCTTCGGAAAACAATTTTCAAAAGATGTGTTTGAATTGAATTCAAAAAAGGAATTCTGAAATAGTTTTATTTCAATATTTTTTTATAAAAATATGTATAAATATTACTGAAGGTTTGATCACCTGCATTAAAAGATGTAAAACGGGATTGGAACAAAATAGCCTAGACCTGAGCCTATCCCTACTCCAGAAATACAGGCCAAACTTGGTGTAGCAAAATGTCATGAACAACTGTCTTAGAATTTAATATATCACATATTGTTTCCTAAATGTGAATAAAGCCCACCAGTGGATTAATACACTGGAGTTGCTCAATGGTAAATTCACAAACTTCCTCGCTACATTGCATTTAACAGGCAGCCAGAGACGCAGTGCGGGCCTGTTAGTAGCTGACACAGCTTTGTCTATTGCTGACACACTAGGCCAGAAACCACACAAAGTGAGAATTTAACCACTGGAGCATGAAACAGGCTTCCTATTGTCATAGGCTGTCCCCAACACAAACAAATGTCACCTGCGTCTCCACACAATTTCAGAGCCAACGCTTGGAGTTGCGAGCAGTCAAGTGATTTCCCACCCACCTACACGACTTTTGAATTGTCGGTATGAACAAGGCTCGACAACTCGCACCACAAACAAACCAACGTATGGCCCTTTGGAGTTGGGCTTGAGCTCACCACGTTAGGGCGGACCATATAACAAAACAAGGGGCGAAGAGAACAACAAAATGCTCAGGTTCATCTGTAAACAAGATGACGGCAGAGTTTCGCAGTTGCACTTTTCGGGTTTCGGTTGACGAGCCACAATTTATGTTGTGACATTTGTCGCCGAAATCAAAATTATGAATTAGTCCCTTTTAAAGCAACAGTTAAGTGTACTTTAAACGACTGACAATTGGTCTCCGTCAACATGTACACGCAGCTAACTAGCTAAACCCACAGCCAACAGGTACTTTGACACCGAAGTTGCTGCCGCCAGGATTGTAGTTGGCAGAGTCAAGTTATTTTTCAAATTATAACCTGAGCATGCCAGGTGAGTAATTAAAGAGCGGAACGTTTTGCGCTGGAGGGGTTAACGAACTTGTCAGACATCTGTCACTGCACTCTTAAGGAAAAATAACCCCCATTCAAAAGCAAAAACAAAAAAAAAATAGTAACCGCACATGAATAGCACACCAGTTACAGCTCCGATTCGTACACCAGCTCCGCATCTACCGAATGCACAGGAAAAGAAATAACACAATATTCAGTTCATACACATGCATGCATATTAACGTTAACACCCATGTACTCGGTTCATGTACGAAAAGCGCAACTGCAAAATCTCTCACTTCATGATACCGAGCGCTAATGCACAGAAACACTGAACTGCAGGAGCATCCTGTGAAAGATGGCGACCTCCGTGATATTATCATCCCATTTGCAGTCCAAGACTGTACCATACCATCCCATAACCAGGCCCCGCTTCGTAAAGATACACAGAAAATGAGACCTTTCTGCCTGTCGTTGTTACTGCATTTACGCGTTGTTTCCCCAGTTGTGAAGCGCATCCAGGACGGCCTTTCTTCCTACCCTTCTCCGCTAAAAAGGCGAGAAAAATCCCGAAAGAGAGGGCGATCTGACGGGGTGTATTTTCCACAATCCTTTAAACACCTTTTCGCTGCCACACCGATCCTCCCAAGCTAATTTACAGGCCACTCTTTTCCCGATGGCGGCGTAACGGATCTTGAACCGCACGCCAGGCGGGCGCAGCTAAATTGAAAGTTACGAGAGAGAGAGAGAAGAAAAAAAAAACATACCAGAAAAGAAAATGCAGCTGTACGATCTTTTCCCGGACGAGGAAGAGGCGCTTACTCACCTGTCGACTCTCACTGGCACAGCGCCGCTTCGAGTGTGGGCCGCCTCGCTTCTCGCCGTTTTCACTTGGTGTAGCCAAATCCAAACGATTTTTTTTTTCTAATGAAAAACAAAATTACGGCGAAGAAGGAAGGAAGGGGGGGGGGTGTGTGTGTGGTGGCGATGGTGGTGGTGGTGGTGGGGGGGGGTGTTAGGGGAGTGATCAAGGTTCTGTTTATTTTCAAAATAGATCCGGGATTTCAAAATGCCGGTCTTGCACAAAAAAAGGGGGCAAATAAACACCAATTTGGAAGTTTTAACTTATTTTTTCTCCTCCTTTTTTACGCGCAGGGTCGATTTCACGAGACAGAACCCAAGCAAAACTAAAAAACAAACAGGGGGGGAGGCAACCAGCTCGTCGCTGCAGCTCCCCGCTGGCCGGCGGGCTGTTGTGGCTGAAAGGCGAAGACGCGCGACGCTTCGGCTCTTCCCGGTCGGGCTGCAGTTCGGCACCAGCGGAGCGCGGCGGGGGGACGAGCTCAGCCTTCTCCTCTCCCACTCGGGGCGCAGCGACCACCGCACAGCCACGGCTCCAGGAACTCCCGCCTCCCTGCCCCGCAGCCTGCCAGCGCGGTTGGCTGAAGCTGACCGCCCCCCGAGCGCCACTCGTGATCGGGGGCCGGCGTGGGGATTGGCTGCGCGCTTCGGGTGGATTCGGCGTACTCACGGTGACGGAGCGCTTGATCCACCTCCCTCCGTTCTCTCATCTACAGTGAAAACTTTATTAAAGATGCTGCGCTTCTTTCAAAGCCCACCACGCTGTGATGTTTATGTTTGATTTCCTAACCGCCTGCCGGCCATAAACTACATATTACTGTTGCTGTTTTTATTTTAAATACAGCAGCCCTAGCTCCTCGGGCGAGAACCTGCTCTTACGGTCTTTCCCTGGGTTTAACCAGGGGTCACTGTAGTTGAGGGGATGTTAAAAATAAATTGGGGATCCCTGTAAAGTTTTTTTTAAAAAAAACGGGATGCTTCAGCCAGAGAAGATGAAAAATCCCCTAAATACTGCATTGATGCAGTTCGATGCAGCTGTTTAGAGTTTTGAAAAACAACAGCCTAGTTTTTAAAAATATAACCAAGGTAACGAAAACAAATATTAATTCGTTTTGTCTAATAATTCTTTATAGTTACCTAAAACTGATATTAGTGTACATTTATTTTAAAAATGTTTTTTAATTGTTATTATATAGTTAAAATACTGCATTATAATCTGGGGTTTGGGTTGTGATTAAAAATTCAAAACAAGATGCCCCTTCAACAATTGTATGTACATGGATTGATCGTAAATTGCTTTAATAAACTTATATTAAAGTTATATTAAACATATTAAATTCCAGTAAAATTGTATTTTTTCTAAAAGACATTTCACAACTGTTAACATACATTTGGAGACAGACAATGTGTAATTCAAATTGATATAAAGCATTGATGTGGTCTCAAATGTCAAAATAATGCATGCAATTCACTATCCTTTTCTATGCTTTAAGCTTAAAGACTTGAGGGAGCATTCTCAAATGTTCAGTAGTTCAAACTCCTCAGTCATATCTGCTTAAAACTACCTTTTCATGGCTGGAAAAAAAATCAGTGTAAATCATGCTCATAACCTAGTATTTAACCTAAACCAAACCTAAATGTTAACACATTTTTCTTTTGCGATCTACAGCACATTAGAGACCATTTCTAAACAACTTCTCCATTTCTAAACAATATCTCCATATAGGGAGTGTCAAAGGTGCATTTTTAAACTTAAAAACTGACTGCATTCTCTAAATTTAATTCGGTAGTCGGAGGACATACTTGAAAATTTAATAGAAGTGAATCGTGATTGATTAACCACATGGGTATTGGGAACATCCTTCTAGTGAATTAGATCATCTTTCCTAGTGAATTAGATATTCACTAATTTATTAGAATACATTGCTAAACTATATTTGACAGTGATATATGTTTAAGTTTACAGTACTGCTTTACTGAAGCACATAATAATTAAGATTTGTTGTAAATTAAGTAATTAATTAAAATTTGTATGTTACAGAAATAAGATCACCTGCATTATTCATATAATTATGTATAATTAAACATCTGCTTACATTTATAATAAGTATGGAAAGAAAATTAATTAAATGTGTTTTATTAAAGGAAAATTAAACCCCAAGCTCCAGGATATGTGCATTGCTGGGATGACATCATGCTTAGAGTGGCTGAGCATGGAGGCTGCAAATTGCCAACACCACAGAAGTGACATGACCCCAGAATATATTGTTCAGATTAGGACATACATTACTTATTTCAGAAGATCAAAGAAAAGCTTTTTATGTCTTCAACACGGTTTTTGGTGACAACGTTTGTTAAATGTTCTTTTGCTGCCGTTCCTGTATAGATAATAATAGTTTCTGTCACTTTTATTAGCATTTAAAATGAAACACCAGACTGTTCCTGTGTGCAAGGAACTGTACCTTGTAGTGGTATTCATCTGATATGCTATGGCGCAATGAGTATTAGCATTGTATCACCTTCCAAACAGCGATGGAGTTGGAGAGGGCCACTGCTTAAGTGTATTAAACGTTGGTGAATGAAAAAATGCTTTTGTTGAGATGAGTTGCACCACTAATGTTTGGTAAGCGACTGTACTGTAGCTCCTGTTTCTTTCTGTGCCGTTAGTGATGTCAGGAAAAAGATCTTGAAATCTTGAAGTCACAACCTTATCCAAACATAAACAGATGTTAGCACTTTGTATATCTGCTGAGCATATTACCTCATAAAACTGTCTTGTGTATGTATTATTACTGACAAGAGTACTTTTCTTCTGTTTGTGGCCTTTAGCACAGTCTAAACACAGTATGTTAAACTAATGACACAGAAAAGATAAATATTGGTACAACCTGAGAGTGTTATAATTACAACAATGATGTTATTGAATCAAATAATAAGAGTTGAATAACAATACTGACGCAAATTTGATATGACAGCAAATAATAAGGAATTCGCCCCCTAACCTCTGGGATTGATAATCTCACCCCTTAAAGCCATGGATTACTAATGTGTTCTTTTCCTCCAGCACATCTTGATAACACAATAATGACCAGTAGTAGATTTGGACAAAAATTGTTGGACATTCCTTACTTTGCAATGAAAAAGAAAATAAACAGTGAATAAACTGCTTACTTTGTACATTTTATGTTTTCTTGTGTGTCTGTGTCATACACTGTACTGATCATATCAAAATAATACAGGAACAAATAATAGGTTTATTCCATGCTGAAAAGAGAAGAAAGAAAACACAACATTTCGGCTGTGGAGCCTTCTTCATGTGTGAGGACGCTTTCAATAAAACTATTACTTGTTCCTTTGCAGCCTACGCATGCTAACGCAGCTACCCACCTGAACCTGTAAATGAATGTGAATTCATTACAATTTATTACTTAGTTACTCAGACAACAAAAATCTCAAAATCATGTCTAGAGACCTCAAACATTCCAAATATGTTTGGCAGATATATTATTATTTATTTTAAAAAAATAGACGCACAGAAAATTACATTCAATGTGTATTGATACATTCAGATTATTCCCATAGTTTACTCCACGTTGTGTAGTGTAGTGTGTTGTAGAAAACTTAAACAATTAAAGATTAGCTCTTTGTTTTACTATTTCTTACTGATGAGAAACAATTGTATTATTCATGTTCTTATTTTGATTGAAGAAATGATTAAGATTACGTAGAACTTCAGACTTAAATAATTTATTGTTAATACAATTTTAAAAGTAATAAAGATCAATTTAGTGACTCAATTTCTAAAGAAATGCATGTAGTCCAACAATTTTTAAATCATTTTGCTTGCCACAGGTCTCCTACTACACATCAGCAAAAAGCTGTCATTTAGCATCCGGGTTTTGGAATTGTAATTGACACATTTGTTGCTCTGATTTATTTCCGGTCAGTGTCTGTCTGCATGTGTTTCTCCCAGAAAGGACGTTGTCTCAAGGTTTTGATGGATGTGTGGTTAAAAAAGTAATTTAGCTGAAGGACAACCTGGGTCTGGGTGTGTTCTTATTTGCAGCTGAGATGAAGATGGTCATTTATATGCAGCCTAGTGAGTATTTTCTGCTTCTCATTTCACCTTTTAATTTTGGTCTCCTTAGAGACCAAAATGAGAGATGAGATCAAATAGACTCAAAAACTCCTTCCTGGTAGCAACCTTTCTCCTGAGATTGCAAACCTGAAACAAGTTACCTCTGAAACATGTGGTCTTGCATACTTTGTCTTTTTCTTGTGCCATGTTGATAAGTCCTTATGACACATACGGTAGGCACAGACTCCAAGCTGTAAGCTGTTAAGACTGTTAAGGTTATATTCTCCCTCAGTTTCGTGGGTAAATGTAATTGATTATAGTGTAACCTTCTCATATTTCTGGCCTTTCCTGTCTGCAATCATGACGTTCTAAATTAAAAAATGAGCACAGCATGCATAATTTATACTAAGCACAGAACCCTGCCATATTATTCTTCAATTATTGTCCACATGACTTCCTTGCCAGAGGTTTAAGTACTGTCTACATCAGGTCTAACCTAATGCACAAACCTGAGCTCATGAGCTACCTTAGTGTCCATTTCCAGTCTGTCTGATGTTGTGTAGCAGAGTCTGTGTTTGAACATCACTACATAAAGACCTTGTGGTACATTATTTTAGTCAAATACTGGACTGGAAGGGATTGAGGTCCCATTAGATTGGCAGCTAGATAATGTGCCAAGATTCTCAGTTGTCAGTGGGAGGTGTTTATCATCCCTAACTATCTGGTGTGTGTACATGTGGGGGAGGAACTAGTCTGAATATTGTTACTGTAGTGAGTAATATTTCTGTTGGTGCTGAAATTATATTTTGCTAAAAACTAGACCGAACAGTTTAGGTTCCATGTGAGCAGGATTGGATTCAATTGTTTTAGCGGGTTCGTTTTTAGAGGTTCTGTCCTGTGTGAAACGCTGGCCGTCTGTGTGAAACAAAAGAGAGTGGCGCCCTAATTAGGCCAGTTCTGTGAGCACTTGGCCACAGTGATGTGTTCCAGGGCTGTGACTGAAGATTGAGAGAGAGAGTCTCCTTCAGCTCACGGGCTTCAGAATTTCCCGGGGTGTTTTAGGTTTGGGGAGAAATCCAGACTTCTGCTTCAGGCTACTCTGAAGCAAACTCTTGGCAACACATTTTGCTGCACGTGAAAGTATAAAATCCACTTACATGTACAATGAGTCAAAACAAGGCTGCAATAGGTTAAAGGGGTTTTGCTTCTCATGTAGGCATTTAGGATGGTAAACACTGAAAAGCTAGATCATCTGATCAGTTTTGAGTCAGGCCACTGAAGATGGGGGAGGGAGATACCAAGGCAATAATTTTGCACTGTTTTTTAGATGAGGTTGTAGAGCAAATGTCAGTCAGACAGCCTGTCTCTGTTCCCTCCTACAGATGTATTAATGTGAAGCCTGGATTTTCAGACAGTGGTCTGTCTGAACCTAGGGTGTGTCTTCTGACGCACTTACTCTCAACCCTGAGATAGTGGTGTGTATTTTTGTTTTGAAAACAACAACAACAACAACAACAACAACAGCAACAATAAGAAGAATAATAAGAATATATGTGGCCTCATAATTTTAAAATACTTTAAGAGAAGTCAAATTTATAAGGACTTTCATAAACTGAAAGGGATTGATGCCTAAACTGAACACTAAGACACTCTTAATTATAGTTCAATGCAGTATAATGGATTGAAGATTTAATGTGTGAAGGAAGCAGAGGTTTGTTGAATTAATAAATGATCTACATACATTTTTTAAAAGAGAACTTTTTTAATCAATTCTTCTGTGCTCAAACACAATTTTAGTGATGAAAGTAAAATGTCAGCAAAAAGTGGGAGTATAAATCCAAATCTAGATCTTTAAGAAATGCTTGCACCTTTGGCAGCAGTTAGAGATGTAAGTCTTTTTGAATAGGCCTGTGCCAATTTTGCATACCGGGAACTGGACTTAAAGGAATGTTCCACACTGACAAGCTAAAATAAATGAACCTTTTTACACTTAAAAGAGGATATAGAGCTGACTCAATATTCAAATACTGTGTGGGGATTCCAATGTGTATTAAAATTTTGTAATTGTCAGAATTTCTCTGATTGTATTGTAAAATACTCACTTTTGCAGGACCATCTGCACCAGACCCTGGACTGGTACATACAGCCAAATTCCCACATATGTATGTGACAGATGTTGTTTATGATTTATTCATTTTATTACATGTGTACTATCTTTATGTCAAGGATGCTCATTTTTAATGTGGCAGGGTTCTTTTCTTTGCAATAAACGCAGCACGGCGGATTTGTTTCATAAATTGTTTTCCCTTTAATATTATGTATTTCTACAGAAATTGTAACACACACGCAGTCGTTTGCTCAACCTTTAAATGGGCAAGTCAAATCTTCACACTTTGTGGAATGTAAGGGCATGACCGTTCAACAGTAATCTTAACTCAGTGACTGATGAAGTCGGTCCCTTCCTATGTGTAAAGCGGTATGGAATCTTTTGCGCTTAAAAGCACAATGTAAATACAAGTACAAAATTATTTACTAATCTTTTCAGGGTGGTCCTGGCCTGGGCTGAAGTTTAGGGATTTCACCTGCAAAGCCGCAAAGTCACTGTCGAACCCCTGGAGGCCAAAGCTGACCTGGTTGCAGCTGGCTTTACTTGGGCACCTTTACTGACTGATCTTCAGACAAAGTGAAAAATGTCTGGTCAGTTTTACCCTTAATATTCTGTTCTGCACCTGAGTCACAGCTGTAGTTCATCCAGCTCACGGAGATGATACTCAGAACAGGACCGAGAGAAAGATGGATTGTGAGAGACCCAAGCACATCTACAACAGCAGAAAGCACTGAACAAATTGTTTTAGTTAGCACACACTGCCCCACCCCCATGACCTAGATTGGACAGCTCTGTGGTAGGCTGTTCAGTGAGTGCTGAGATTCTGTCCAAAACAATCCAGTGTTTCTGACAAACAGGGTCATGGAGTGACCCATAACGCCTCACAACATCCCACTTCCACTGGATATACTTAAACTGGCCCAAACTGGCCAACCGTTCTATTCTACATCAGTTGCCAAGTCATCAAATCAGAGTCTCATATACTTTACAGGCATGGTAAAGTCTGGGAACTTAACCAAGAACCAGGCATAACAGTATTATAATGCATACGGCCTCCATTGACTGTGAGAGCCGGCTTACCATTGCAGTGACGTCACTGCCCTTCCCTGTGAATAGCAGGGACCACAGCCGCCGGGCTGACGGGAGATTTCCCTTTGGCTCAAGAGGCTGGGTCCCCATTGAGTGATGCCGGAGGCCTGGGTTTGAGTCCCTGACGGTTGGGGGCCGACCTGATGCGGCAGCGGCGAGGGTGTCCATGTGAACCCCTGAGCGTTACAGTATGTTAGGTTGAAGGTCATCTGTGTCAATGCTAGGTGAGTCAATCTGGCATTCTTCAATGTCCAACGTTCTCATTTGCCAGTCCCTGTCTGCTCAATTCCACTTTTGCCCTGCACAATCTGGTCTGCTGCTCTCCCTTAATTAAGTGAAGTGATTTCTCACCTCCCTTCCAGAACTGCCATGCAGTGGGGCTGCTGGCATGTTGAAGTTTGCCATGGGAACATTCTGTCTCCCTTGCTCTTGAATCCTGGCGCTTCCTGTAGTCTCAACTCTCCCAAATAAAATTGGTCTTGTTACCCTCCATGATCTCTTACTGTATGGGCCGTGATTCTATTTTATACCCTCTCCCTAGACCTTTAACAAGATTCTCAGGCATCATTGTCAGCAAGTCTGCATTACATCCTTTCCTGGTCAGTACATCTACATGTCCAGTCGAAATAAATGGTATGTACCTCAGACAATACTGAAACATAGCTAATAGAGAAAAAAATAGCCTTATTGATTTTCAAAAATGAAATTGATCTTTAAGAACAGAATTTAACACTGCAAAAGAAAGTTCTCCAGAAATGCGTGAAATCATCTCTCACTGACACATTTGCTATGTAAACGTTTAGAAAACCTGAAAAGCTAAGTTCAAATGCTGAAATGCTGTTGTCTCTTTTAACGTCATCGGTTTAATTGTGGCTGTTTATAAAAATATCCGTAAAACAATCCCTTCACCAACGAGACACCTCCCTTTGAAATAATAATTTTATTTTTTGAACAGTCTGTTAGGATGCCTTGCAGTCAAAGATGTCAAGATAGACAGTATTCAGCCTTATTTCTGATATTTTCATGAGCATACTCTGAAGATTAAAAAAATACCTTAAGAAAAAGATATTTTATTTTGTTGATAAAACCCACAGACTGCTAACGCTGCAAATATAAATCTCGACTAGAGATGGCAGTGTGGAGAAACAGTTGCCTGCATTTTCGGTGAAGGACACCCTCTTGCTCAGGCAGAGTTGTTGACATCACTGGGCGAGTCTTCCGGGTAGCCTCACGCGGCATCCTCTGGAGGAGAAGTGTGCTTCGTGGTGTGGAAAGATGGCTCTCTACAACTTTAAGAAGATTATGGTGGTTCCCACCGCAAAGGTAGTTAACGGACCTGTTTCATACAGCATCATTCTGATTTGGATAAGTCTAGCGGTAGGGCTGTAGGTTAGGAGGCGGTCTGAAAAAGAGAAACCAATCTGTTTAACACGATCGGGCTCAGTGTTCTCAGCCTGTGAGCAAGGACACGTGTCTCCTGAAAGTATTTAAATAGCGCAAGATGAGGAGCCGATATCGATACCGAATTAATCGATACCGAATAACTGCTTCAGAATTTTATGGTTAACCACCTTTCTTGGTTTGACAAGTTATTTTTATGTACATGGCGATGATAAAGTTATTGTTGAGATTGACAAGCGTAAATGTGGGGTTCGCGGACAAGTATCACCTTGTGAACATTTTGATTTTACGATTAAATGCTTATTCCTTGTGTTTTTTTTTGTTGCACGGTGTCTAATGTATGGGTGATATTTGCCTTGTACTGGACCAATGTCTGACCATTTTTCTCTGTATTTTGTTTTGTAAAATCGGAGCAAGCAGAGTAACGCTAATCACTAAATCTTTTCTTTAGGACTTCATAGATATCACATTGTCAAAAACACAAAGGAAGACTCCTACGGTTATCCATAAGCACTATCAGATCCATCGTATTCGTCATTTTTACATGAGAAAAGTGAAATTCACCCAGCAGAACTACCATGACAGACTCTCCCAGATCCTGACTGATTTTCCCAAACTGGATGTAAGTCTTATTTCTATACATTCAATAGCTAATGGTGTAAGTTATGTTTATTAAGTGCTAAACATGTCTAACATGAATGTACGACTTATTTTGTTTTCACTTGATTTAAAGTTTTAAACTGCTTTTTGCCTTAAATTGAAGGATTACATAAGGAGAAATTTAAGTACCTTTATGCATATAATCTAACATAATGATATAACACATTATCTTGACTGCAATTGCATTGAAATGCTTTTAACTGTTGTCTTTCTTGGCTTTAGGATATCCATCCTTTTTATGCCGACTTGATGAATGTTTTGTACGACAAAGATCATTACAAGCTGGCTTTGGGACAGATTAACATAGCTAAGAATCTCATTGACAAGTAAGAAACCATGTACTTTGATTAGGAATCTTCTTAAGGCTGTTGATAGTACTTTTTGTGGCAGTGGGATATTTAGTTCAGATCTTGGGTCCTCTGTATGATTCCACTTTCTGTGGAAAAACATAAAATATTAATAGATTTAAAATGAAGAAAATCTTATTTTCTATCTTAGTTTCTTCAAAATCCTGCAGGTGTGTGTCTAACATGCTAACCTGGATGTTCGTTTTTGTATAATATTAAACAGCATATTTTCCTCTTTGAGAATTACATTCATTCCGAAAAGTTATTATTTTAAGACATAGTGTTGCAGCATGAGTTTCTCTTTCTGGCTTTTATTTCTGTCTTGCTTCCAACATCAGTTTCTCTTTTTGTTAACATCTGTGCATCAGGACAATAGGTGAATTTTGATATTAAGACTCTAATGTTTGTTTTTTTTATGATATGTTGTCTTCCTTATTTGGGGACCTTTATTCAGCATACATTTTTATACATTAAAAGATAAACTGATATTTAGAAATGTATAAAAACTCACATGTATGTATCGAGAAAACAATTATATCAGTTTCTGTTGTTTGTCTTAGTGTTGCCAAAGACTATGTCCGTCTTATGAAGTATGGGGATTCTCTTTATCGCTGCAAGCAGCTTAAACGGGCTGCTCTTGGACGAATGTGTACTATCTTGAAGCGACAGAAACAAAGCTTGGAATACTTGGAGCAAGGTAAAGCTTTTCAGATTATCCATCAAATTATCCAGCGCAGTTAGAATTGAGTGACAGAGTCATTATGTGCCAGTTTTGATTCCACTTGCCCAAACAAATGGCCTGGCCTTTTATTTTTGGTATTTCCACACTTTACTTTCTATGAACCTTTAAAATTATTTCTGCGTTTTCAGTTACAGATCTAATGCTTCTCAGGTACACTGGTTTTGAAGGTTGTGTACAAAGAAATGTATTATCAAAATGCAAAGTTGTGTGCAGCATGATGAGGCATCAGCAGCTGTGACTGTTTATAACAAAATCACCTAATGACAGAAAAGCTCTGTCTAAAATCTACTGGGGAGTATTGTTGGCGCCTTTGTATGAAACATAGTTGTGCTGTCGTGTGCTAAAAGTGAAATATTAATATTGCTAGAAATAATAGAGCATATTGTATTTAACGATTCATTAGTTTTACATCTTCAGGGCTTTTAATTTGGTTCAAGCAATCCTTTTTTCCTGAACACCACAATTAGATTTATAATTATATTGTGCTCATGCGTGTTTCTGAATGTAATTTGTCTTGCAGTGCGTCAGCATCTTTCCCGTTTACCAACCATTGATCCGAACACCAGGACTCTTTTACTCTGTGGATATCCAAATGTTGGGAAGTCGAGCTTCATTAACAAGGTGAATATTATAGACATTTGCTTCTTTCATTTAGAGACATGAGTGCCACGTCTCCCTTAATTAGTAAATTAATTGAAATGCATGGTCTTGTTCTATTGCTTCAATTCTTAAAGCTTCAGACATCTATTTTCTTTTAATATTTTAAGAGTTTTTAGTATACAATGTGCTGCACATCTTTGAACCATTATATTTCACTATATTACTAACATCACAGAATTCTCAAAACACAGTGCCCCTGCCTGTTTTCCAAGTGTGATTGAAAACTGTGTCATAGTAGCTTGTGTGGAACATTCACTTCACTTCAGTTACATCAGAGACCCTACATCTCTGTATATTCTGAAATCCCAGCTAAACACTTAGTAAAATGTTTGGTAAATGTCTTAAGTAGAGTTTGTCTACAGACATGTAACTCAATATATTTTGCCTGCGTGCCATAAGTATTAAAAAGTAAAAAAAAATGTCAGCCAAACATTTAGCTAGTAAAATATTAAGAGCAATTAATTTCATTGGGTGGGAGATGCAACTGTTGGTCTTATTGTACATGTATGGTGTTTGTTGATGGCTTAAGATACCTGTTTAATGTTTTACAGGTCACCAGAGCAGATGTTGAAGTGCAACCATATGCATTTACCACAAAGTCTCTGTTTGTTGGTCACATGGATTACAAGTACTTGCGCTGGCAGGTAAGGGTGCTTCTGAGATCTCTGATGAAAACTTGTTTATGGGGGATGGTAAGTTTTGAGATGTGTTTTCGTTACACACAGGTACAGAGCAAGTTAAAAACCCTGTTGAAAAGTTTGAAGAGCTTAAGTTAGAAGTACCACATGCCAGTTGTGAAACTTGTGGCTCATTGCTTTCCTTAAATCTTAGGCAATTCATATCCTGGATCTTCTGAACTGTTTCTCACCCTGTGCCCCCACATTTCACATGATGTTGTATTGAGCTTTCCCAGATTCTTTTATAGTAGGGAAGTGAATAAACTCTGTTCTTTTTTATATAAATACATATATATATATGTTAGTGTGAAAACTAAAATGTGCACTCCAAAATACTTTAATGATTTAGGATTACTTAAAGCATAATTTATCAGTGTTAGCCTTATGTATAAGTTTGTGGGCATCAGTTTTCATGCATGTGGCCGGATAGGTTTGTATCGACACCTTTGTCCTCAAGAATTGTCAGGTGCGTTACCCATGTGTTGAGGCTGTTAATTTTATAACGTTATACATACCTTTCGCACAGAATTACTCATACTGGTAATTTCTTACTAGAAATACTTTAACCAAAGTGTTTTTAAGTATCAAGATTGCTTTTTAACAAAGATAAATTGCCAATTTCCCTTAATTGTATGGGGAAAAAAGCTTTCCACAGCAGGTAGCTCTAAACATCTTCATCAGATCACAGCTGCTTAGTGAAAATATTCTTCATCTTTCTTTACTATTTTCCCCTTCTTGTAACAATTGGAAAAGACAGATTTTCAGAGAACTGTACATGATTGAAGTATCAATGGGTAGACACCCTGAAACTCGATTGGGGGGGGTGTCATGTGTTGGTATGTGGTAAATCACCACGGCTTCTGCTGGTTTGAGCGAGCCTTTTGATGGCATCAGAAGACGTGACTTGTCCTGGTGTCGTCTTCTTGTAGGTGGTTGATACTCCAGGAATCCTGGACCACCCCCTGGAAGAGAGGAACACCATCGAGATGCAGGCCATCACAGCCCTGGCTCACCTGCGAGCCGCAGTCCTGTACGTGATGGACATCTCCGAACAGTGTGGACACACGCTGGAGCAGCAGCTGGAGCTTTTCAGGAACATTAGGCCTCTTTTTGCAAACAAGGTCAGCAACGAAGTGGGGTTTCCACCGAGAGAGTGATTTTTAAAAGGGACTGATGTTGTAAATTGTTTCGTTTTTTTCCCCCCCGATTTCTAGCCTTTGATTATTGTGGCCAACAAGTGTGATGTGAAGAGGATCGGTGAACTCTCCGAGGAAAACCAGGTGTGTTTTCCGAACTCGCTTTGAAGCGTTGACATTGACGAGGGAGTTTTTTTGGGGGGTTTCATCCAGGTACTCCTGTTTCCTCCTACAGTCCAAAATCATACTGGTAGGTTGATTGACTTCTGGGAAAATTGGCCCTGGCGTGAGTGCGCCCGTCCGTGTCTGAATGTGGCTTGTGATGGACTGGTGTTCTGTCCAGGGTGTATCCTGCCTTGCACCCGTTGCTTGCTGGATAAAATGGTTAGAAGATGGATGGATGTCAAGTCTGACTTGTACGTAGGGCTAGGCGATATGGCCAAAAACATTATCACGATTATCACAATTTTCATATCAGTCGATATCGATAATTATCACGATAAATGTAAAATCATTATTAGGCAGATTTTTTTCTCCTGAGTAAAAGTTAATTGGTAAATTAAACAACTCTTTATTTTAAGAACAAAACAAACACTTGCCAAACAGCAGAAACATTAAACAAATCTGAGGTAGAGAGTATTCAAGTCTTTTTTATGTCAAAATATGCATGAGTAAAATTTACAAAATAAATATCTTAATAGAAAAATAAATACTGCAGTGTGATAAAACACACATAGAAGATGGCTCAGACAGACTGCAAAGTTTAAAGTGCTCTGTTTTATGTCTGATCATAAAAAGCCCAAATATCTCCAAATTACCTATTATATCTCCATTTGCTTCAGCGTCGCTCATTTCTCCACTTACTTTTGCTTTGGATAACATGGTTTTTCAGGTGAATTAGTCCTTAGGAAATTCTCTAATTTGGTAACATAGTCCACTTACTTGATAGCTCAAAGTTTGATGTCGCAGAACTGTTTTAGTTTTAAATGATTTTAGATTAGCTCTTTGTGAATTGTTTAAAAAATTATGAAAATTATAAAAATGAAAGAGAATTAAATTATATAGTAATTCTACAGAGCAAAATTGAAAATATATATTTGAAACCTTTAGATCTTAGGTTTTAGTTAGGATATTTCTTATGAATGGATTTTGTATCCTTACAGAAAATCTTTGCTGACATTATGGCAGAGGATATCGCTGTCATTGAAACCAGCACCTTAACAGAAGAAGGGGTTATTAAAGTAAAAACAGAGGTAAGACTTAATACTTCTTTTGTGCTCCATGGTCAGGATGTGAACATTTACAGTTCAAATAAACCATCTGTTAGAGGGCAGAAGATTCATTTTTTTATTGTTCTGTTGTATTGTCCATTTCAGGCGTGTGATAAATTGCTTGCCCATCGTGTTGATGCAAAGATGAAGGGAAAGAAAGTACATGATGTGCTGAACAGACTGCATTTAGCTGTGCCTGCTAAACGAGACGAAAAGGTACGATATAAGGATGAACTGCTCAGTTTCTCATTTTAATTGTAGAATTGGTCAAGTTGAAAAATTCGACATGTTTGCAGTAGCACTGAGAATAGTGCTGTTTCACAGATTTCAATGTTTCTGAAAAAGTAGGCAGTTTCTGAAAAAGTAGTGTCCTGTACTGTCATTTCAGTTTGTACCATTTAAATTACAGGAAAGACCACCTTTCATACCTGAAGGGGCTGTACTTCGCAGGAAAGCAATGGATGTTGATGTACCTAAACGCAAACTGGTAAGTGTCCTTATAATTCAGAATGTATACACTACGCATTGTAGCATGTATTGTACATGGAATGCGCTGTGCAGAATTTCTAAATAAATTAGTTCTTACTGTCCATTACTGATTGAAGCAGAAAAATGCAAATTTGATATATGAGAAGTACATGTGGCCAGGTGACAGTAGATAGCTCTCCATGCCTTGCTCGAGAGCCTGTTTATTCTGTTACTAGACATTTCATTGGGAAAATCGGAGACGAATTGCTGCTCCGATATTTAGAGAACAAAACAACAATCCCGACGTACAGGATTGCTGTCCTTTCCCAGCACATGATCTGTTGCTAGTTGTCACAGGATGTTTTCCCAGGGATCTATTGAGGATAGCCCATGTGTACTCTGGAATTTATGTCCCGTAATTTGCCAGGCTGTGGCAGAGCTGTATTGCCCTGCATTCTTTATTCTGTGCGTGTTCCGTTTGGCTGCTGGACGTGATGGAGCGAGACATATTTATGTTATTACAATAACTAAGTGTGGAAGTAGCAGGGAAACCAATAAAACAGACACCATTAATTTACTTTGGGCTTTACAAGTATTGAGTTTTTACTTACAAGAATATGAAGAACCAGAGGTATGAATTGATTACATTAAATTGATGTACATGTTGTGCATGATTTCTTGGGAAAGGGGCCCATCTGGGAAAACTGGTGATTCTGATGGGTTAAAATATGCCTATTAGAGGCTTACAGAAGTTGCTTTCCATTGACTTTTGGAATTAGTTTTCTTCAGAGTCGTTATGAGGTGTTATAATATTTCAGTGGGTATTTTAGATGAAATGGAAAAATGAATTAAACGTTTGCTAGCATTCCAAGGAATTCTTAATTCTCCAGAAGGATGTAATGTAAAATGCATGAAGTCCTTCTCTGGGAATATGATGCATAAATTTGGCTTTGTTTTAATAGGAGAGAGATCTCGAGATGGAACTTGGTGATGATTACGTCCTGGACCTGCAGAGTAAGTGTTGCTAAATTGCTTTTAGTTCCTTATATCAAAATATTTTTGCAGCTGTTCATCAAAGTGTAATTGAGAACAAAGCCTTGCAGTGCTCCTTGCATTAGAATTTATGCATGTATTTTTATTTTGAAACCCACCTTATCTTTATGGGTTACAAAACCACGTCAAAGTAATAATCGCATTTGTTTTGTCATATTATGTTTTACATATGCATAATTCAAAATGAGTTTCCAAAGCTGTTATAATAGAGCTCTATCTTTCTTTAAATGTGGAAAGTCAGGGTTACTCTCTCCAGTATGCATAGTCCAGCTGCAGCTCTTATGCTAAATAGTGAAATGTAATGTAGAGAGAATTTAAGTCTGGTTGATTAGATTTTTTTTCAGCTTATCACAATTTTTTCAGCTTGTAAAGTTGTCCTAATTCAATCAGGTGACTGATGAACACATTTTTAAAGAAACATGCTTTACTCTCTATGTAAATGAGAGTGTAAGAACAGCCTGGAGACACTCAGGGTTAGTTTCCCTTTTGTATTCACTGGCATTCTTACCCATTAATTGATTTTAATATTAATAAACCACATTAATTTGATTGTTAAAACCTCAAATGCTTAAAAGCAAGTAGTTGTGTGGGAGTAAAAAGTAGGAGCCCTCAACTCTATGTACAGAGTATTTAGTCCTGTTATCCTGGCCTGGTCAGATGCATTGTCATTGTGGGTCTGCTGTATCACAGTTAGGTACATTAAAATTAAAATATTGTACTTTAAACCATTATATTCTGAGCATGATGAAAACGAGAGGATCTGCACATAGGAAATGTGTTCTGTTCAATGCTGTTAGGTTTTAATGTGCACTGGTCCACTGTGAAATGCCCCTTAAATGTTTTAAATTCCACATATTCCATTTAAGTACTTGCTCCATAAGTGATATTAAGTTTTAAAGATCAAATGGCTAGCCAATGGAAAAACATAAGAAGAGGGGCTGGTAAATGGTGACTTGGACATACTGTAGGATATAAAATCATACATTGAAAATTTCTATATTTTACTTATTTCCCTTGGATCTTAAAAAATATAAAACATGTCAGAGACCATCAATTATCTCAGCTTCAGAGATAAGACTGTTTTAATTAAACAGGAATCTCAGAGTGGAACTATCATGGGATATCTATCTAGCAACTCAGTACACACAGTTGTACAAAAGAAGGATAAGGAACAGGTAGAGGTTTATTCCATGCTGAAAGGAAAAGAAAATGGACAAAACGGTTCATCTGTGGAGCCTTCTTCAGGTGTGAGAGAGAGAGGGAAACTGGCAGATAAATAATGTCAGGCATTACAAGGTGTTCATCTGCAGCTACCTTCTCGAACTTCTGAAAACAATGATATTGCGTATATTTTTACCATGAAATTACATTTTGGGAAAATTACACAAATTACCGTGGACAGAGCTTTGTGTGTAATATTACTAATGGCTGCTATTGACATATTTTTAGAATACTGGGACCTGATGAATGCAAATGAGAAGAACGATAAGGTCCCAGAAATATGGGAAGGCCACAATATAACAGATTACATTGATCCTGAGATCATGAAGGTGAGTGTAGCTTTGATGGCTTTTAAACTAGAGCTTTTCTTTGGTGCAGTAAGGAAAATGGAGTTTCCCAAGTGCTTGGCTGCCACTTCATTTTGTATCGGCTTTTTCTCTTGCTTTCACCACCGTGCAGAACCTGGAGGAGCTGGAAAAGGAAGAGGAACTGAGAGAGAAGGCAGGAGAATACGACTCGGATGAAGAAAGCGAAGATGAGGAGATGCAGGAGATCCGTCAGCTGGCCAAACAAATCAAAGAGAAGAAGAAATTGAAAATCCTGGAGTCGAGAGAGAAGGATGTACATGGGCCACGCATGCCCAGAACCACAAAAATGGTGAAAATAAAGAACCTGCTGTCTTTTTGCTTCCTCTACTGTCTAGGCACCTTGACAGTGCCGATTGTCTGCCACTTCATCAGGTGGCTTCTGCAGTGACTTTCCTTTTACTTAGTTGTAATAATAATAATAATAATTGCTTACACTTATATAGCGCTTTTCTGGACACTCCACTCAAAGCGCTTTACAGGTAATGGGGACTCCCCTCCACCACCACCAATGTGCAGCATCCACCTGGATGATGCGACGGCAGCCATAGTGCGCCAGAACGCTCACCACACATCAGCTATCAGTGGGGAGGAGAGCAGAGTAAAGTAGCCAATTCATAGAGGGGGATTATTAGGAGGCCGTGATTGATAAGGGCCAATGGGAAATTTGGCCAGGACGCCGGGGTTACACCCCTACTCTTTTCGAGAAATGCCCTGGGATTTTTAATGACTACAGAGAGTCAGGACCTCGGTTTTACGTCTCATCTGAAGGACGGCGCCTGTTTACAGTATATTGTCCCTGTCACTATACTGGGGCATTAGGACCCACATGGACCACAGGGTGAACGCCCCCTGCTGGCCCCACTAACACCTCTTCCAGCAGCAACCTTAGTTTTTCCCAGGAGATCTCCCATCCAGGTACTGACCAGGCTCACACCTGCTTAGCTTCAGTGGGTTGCCAGTTGTGAGTTGCAGGGTGATATGGCTGCTTACATAGTTGTATCATTAGACTGGAAGTGATGCCTTGTAGTTTTCAATAATAGTTCCTCAACAATGTGTTTTGTTCTTTTTATGCCAGGTTGAAAGAAAAACCCTTGAAAAGGAGATGGGAAATCTTGGTCTGGACATGACTGATAAAGATAATGTAAGTAATTTTGCACATAGTGTCCTCAGTTGGTCTTTGGCTGTTCCAATGAGATTGAGAAGTAATGTAGTTAGTTGCAGTGGTTCACATTTCTCAACAACAGTCTCTTTTGAGTTTTTCTGACAAGTGACTTTTTTCATTTTTAAAAAGAATACAAGGGCTCAAAGCCCATCTAAATCTCTCCAACATTGTCCTGCTCATACCTGTATTTAACTTACAACGTATGAGTCATGTTATTAATATAATTTTAAGGAAAATTAGTATAAACATTTTTCTGAATGAAAATGGAAAGCTGTGGTAATTTCTTTTCAAACTTCTTCCAGAGTCACTACGCTATCCAGGGCCGAAGATCTAGAAGTGTTGCTAGGAAACGCAAACGGGAGGCATCTGAGGCCCCTGCATCTCGAACCCGTAGTCAGAGTGCCTCTCGTCCTCCAAGGGATGTTTCAGGTGTTCGTGATGCCAAGGTACGTCTTCGGTGCCTGTTTTGACACACCAGTTCATAAGGAAAGCTTTAGTTCCTGTCTAAAATTAGTGTGATAAGATGTTAAATTAACTTTGGAAATGTAAAAGCATGTACTACATGAGGAATTAGAAAGGGTTGTGGTCATTCTGAGTTTTCTGTAGATGAATGAACGTGAAAGGAGAATTTTAATTTGTACTAGAAAACTTTTCCTTTTATTGGAAGTGCTCAGAATACATAAAAGGCAAGGCACTTTGAGATATGCAGCAATCTTTAATTGAGATTGTGAATAATGTCAGTTATGAAAATGGCAAGTTCTGACATGCTGAATTGGATTTTCATAATAATCATGTTTTTAGTGCAAGGAGTGTGAAATTGGCAGATTAAATTTACATTTTATTTTTTTATTTTAGTCAGTAAAGGCTATTTGAAAGCCCCAGCGAAAAGCAGCTGTCCTCGGTTCTTGAGCCTTGCTTCGTCTGTGTGCTAGTATTGAAAGTAACCATTTTTTTTTCAGATGTTAAAGAAAGCCAAGATGTTAATGAAGAACTCACAGAAAGAGATGAATCGCATGGGCAAGAAAGGGGAGTCTGATAGACATGTGTTTGACCTCAAACCTAAACACCTTCTGGCAGGCAAGAGAAAATCAGGCACCACTGACCGCAGATAAGGAGGGTCTTCTGCAGCAGAGGTGTCAATTAATCTCTACCATCAGGCTGTTTTTTTGTGAAAAGGCATCACTGAAGTTTTGTATGTTTGGTTGCTTTTTTTTCCTTCAGTAAAATTTAAAGTTAAGACTCTTGTCCTGCATTGAATCTGTTTGTCAGATTGAGAATGATCTACATAATCGTAGGGGGAAATACTTTTAAACAATATACTGTAAAAAAGGATACTCTGTCTGAGCTGAGCTATGCATGTCGTAGCAAGTTCAACTTCAAAACTTTTTCCAGATCAGCTAATGGAGAAATGAGTGCAAACCACCTAAAAGCAGACAGGAAAGAACCAAATGAAAAGACTGATCTTTCCACTGTTAGTTGAGTAACATCCAGAGTTGCTTGGGAATTGACAAATAAATGTGTGCCATTTGTCAATGTGTTTCTAATGCAGAAGGTGCGTCTTTAAAAAATGTCCCTATATCTTTATGTCTACTATTTCATCTGGTGGTCCTGGTGTCTACTTTAAGCCACTAACTTAATAAAATGGCCCGCATTTGGACAGCTCTACATTTTTATAGTATAGACTTCAGGAATTTACCATACACTTATGGTAGCTATAATTTACCATTATTTTAATATTTAGCTACTGTACTCCATTTATACTTGTAAATGGGGGTTATTAATCATCTTATGTTATTAAATTGATAGAATATTAAACTTATTCATGTATGAGGTGAGGCTGAGTTATTACCCACTTTGCAAATAAAATATTTATGGTAAATCAGAGAATTAGTGTTTGTTGTCCTTTACCTAGTTGTGGAGAGACACTACCTTGTAGGTCATGTAGAGTACTGTAAATTTATCCAAGACATTTATGAGCTCTAATTAAAGCAAAGCAATCACCTTAACAGAGAGATAATACAGCACTTGTATTACACACTTAATTTAATAAAATTAACTTGGTAACTTTTTCCCTGTAATGAATTCCATTCAGAAGCCTACACTGAAATGTAGCTTCCCTCGTTTAAAGGAATACAGCATTTTAAGAAACAGCTTCTAAACTTTTTACCTAACAATGCGTAAATAACATCTTATCAAAGAAGAAATTCGCATAGTAAGCAACACTGCAGTAGGAAGAGAAGTACTCAGTGGCTCAGGTATACATAAAATGATCAAACCAGTATTAGAAATGCGTGCATTTTTCTAGAACTTTTATTTTCTGTACTCTACTTCTACAAAAAGTCATATGTGCAAAGGCAGGTTCTGTACAATAAGAAACACTGGTGCTCTTTCATTTTACAACCTATGAATTTTGTCATGATCCATGAACTGCTTTAATTTGTGTAAGTTGTCCCACCACTCAAACAGAAATGTCTCTGCAATAAGACTGAACCAGGGGGTGATCTTCAGCTCGCTGTTCTTTGCCTTCTTCAGCATATCTCTCAACTCCTCCTTAGTTACATAGCAGTGACTTTTGATTTCATTGGGATCAGGGCTGAGCTCCACATCCTTCTGCATAAACAAAATGTAGTCGATCTCATGCTCTCCCCAGATTCCATCAGACTGGGCCTTGTAATGGATCCTGGTCAGATAGGTCATTTCTTCAGGTGGTACCTGCCAAAATTAAAATCTATCATGAAATCATTTAGTAAAGTGTTATTTGTAATAGACCTATTTGTTCTCTCATGGTTACTTTACGATCTCAGAAGTGAAAACAGTACTAGTTGTCAAAACGTGGATGGAAGGCATCCACTAGTGCCATCTCAGAGATGAAAACTTGGCCCTAACATCCTCTGGCATTTAAGATACCATGGTGCTTTACAAAAAAAAAGTAAGATTCTAAACCAGGTGTCCAAGATGTTTCTGACTTTTCACATTTGAACTGAACAGATTATATATTATTTGACTTATGAAACAGCTTTGTATCCTTCAAGATGAAGCGTGCTTTATGTCAGTGTCACACAAAAGGACTTAACACGACTTCTAGTCAGAGAGCATGTCAAATTTAACGACTGCAGTTGCTGAATCTCGCTGCCTTTTCTGTCCTAGAGGGTGTCGAATTATATATTACAGGATTCCCTCATGACTTTTCATCACGGTTTCAAATCTTGGATTGCGCCACGATAGTACTGCGAGGTTGCCTCATTCTGGCAGTCAATCAATGTGAAACACACCGGAATATGAAGAGGAGCACCACACGAAATTAAACATGGAGAACAAGCACGTAAACATCTTGAAAAATGTAACACAGGCCTTCTTTTCCACAAAGAAACAAATTCAAAAATAATTCTTCTTTATAGAACAAATTTACAAAAATAAAACACCTTTATAAGAAATATTGTAAAAAAAAAATAGTATTGCGCTATAACGTGTAATATAATGGGCACAGTCTGATTGTCGTAAGAGTTGTAGGGGCTGTTAAGAGCGCTATGACTGAGTCATTTGGGGTGCCATACTACACAACTGACGGTAATGGGCGCGCTCTGCAACTTTCTACAACTTGCTGTGATTTTCTTACAATTATGTAAGTGAAGGTTATGACTAAAAATTGTAGGAAAAGTCCTGTAGTGTGAGGCCGGCATTCTAAACACAAGGCACTTTTTACATATGTATCTATACCAAAACTAGTTAATTTTCTGAAAGTCAATTTAATATGCCGAGTTCTCTTATTTTTGTTACATCCACCTGATTTAAAATTGCCAGCTGAATGTGTTTCATGCATCAGATTGCAACTCTAAACCCTGTGACCGCACACAGGAGAGAATAAGGAGGAGCCAGACTCCTACTGTGATATTTCTCTTTTAGCACATTGTGGGTAACACAGCCCTATACTGGAGGTTCAGCGCTGACTGGAGGAGAGGTCCATCCCTCATCAACAGCACTGCATGTTTGCAAATGCCTGGGAGGCTGCACTGTGTTGCTGTGAGATCCCTGACCAAATTAACACAACCTGTCCCCTGCAGCATTTAACCAACTGCACCCCACCACTTGGGCAATCCTGGTTACGGTCAGCTAGTAACTTGATGCAGGCTCACAGCTGGGATCCTAGAGCTCAGTGTGCATTTGGGTGAATGTCTTTACCAGCTGAGCCACCTTGAAAGCCTACCTTGATTTTGTAATAAACATTTCATTCATCATTTCATCTACATTATTAAACCGTTTTACAAGATTTAAAAAATGGTGGGCATTGAAGTTGAGGTGATCAGATTTACACACCCCAACAATCTGATCATCAAGGATGGCCAGACTAACACAGAATGTGTCTGGCTGGGAACCTTTTCACTGGGTCTAGTATTCCATTGTTCACTCACTGTGCAATTAGATGAGCAGCTTGCCCACAGTACCCATTATTCCTCCAAAGTCCACAATGTGACATCCAGTATGCCCTCAATGTGTCAGGACACATAAATCCAGGCGTTCTAAGATACACATTTTCTTTTGCAAATTTTGAACCGTTACAGTGATTCTCGTGTGAATAGCAATGAACTAGAAAGAAATGGTAGAGTCATCACCTACTTTAAACTGCCCACCTTCTCGAATCACTGTTACCTGCTCAATGGGGATTCCTAGTTCAGCTTGTAGCCTCCGCTGTGCTGCCTGCCTGACTCCAATAGCATCTTGCTCTTCCAGTTCCCGAGGCGTATGAAGAGGGTGACTGCAGCACGTGTTTGTGAAACAGCCTGCACATAACACAACGGCCTCATAACGCAGGTCTACCAAGTGACTTTTTTTTTTGCTGGCAAAATATGATTGTAAAGTTGTACCCAAATTGTCAAACATTGAGTATAAACAAAATGAGGAAGATGGGCTGCTTTTAGGTTCCGTATGCTGATGCATGAAGCAGGTGCTTCTCCAAATATGGACTGAGTGCAGAAACAGAGGAACCATATCTCTATTCAAGCAAGCAGATCAATTAAAGCTAATTAGTACTGGTGATTAAGACCTCGCTTGGATAAAAAAAAAAACACAAACGGAGATCTCCAAGAGTTGAGAACCTCAGTTTTATAGAGTTTTCCTAAAGGGGTTAAAAAAACAACGCTCCAAATCTTAAGGTTCTAAAATGTTAAGTAAGTGCTTACTTTCGTTTATATTTTGCAAAGTTATAGGCATTTAGGCTACGGAAAACTTTAGTTTTAAGCAGTATCTAAAGCCAATTACCACAGAACTGCCTAAGATAAGATCACTTAATTGGCCATATACAATTTCTTGTATTAGGGAATTTGTCCGGTAGATCTGTTACCCTACACATTGAGTAATGTCCATATTGTTTAGGGATATTTCAGTAGCATACTGGGGCACTGCTTTGGAAATGTTGCCACCTACTAGTCCACGAATGACACTTACAGCCAGCAACCTGGCTTTTCTTAGAGGAATCTCATGCCAATATTGACCAGGCACAGCCTTCTTTTACTTCAGAGATATAAGGAAATTGAGTTAAAAGGTAGTGTATTTAAACACATTCAACTCTATGGTATTCCTTGTAAGCAACTGTTCTTTCCTTACACCCTTGAGTTGGATGCACCTACAGATCAGAATCATGGATTTAAATGAAAACGGCACCTGGAAAAGTGATCTTTGCATCAGATCTTTGCTGCAGCAGAAGCTTTTCCTCACTGTTGAACAGGAACACACTGAATGCTCTGTGAAGAAGACCTAGGGAAAAAAATAATTCATGTATGATGTGTATTTCTGAAAACCTTTTGTTTCTTAAACTCCTAAGTGAAATAAAAAACATCAAGTAAGTAAACGTGACTAACTTTTTAATTTATTTTTTAATTAAAGGTTTAATTTTCTCATAATGTTTGCTCCCTGACCTTACCTTAAGTTCATCATCATCTAAACACCACTTAAGTTCACACTCCAGTAACTAAGCAATAACTGACATATTCGGGACTTTGAAGATCTATTAAGGCCATCAAGGCATAGAAACGTATTTTCAGCTACAAAGGGTAGTTAGAAGGTCCAGTGTTCACCTAAACGTATGAGCACTTTGTTTAAAGAGGAAATTTTCCACTGGAGACCTTTCTATCTTTAAGGGTTCCCAGTGAGATCCAGGAAAAAAAGATGCAATTATTGCTCCATGAGTGTATAATGCAGTGCCTCTGCATTATACAATGAAAATGGTAACAGAGCAGGTGGGGGGTCTAAATAGTTTATATTTAACTGCAACAATGTGTCCAATAATTGGAATTAGGAAACTTCTGGATTCTGCTGTTAATGCTTATTATCACTTGGCGTAGGTATTCAGTATGCATATATGTACTGTAACTAGATGAGCGTATATTCAATATATAACAAGCGTGATACTGATTTTAAATGCGCACCGCTTGCAACCTGTTTAGCATGTGAAATAATGTGGTGACGATGACAGTGACCGAGAATCGCACACAGATAGCAAACAACTATAACTATATATAAGGAAACTCCTTAAGTGTTAACTTAATCGTTTGTTTTTTTTGCCGAGCAGTTCGTATTAAAAGGTTGAGAATGATTAAATAAAAAAAGAATATACCTTTATCAATATTAGAGTTGAGGTGGCAGTTTTTCTTGGTATCCGCTCCAATCTTCCGGTCGTTTTCATCAATAAGGATGCACATCTCGGACAGAAGCTGTACCTGCTTCTCGTCCAGGTTATCTGTGCTAATTTCCGGCATTCCCAATCCTCCAAAACCTCTGAAAATACGGAAACACGGCGTTTTTCTTACACATTTCTGAACACAGTGCTCAAAACTTCACCGTATCCTTAAACGCGCAGACCTGATGATGTTGAAGGCGTGTTTTATTTTATATACAACGTGAGCCGAGGAAAGCTGTGTGCAACCTTTCATTTCTAAAGCTGGATTCAGCTGCGTCTATGCTTATTTCTGATCAGAGATACCTATACAAGATTGAAAGGGGAAATCTTAAATAACCTTTGTAATGATCAAAACAGGTCGAATGAAAACATGTATTCACATCCCAGTCACCGCAGAGTTACTGTCATAGGCACCATAAAATAAAATCACGACTGGCGTACACCAGAAGAAAATTGATTTAAACAACAGTACTTACAGCATTGTCCAAGGAGAAAAAAAAAGATTTACCGAGTGCTCAGGAAGGTGGCTAGACTCAGAATTGCACAATTGCCTGTGTGCTGAACGCTCAAACTTTCATACTTCATTACCTCGAGAAGGAATTAACGGCAACAGCTGGCAGCCCACCGAACACGCCCGCTGCTCCTCCGCTTTCCCAGACCCGCAGCGTGTCGATCGGCTTCGCGGCAGCAGGACCCTCGCAGGGCACCATCCTCAGCGCCGCCCACAGGCAGCGTCGCATCGCCAGACCCGGAGAGATCACCAATCACGCAGAACAAGCCCCCCAACACGCCATCAGACCACACTCGCCTGCGCGTCGGGTCGGGCCGCGCACGGTTTGGGCCGTTTTGGCTCGGCAGAGGAAATTAAAACAGACCCGTTGACTAATGCGCGGCACTGTTCTAGAAAGGAACCGGTGAAACGCAAGTTATAGCTAACGCGCTGGGCTGAATATCGGAAGTGGATACAGTAGCTTCGGTCGGTCCACTTCACTGGCACCGCCTATATTCATAACGCAAGATCCGATCCCACTGAGCGACTTGCTCATTGGTGGAGGAAGGGAACTGCTGTTTTGCAGTAGCTCAGTGTGTAGTGTTTGCCAGATCTTTCAAGTTTTGCAAAAACGTTGGCATTTGATTAAACATTCTTCTTCTTTCTTTCGCTATAATACAATTTAAAATTAAAAGATGCCTTTTTTAAAAATTAAATCACCTGACTGCGTGATACAACTTTCCTTCCCCTTCCATTCTACTGTTGACAATGCTATCGCCCTAAAGTATATGGACTGCATGTTTGTACTGTTTCATGATTATTATCAATGTTATTTGTACAGTACGTGCTGTTCTGACGTTGTCGCCGTGGATTATGCTGGTTATAGAGGTCAAGGAGACTTAGTTTTGCAGATCGGTATAGGTTTTGTATTCAACTTTTATTTTTTCAAAAACATAAACGGGTGTTTTCATAAACGTTATCACACTATTGCGCCAAATTGGCTTGGCATTTAAAAGTGCCGCCCGTATAAGTGTACACTATTGAATTACCATAGCATCAAATACAACATACTATATAGGCAGTACCAAAATGCATGAATAAAACAGAATCTATTATGTTTTTCATTTGGTTGTACAAGAATCTAATGCCTCAGATAAAGTGAGCCAGCTTTCAGTTAAAGTTAGAAAGCCTGTAATTTGTGACCTTGTTAAATAAGATAACAAGGCAGACTATTCTTTCACATTCAAGTCAACTTTATGGATGATGAAAATTCTTATTGCATTTAATAATGACATAACATGTATTTGTATACATTTTATTATAACTATTAAAATATTAAAAATAACAAAATGCTATTTTAATACATTGTTTCTCAAGTCTAACACTTCAGAGTAAACAGCTTTCATCACAGATGTACAGCTTATGTTGCTTCTAACAGTATCCATATCACTGCCAGCCTGTGACTTTCTCAATAGACCCCCTGCGGATGACAAATGTTAACCAGCGTAATGAATTTACCTGTGCCACGTCTGTTCAATAAAACAACAATGCACTTGCCATTTTTTCTCATTTGTCCTGATAACAAATTTGTGAATTTGTTGCAGTTATAAATGGTACAATACATTTCTTTTCGGTGCTCAGTATGTTCAAGTGTGCTTTTCCCCTTTCTTCTTTTAAATTCCAATTGATTTGACCATTTTGTACCTTTATTTTGTAACTGAAACGCAAACATTCACTAGCAAAGCTAGTATTGAAAACTCAGGCCCCATGTGTATATCCACGAAGCTACTGGCACTGGACGGCAACTCACTTGGTAATTCTGACATGTAGGACTTAATGGTACAATCCCTTAAGAGATGGGGAGCACTTCACTGGTCTTGTCATAAGGTGAGAATTGGGGGATTGGGGTGCTGACATGTCATTGGGATTTTCAAGTGGGGGCACCTTCCATCATCAATGTGTTGTTGATGAGGGCACAACACCTCCAGAAGGCTCAACAGAGGTTTTGGGCTCCCAGAACTCCCCACCTCTATGTCCGTCCAGCCTTTTCACAACTTACTTTGGGGCACAGCAGGGGTTTCTCCTCTTCAGCCAGAGCCATTGGCTACCTCTTTCTCTAGCTTCTGTAACAGCCCTGATAGACTTTCCACAGATTCCAGGCTCCTTCAGCAGCCTGGTGGTGGATGTTGCAAAACCCACACTTGGCAGACCCACACTTTTATACATCATTCTGCTTCAGCTGCTAACTTGTCATACGGTAGCTTCTTCCTCTCATATGCCTCATTCACCAGAGCCTCCCAGGGCACTGTCAGTTTAACAAAGTAGACAAGACATAGAGAGTTGGACTGGTTGGTATCAACAATTCTGATGGGGCCTACATCTGCCAACATCTTCCATTCCCGGCCTGTGTTGAATTGTCTATATTCTTGCTTTTGTGAGAGCATCTGACCTTTCATTCTTTCATGGGTTAAAGCAATTTGGCGAGATGTCTTTGCTGCTAAAGGAGGTAAGGAGTTGTCCTTTTTATCTCTAGTAATGCAACCGGGTACTAAAGTAATATATCTACACAAGAAGGTTTGGCCACTAACTATAGTTAAATTCACAGCTGCTCTGAAAAGAAACGAAACTGTAAAAAGGACCAGGAAAAAAGCAGTGTAAGAGGTAAGATCAGGACCTCCTTTAAATAATGATTAATTATGTTATTGGAGTATTGTTATTCCAGCATCAGGTAAGTCTCTCTGCAGCATGGTTGTGCTCTCTACATGAGGAAAACAAGGAGTTAAACTGACACTAAAATGTCATTCCAGTCACGAACACAGGCCTATGGTACACAATAGAAATCATTTCCACATTGAACATATATTAAGCAATATACTAGTTAAAAATGGTCATTTATTGGCATTGTTTATAGCCTTTTGATATTGCTTATGGTTATTGTCGACATGAATAACACAGGAGGTGCCTGAATTGTGTGCCGAATTATAAATTGTAATGTAAAATATCTCATTTAACTGATTCTCTATTCTTGATATTGGTATGGTACCCATAAATATCATTCAGGGATTTCACACATAATTGCTTGCCATGGATGATGACAGATTAGAAATGAGAGAGCAATGATAGATGACAGCGAGAAGATTGTTTTTAGAAGACCTCATTTTTCAGTAATGTAATAGAAAGTCTGCTAATAGATGAGTCCATAATGTCCTTCACAGGAGAAACCTCTAACAAATTCTGATACATTCATTTACTTTAGGTGCTGAGAAATGTATTTCCGAAATAAGAATTGTCTGGAATCAGGCAACCCTACCCAATGTGGTGTGATTTATTAACTTTGTTATTTACTACATTATTTACTATAGCTCCTTTCAGATATTGATAATATAGTTTCATTTACTTGCATGCAGATATGCTGAGAGTAATTTACTGATAAAAAATAAGGTTTCAAGATAGAGGGTGGCAATTTGGCCAATGTAGTCTGTTTGGCAGTTAATAGTTAAGGATCTTATCCAGCTTTTTCTTGAAAGAAGCCAGGGTATCAGCCTTAGCAACATGGCCGAACAGCTAGTTTTATACTCCCACAGCCCTTAGGATGAAGAAGTGCCTCCTGTGCTAGGTTTTAAATGCACTTCCACATATAGATCACATTGTGCCCCGTGGCTCATACTTTACAGTTCATTCATTCACCCATTTTCTGTCCACTTTACCCAACATGGGGTAGTGTCAGAGAGAGAGCCAACACATGGGTGCAAGGCAGGGTGCATTCTGGATGGGAGACCAGTCCATTGCAGGGCACACACAGTCAGAAACACACTCACACCAGGGCCAATTTACTCAGAAGCCAATCAATCTACTGGTACTGTATGTCTTTGAACTGTGGAAGCACCTGAAGCACCTGTCATTATGTTTTTGTCCAGAGTGTGAAGATCCAGAGTGAAACAGCATCCCTCCCTGCAGACAATCTTTGAAAAATCCATAATCAAACAGGGAGGAAAAATTATATCAGATCCTTCCCACATCCTCAACTCTGAATATCAACTTCTTCCTTCTGGCAAACGTTTTAGGGTTCCCAAATGTAAGTCAAACAGATACAAACATTCCTTTGGTCCACTATCCATTAAAGCTGTCAACACAAATGTCAAGGATAAACACAATTTTGACTCTTACAACCCACTTTGAGCGAGTGCAATATGTTTTGTGATGTGTTATACATTTTAAATGTTGTTATGTGTTATAATGTACATGTACAGTAGAATGATGTGCAGCGTTTTTCTTTCTTCTCCTTTTTTTTTGTTTGCACTCTATTTAAATGTACAGGAGTGCTGGGTGTCCATAACAAATTTCCCTCAGGGGACAATAACATTTTATCTTATCTTATTTCTTTGATTTCTTGCTAATTGTGAAGTAAACAGATCTTTGCCATCCCAATCTTTTTCCTTTTTATACATCTCTTCCCTATGCAGCTTGTTGTGTTGGATTGATATGTACAGATTATAGATACTCATTTAAAACCCAGATAGGTGACATGCTGTGGATGTTAATCTTAATCTAAATTGCCCTGTGATGTTATATATGAAAAATTACATTGCATTCATTTACAAGAAAAATGTCAAACTGTTTGGATTCCAGAATTACTTCTCAGTACTTTTTCACTGCTAACCTCTTTATAGTGACAACCATCTAATTTCCTAAAGGTGTGACAGACATAAAACATATTTTGTGTCAGAGGTTCCATGAAATATTAAATATTTTTCTCTGTACTTAATAATGATGATCTCACACAGATTCAGTGAAAATACTTTAAATTTAGCCTTTGCAGAATTATGGAGGGACTAGAGTTTAGTTAAACAACAACTGAAGATTAAAGGTACCTAGAACTATCTGATGGGAAACATATGCAATTGAGTAATTATAGCAATATCAATTACAGGTTTTAAATTTTACACTTAAGTAATCGGGTTCTTCACATAACACACTGATTACTTCCATCTGCTCATAGATAAACCTACCAAATCATTATCTTCAGACACAGAAAGGTTTTCACACTAGCCCATCAGAAATTGCAATATGAATACTTCACCATGTAATGGAAACAGATTGTTTGAGTAAAAGTAAAAATAATGTCTCCCTTAAGAGTGAGCTTTTAAATGTATTGAACAATTCATTCTTTTTTTTCTCTTTGCATCAGTATCCTATTATTACCTTCCTGACAAGGATTATTGGTCTAAAATAATCTGTATTTAAGGATAGTCAGAAAATGTTCAGTAAACTAAATCTTAATCATGTGATTTCTATTACTGTTGAGGACAACTAGTATGGCCTTTAGTTCTGACCACTCAGAACTGCAGCTGGATTAAATATTAGGTAAGAAGCAAAATTACAACTATACCAGAGGATTTGAATAGGGGAATTTCCAATTAAATTTAAACCCCTTTTCTCATCTAACAAACAAAATTAGTTAGTCCACCCCGAACATATTATATCTAGGACTGGTTTGAAATGACCTGATTTGCACTAGGTCTGGTCCATCTTTCCTAAATTAAAATTAGGCCGACCAAGATCTGCTAATGCTAAGCAGAACCTAGGAAAATACTGCTTTGTGTTAAATATCCTGTGTAGTTGTATTGTCTGAAAACTATTTGAAATGTTATTGTTATTTTCAGTGCGATTAGTATACGTTATGATAATGTGAAGAATGAAGGCGAGATCAAATCAAGACAATCCGAAATATATTAAAATTTAATATTCAAATTATTTCACGGAAGTGCAGACTATTAACGAAGAAAACATACGCTGCATCGCTCATTGCCCTGTAGCAAGGATACTGTATTTGTTCTTCACACTAGCGCCCTCTGGAAACAGTACATTTGGAGAGCGTGTTGCAGCTCCTTGTAAACGTGCTACCCTGAGTGGCTCATCCCATTTCTAGTGAACCCAGAGCTGTTCTTTCAAACTCTTTACACGGAAGAGCATCGAAGGCACACGATCCGCTGCAGCAAAGCACTTGCACAAGTTCCGCATCTAACCAAACCTGACTGGTCTCTCGTGGGGGGTGAAAGCTGGCGGAAGCAGTGTTCCTGACAGGTTGCAACTCGAAATAAGCAACGCCTTGCGACACACAGGAGGCGGCCTTTAGCGTTTTGCAACTGCCCTGTAGCCTGCCGAGAAGCCGTCCTTTAACCCCAGCTATTGTGGGTGCCCGGATGCTGCGAGGGCATGTTATTTTGACAGCAGAGGAAAAGAAGCGTCAACAAGAATCCCGGCAGGAAACCAAGCGGAAAAGAGGGGTGCTGGAGGGAGGGGGGGAGGACCATTCCAGGTTTTTTCTGGAAGATGGTCACTCGAAAGACGCACTCTCTCCCTTTATCCTCCTCCAGATGAGCGAGCAGCGAAGGGCGCTTGTGTAGCCAGACGCTCTTTAATGTGAGTAAAGACGCGTACTGCCCGTGTCTCCTTTTTGTCGCTGCAGCCGAGTCCGCCTAGTTAGGATTTGGGAAGTTGCGGGCTTAACGTGGCCTTCGGTGTGATACGATGTTATAATAACACAAGAGGCGGCCGCATTTTCATTTTAGGTCTTCTGATTATCTTTTTTTTTTTTAAAAAAAACAACGATGTTTATCATTTGGGCACAGTGGACCTCTCGCTTGGTCTGTTTCACTGAAACCGTTCGTTTCGCCTGGTTTGTAATTGGGTAAGGATCATGCTCATTAAGAAGCGGGTAAATAAAAGTAGAGTTGCTGTATTTTGAATCTAAAACGATACAACTGTAAAATAATGATGCAATGTGTTCTTATATATATATTTCAAGTCGATCGAAATTCTTAAACATTACAAACATTACAGCGTACAGCGTCATATTACGTTACATACATTCAGTTATTGGATATAAACACCGAGTCATTCAAAGATATTACAGTGAAGGCTTATCGTATTTATACTAGTGCCACTGTGTTGCTTTAATTTATATCTGGTCGATAAGTGGCCTTGCCATACTTTATTAATACCGACTTGTTCGTTTAGCTTACTGTATAACTATAAATATGCAATTTGGTTTCAGAAAAAAACCGCACGCCTTACTGTAAAAAAAACTCTTACCGGAAGTCAGATTTTAAAATGTATTCGTTTATCTCAGAATTTCTGCGGTTTTGTTATTGAAGAACGTGGTGGATTTGCTTTGATTTCGTTCTATGTTAAGGTCATTCCCTGCACACTAGCAGAGTCCAATTGTAATTAAATGCATCGTATCTGTTCTTTTCAGGCAAAGCATTTTTCCATTTAGCTTTGTGCACAACCAAAGGTCGAGGATTTAATTACAAATCTTGGCTTCGCACTGTTGTGATTGCTGCTCTGCTGGTACGTCCTTTGCTGTCGCCCCTCCCAGACCCAGACCTTGAGGGGGAGCACTAAATTAAAGATAGACATTGGAAAGAGTTACTGCATCGTCATGCCTGGTGACAACCTTGAAGCAACTTCGTCGCATTGCTGTATAGGGTTTCTACTCCACGACAGCTTTCCAGGGCCCTTTCGTTGAACTGGAACACTTTAGTTGGGTGATTGACGTTGTAATTAAGAATACTCTTTTTTTTTAAACTCATCTTTCAAACTGGCTTTAAACCTTAAGCCATAAGTAACTTATTTTTCAGTGTCTTGACTTGTAGCTTTTCCTTTCCTCCTGATCTGCCTCGGGTCGGGTGAACAAATAGAAGAAAGAAAAAAATGGAAATGTGTACCTGTTTAGTAATGGGAATACCATCATTGTGTGTTTTCAGATTTTTTAAAAAAATGTTTCTTCTGGCTGCTAAACATGACAGTACTTTCTGTCTAATTTACACTTTATACCGTTTGCATGAGTGTTAATCACTAAAATCAAAAGCTCATTTTTTTTTAGTAGCTTGAATTACAGGCCCGGGAGATGTACCCATAAAGACGAGCAGTACACACTTAGATGGGGCCACATGTGTCCTGGAAGAAACTCGTTAACAGGCAGGAAGTACATTGGTGGGTCATGAGGATTTGTTTCAGAAACATATTTGCAGTCGCTCTTTTCTTGATGATTTAGAAAAACTTCAGAAAAGCTGTCCTGTTGCTCTGTGCTAGTGGTGATATAGAAATAAGCCTCAGCACTACCCTTGGTCTGCACATATTATGTGTGGATTGCACTAATATCATTAAGGCTGTCGGTTGAGGTTTACCGATCCCGACGATCTCACCCAGACGTTTCTTGAAAGAAGCCCCGGTAGCTACTTCAACAACATGGCTGGTCAGCTCATTGCAGACTCCCACAGCCCTAAAAAATACAGCTCACCTGTTCCCTGACTGCGAATTGAACCTGGATGCAGCAGGTGTGAACGCAAAATTCTAACTACTAGATCACTAGGGAGTCATGTTAACAATAATCTTCTTAGTTGACGTTGTGGATTTCGTGATTATGCAGCATGGACGGACTTAAACTTGTGTATTATTTCTTTATAATGATAATGACAGATTGTGGCATATGGTAAAATGCCTGCTTAATTCATCCCTAATTTTGCTTAACTCTTTAGAGCCAGTATAGTTAACCTTGTCTTCCTTTTCATGCTTCTTGGAAATTGACTGTGCTGCTGAAATATACACATTTTTTATACTCCGCTTATATGTCATTTTAATTTAGCGGAGACCTTTTGTGTAAGCGGAATGATGTCTCAGAATCCCAAAGATAGCAGCAACTAAGTTGGTGTATCGGAGTGTTCTAAAGGAGTTGGGATGAGAAATCATAAGCTGTTCGAATAAAAAATATTGTATAGTGCAATGTGCATCACTTTCAATTAATCAGATTAAGTGCAAGATTGTTGGTGCACAAACAACAAGAAAAAAAATCCTAATCATGGGTGAAGAAATAAGATGTTGCTGTAGTAGATGGCGAGTAATGTGGCGCTGAAGGTAAATTAATAATGAAAAGGTTAGTTTTGAGTAGCGGCAGAAAGGCAGTTAGTCGTGATGCCAGCACCAACACAAGAAAGATGACCACAGTTATATGTACTGGATGATGTTGCTAATGGGTTCTCTTAAAAATACAGTGTATGACCTCAGTAACAGGTGACTGCCCATTACCTATCAAAGCTGATAGCTAAAGAAATGTGCTTATTAGATACCGGACTTGACATTAAATGTACAAATAGTTCTTAGTGTTTGTTTTTTTACCTTCAGCTGTAAAACTATTTTTTTTTACTAAAAAATAGTTGAACAATTTCTACACAAAACTTTAGTGTCTTTGTATTTTCTTCTTCTAAATATAAAACTGAGAGACCGAAATGGAAAACCCTTTCATTCTCACTAGGCTATTGCAGGCTAACGGTAGTACGTTTCAAGCTGGAACCTTTGTGTTGCTACCTCTCTCTGCCATATCGACCGACACACAGGAAAATTTGAATGCAGACAATCAGATCTTCATTGCTTCCTCTTCATATTTTGTGTGTGCATTCTGAGAAAAAAAAATACTTTCAGGCAGCAACATAAAACTGGTTATCAGAAAACAAAGGCATTCATTTGTTTTTAAGTTATTTTGTCTGATAGGCAAATAAAAGCCTGAAAGGTAAAATAATGTGATGTCTATAATGCTACACCATACATAAAACCGTGTCTGTGCAGTCTTAGATTAGATTTCTCTGAATAATACATATAATGTAATATTGGTGCCTATCAGCAGACAACCTTTTGTGTTGTGTGTACAGTTACATGAGCCAAACTTCAAGGTCACGAGTTTAATAATGTATGAGTTGTTGTCTTCCCCTTCAAAGATAAAGTGGGTCGTATGCTGTAATGAGAAATAAGATAAAGACGTTTGAAGCTTTCTGCTCCAAAAATGAGTGAGTTTTGGCTCCAATATAAAATTTAATGCACATTCCATGCTCATTTTCCAAAATTGTGTTTGAAAATGTGAAAGAGGTAATTTTTTTCTTCCTGTGATGAGTCTTAGATTTGTAATTTAAAGTTACCAACGTTTAATAGGAAAACGTTTGAACTTGGCGACTTTTTTTTTTTCAAGTAGGTGAATGTGATAAATAATGTACATAAAACATTTAAAGCAGTCTTGGTGTAATATTTTAACTGCACGAAAGGTTCATGTCTCTCTTTAAGAAAAGCTTATTTGCAGTGGTTATAAGTTACATCTTGCCAGAGAAATTGGTAATTGTGAGACACACAGTTCGTGGTTACTGCCTTCTTTGCAGATCAGTGTAAAGCATTTCTGTTTGATTGTAATTCTATGGCTTTGAAGAATGCACATCACTGATTTAAGAATTCCAAAGCTGACTTATCTGTCCTCTTTCTTTTGACTTTCTCTGTTCTATTTGATTAGTGTTCAAGGTTTTTTGGTCTGTATTTATATTTGTTATTTACACACTTTTATGGTAATTCTGAAATTCGTTTACTTGATTTTGTAAAGAATGGTAGTCCAAATACAAGTGTGGCCTCAGGTTTTATCACAATCATTATGGGTTAATCTTCATTAATTGCATATTCTTTCATTTTCTGGAATATGTGGTATAGGCAGTATATGGACGCTAATTACCTTTTTGCGTATTCATTTATTTTACAGAAGCCACCCAAGGTTTAATGTCTTTGTAAAAGTAATAATAATAAGAAAGTAATAATAGGTTTATTCCATGCTGAAAAGAGAAGAAAGAAAACGCAACATTTCGGCTGTGGGGCCTTCTCGCACCCAAAGAAGGCTCCACAGCTGAAATGTTGTGTTTTCTTTCTACTCTTTTCAGCATGGAATTAAATTTTACTTGTTCCTTTGCAGCCTACGCATGCTGACGCAGCTACTCACCTGAACTATAATAAGAAACCATGCAGTCTTGTCCAAGAGCAATATTCGAGCATAACTGTCATTTGCATAAAACAACAACAAAAAAACAACGCAGGAAGTGATGCGACGATTGAGCAAGCCCTTGCATGTTTGCTTAGTTTCAGACAGGAAGTTTGGAGAAGACGTCACTGAGGAGTAATGCCTGTTGAAAGTGGAAGCAGTGCAGCTGCTCGTCAGGCCAAGCAGAAGCGCAAGTCCCACAGCCTTTCCATTCGAAGAACCAACAGCACAGAACAGGATCGGGCAGGAATGCAGAGGGAAATGTTAGAAGGACAAGTAAGTTACAACCCGGAGTGAATTTGAAAGCCATGTCTTTTGTCAGAAGAGAAGCAGTGTGTAATTATATGCTTTTATGGCCACTGGGAAGTATCTTTCCGAGACGCATACAGCACATTGTTTTTGTTAACATGTTGTCCAATGATCCTTAAGTTTGTAAGTTGGCGTGTGACTTGAAAGGTGGGAGAGACCTGGTTTTGCGACCCTTTTTTTGCATTGTTTGTTCCCGGTGTGGCAGCTCGTGGGAGCAGGCACAGTAGCTGTAACAGCCCACTTGTAAACAGAATTGAGTGTTTTTTTTATATTTTTACTCTTTTGTATTCTGGCTGTGTTTTATCCAGTGATTCACTGTTGTCATAGGTAACACTCTCCCGCAAATGTATTTATGATTATTAGTTGGATGAGTGTCTATAATTAGAAATGCCTTTTTATCTTTCAATTCTAAGGCTCATTCATATGTAAATATAGGGAAATTAATGATAAGAAAATTATTTCGCTTTAAGTATTTTTATTATTTTATATATATAGTTATGCAGATGAAATAAAAGATTAGGGTTAGGGTTAGGGTTACAAATATAAACTTTAAATACACAAGACCGTGGAGTGTATTTCAGCTTATGTTATCACGTCCTGCCTTTTGGAAGACAGTCGGTTGTTAACCTGCGGTTAGGACAGTATGGCAGGTCAGTGATAATATCCACTTTTTGTTTCTTATCTGGAGGTGCACAGTAAATGAAACCTCTTATACTTCTGTGACATATGTTATTCTGTAATTTTCTGAAAAACAAATACTAACCCTGTCATACTTGTGATCAGGATGGACTCTTTGTATCTTAACATTGGAAATGTTAAGAGAGCTACACAGGAGAAAAAATGCATACATACAGTACACTAATAATGTGTTTTACTCTTTGTGTTTTTGCCTTATTTATTTCCCTTTATTTATGTTTTGGTTGGTTACATATCTTGTAATTACATTGTATACAAGCATGAATGACCTAAATTGGGAGTGATATCTTTACTACTTTGCTGGTGATAACCCCCACTTTTGACATTGAACAAACACACATTCTCTCCTTGCTGCAGGGTCTGGTGGAAATATTAAAAGGCCTTTTGTGTCCTTCAGGAAGATGAAGTCATAGTGGATATATTCCATTGTGGAAAAACTCTTTGAATGGCTACAAGTGAAAAATTTGAAGTGGTAAAGCAGATGGATCAGCAGTAGTCTTGTAATCCAGAAGTTCTTAGTGTGCTGTGAATTCAGATCTGGCAGTGTACTTTTGAAGGACATTTCTATTTGATGAAAATTATCAACATAGCAGACAAAAAAGTATTTCACCAGTTATTCATTAGTGCCAGGTAAATACGTCACTGGATATGAGGCACTGACAACTTAAAACCAGTTTTCTTTCAGTATTACCCTAGGTAATTAAATGCTTTTCAAATTAAGTTATATATGTTGTTATATGTAAACATAAAAGCTGTTGGCACAATTAAACAACAATATTTAATACTGATTTAAAATTAACAGCATTTTATTCTCTAGCTGTTGTGGTAATTAACCTATTTAGTTTAATTTGGGACTGCTTAGAGAGCTGGGTATAGATAAGATTTTCTCGAGTCGGACTAAACTAAAAGTTGGACACCTAAAAATACTAACCTAACATCTTTGTTTTTATGTGGTAAAATATTTCTATAATATGTGTGTGGTAATTAGCCTCTCCATACATAGTAATGGTACATAGCCCTGTTCCAGAAGACAGTGATATTCTAACCAAAAGAGAGGTGTGAGCCTCATATAATAAAATATAATATAATATAGAGTTCATTCATTTAGTCTTTCTTTTTGATCCGTATCTGTTAACACTTCTAGGCCTGAGAAGCAAAGGGAGAATGTTTCTTAATATAGAGGAAGGGGCTGTTTAATTTGACTGTATGTATACACAGTATTGCTTCGCTGTATGAGCATCCACTACTGTATACAAGTTTTAATTTATATGCGATATACTGTAGTGTAATTCCTACCTATGTTTTCATTTGACAAGGAGATTTTCACTCTTATGAGGTAGGCTCTTGTAAAGAAAGCATTGCCCAGATTCTTCTTTTCTAGCATCTGCACGGATGAAGTATTTATTTTTAGCCTATTATAATAAAGGCTTATGTGTAACAAGTGCGTATACACTAGTACAGGATAGTACCTAATGTTCAAACATTTGCTAATGGCTGTACTTTGCCATAAGGGAGCAGGAGTGTTATTATTTTTCTATCTATTGTTTATGCATTGGCAAATTACTTTGAGCATGTTACTTGAATAATTAATGGGGAATGTTACTTTAATAACAACATACTATGGTACTGTTGTGCTGTATTAAGGTGAAGTTTGGGTGTTTTAAGGCACATTTTTGAGTTATGGAACCAATCAAAGATTATTAGACAGGAAGTAATGGGACTTTAAATTCCTCCATGAGCAGTTTTTGAGGACCAAAATGAAGTTTGTATGATGCCAGATTACTGCACATATACATATCTGCATATATGGGTGTTTCTGTATCTGTTTGGTATGTATATGCTTGAAGACAAATATTGTCATGGTTAAATTTAAATACTGCTACACATTTATTTGTATAATTATTAAGCTCTATGTTTTAATAGTATAATTTCCTAGAATATTGACTGCCACTTCATTTTACTGAGAAGAGGTAAAGATCCTGGTGACTGGGGTTCTAAATACATCTTCACTGTCTGAAGTCACATGTCCAAATAAATCAATTATAAGCCCAACTCTACTGCACAGGAAACATTGATGTGATGCAGAAATTGGATTAATGAAGGCACAATTAAGAGGAACGTAAAATCAATAGAAAGGTATTCCATTTGCAAGAGCTAGTCAGAATGATAGCCAGATGCATAACCAGCATAAATTGTGTAGATTTGATCAGTGGTTAACCTAGCAGCAAAATAAAAAGCTTTAAATGGGAAGGCACTGAAGACATCTTTAAATGAGAAGGCATTGAGTGTGAGAGTCCATGTACATATACTCTCTCATATTTAACATTTCATCAAATAGTTCTGTTGACATTTTGAAAGTGGTTTAGGAGGCTTTAAAACTGACAGTTTGAGAACAACAAATAGAAACAAGATTCACATTGCAGTTTGCTTTAACAGTTGTATGAACATCATAGTATTGTTTTTCAGAATCCCACTGTCTTGCCTGTAAGGGAATGTAAAGAGAACTATACAGTGTCTTCTGATGCATTGTATAGTATTTCATTTCTGTTGCTTCTTGCATTATCCAAAAGCCTTTTTCTAGTGAGAGATTATGATCCTTTTGTCTTATTGTGTTTACATACATGCGTACAATGGTCTTATGGTTCATTACAAGATAAAAAGCTTTACATGTAAAGTAATGTAGTGAAAAGTAACAAATTAAATAATATATATTGATATTCTTTCAAAATACTTTGTTTGTAGAAACCTTTTAAGGGTTGATTGGTCATGATATTGTTAATACCAAGGAAAATAACAGTATGACTTTGAACAGTGTGATGTCTTTTCCAGGTGCTTATACAGTACCAGCTTATTCCAGTACAAAATAGTATTATGATGCATTAGTGCTGATGCTAAGAAGCTGATTCTACTAGTTGAATGTGTAATCAGATACCCGAACTAAGTATTCACTGAAAAACATGCCAGAGTTCTCTGTGCCCAGTTGTTGCATCACTTTCCTAAATTGAATTTGTGCTTTTGTTTAAGAAAGGCATACAGTATCTTCAATAAGGGATATTCCAAACCATGTGCTGCAAAGTTTTATGTCCTATTATTTAATCAAAAGTTACAGCTGAATTTAATATTGCTCTGTTAGATTTCTCAGTTGCACTCATTCAAATCAGCTGTTCAGGTGATGGAATGTGCTCTGGCGCAGCAGCTCCTCCAAAAATATAAATCCTGTTAGTGCAATATTTAGATAAATTAAAAAAAGACTTTAATGTGTTGCTTTCATGAAAATGCTTGGACTAAAGCATGTTTACAATGTAATAGGGCTGCTTTCATGTTACTGGACGTTTAGTTGCCTCGTTCTGAAACGCAGACAATGACGGCAATATGGCGCAACACACACATTGGAACTTTGTCTCTTTTGTGATGTAGATTGGAGTTTGTACACGTTATGGTGTATGTGGTACAGTCGTTTCATTGTGGTTTGAAATGCTCTAATCATAGCCGTATCATTATAACCCCGAAAAGTAAAAATAGTTTGGCAGTTCCCCTTTAACACGTTCGGTTGTAACATTAGAGGAAAAAAATAGGCACAACTGACAAACAGACATGGACAATAAATTTAGACAATAGACGTTATAATACAGCCAGGATGTAGTGCAAACAGTGCAGTACCTTAAAGTGCAGGTGCTCATTTGAGCTGTTTATGATGCGGACTGCCTGGGGGAAGAAACTGTTTTTGAATCTATTCGTCAGAGTTCTGATACTGCGATACCTCCTACCAGAACCCAGGGGTGAAAACAGATCGTGACCAGGGTGAATTAGGTCCCGATGTATACAGTAGCTAAAGCCTGGTTGTGGCAGCGGACGAGATATATCCAGTTGATGAAGGTTAGCTCGGTCCCAATGATTTTCTGCGCGGACCTCACAACCTATATATAACCTGATATACTGGATACTATATAATGCAGTATACAGTCTTGTACAGTAGGGGTGTTTTCACTTGTAAAACTGCAGTATTGGGGGCTGTTTAAAAGGAAACGGAGTAAGCAATGTGAAGTGATGCTTATTGTTTTATAACAGTTCTAAAAGCAAACAACAGTGTTCCTTTTAATCAAAACTCTTGTATTATCTAACCTGATGACATTATTCATTTTTTGGAATTCAGACTTTGCAGTACATTCCCCCTTTTCAGATTCACATTCGTTAAAGTTGATTTTCCTTCAAACAAAAGTAGCGGAAAATGGTTGAACCTCATCTTATGTGCCTGATAGTCTTGTGTCTTCTTGGCCTTGTTTTAAGACATGATAATGGATGGTTTCCCGCTGCCTGGAAATACCTGGCTATCAAATCTAATTTGTTTTGATCCATAGATAATTAAGCAAAAAATGCCTTTTACACCCCAAAAGAGATTAGTAATTCATTTAATGGGCTTTGGAAGAATTTCAGATATTTTTGCCTGCCTCGGATGTAATTCAGAAACTGGCTCCAAGCCGTATAGCAGCTCATCTATTACATAACAAAACAGTCCTTAGCGTCTCATTGTTCTCTGATCTAATAAGTGAGTCACAGCACATTTTATTTTTTTAATAATGTCTGTGCATCTACCTGCTAATTATTCTTTTAATTTCCCCCCAATCTTTTTTGTTCTTAGTTACTATTGGCTCATTATTTGATGGTATTCCTAATGCAAACTAACTATAGAGATTAGGTCCAGGTGCCTTCAGCCTGCTCAGTGCTGCCATTATGTTTGGTAACCAAGGAGACCTTTAGTTTTTAGGCACATGCTTGAGGGGCTTTGGAAAATAAGTGACCAACTGTTGTTTGCGAATCAATGTTTTCAATGTGTGTTTACATGTGGCATTGACAGAAAAGAGAATGGCTACCTTCATTTTGACACGGCTCTTCTGATATAGTGCTGTCAATGCCGGGTGAGAGTATAGTTTTCTGAAGCTTGTGGAAATAGTTTTTTACTAGCATTTCAAAAGCAGTTTTTTGGTAAATCATGAAATGTTTGGCTGCTTACCTAGATTTTAATCCACTTTAATGCATTACTTTGGGATCAGTGGACTCATGAATATGGAGGTAAGCTAGTTAGCTCCTCTTGCTTAAAAATAAGGGAGCCAGTAGGATCCTGACTGCAGTCTTATAGAGTACTATTTAGTGTGCTGTTATGCTGTTATATAATGTGCTGTTACATGTTATGATGTGAACGATAAAATCATTATTTAAGAATGGATTCCTGAAATAATATTTTGGTAGAATGTTTTTTTTTCAACAATATAATTTGTGAAATAATTCTCTGACCCTCACATTGGTCGTGTAACATTAGCTATGATCATATAAAATTAAAGGCAATATTAAGCTGCTCCCCAGCTGTCATGGCCTCTGATTTTTGTAGGTAATGGATTTGCTTCAATAGCTGACATTACTGTAAATTGATATTCTTACAGACTAGGGGGTAAAATGATACATGAGAAATAGCAATATCATAAAACCATTACATCTATGCAAATTCTAACAAGAATACCTACTGTATTACCCTTAAAGAGTGTAAAAGTCAAACATTTCGATACTTAACAACATATTCCAGATGAAACAAGCTTTCAGTAAAGCTGGGGGGTTTTGCAATTATTGGAGTAATTAAGACCACAGATTTGCTCTCATGTAGCATTTATTCTCCTGTAGAGAGTAATTAGTTCTCTTAATGTCTAACATGGATTCATCCATTTGCATGTGTTTTTCAGTTTGTCTGTACCCTCATGCTGTGTGCTCAGTGTCGGGAAATAACCAAACCTTGACTACCGTTGTCTTTAAAGTGTGTATGAAGTTTCTTGAAATGTGCTTGAAATGCTTTGTAGACTAGAAAGGAAAAAATAATTTGAATTCCTCTGAATCTTCGTATTGCTTTCTAACACCGGATGGTGAGCAGTCAATTGATGAATATAATTTAACTTAATTGTTCACAACCCCATTGAGTAGAGTTCCTTATGCTGTGTGTTCTGGCTTCTGGTTGAAATGGTGATATTTCATTAAGTACATTACATGCCTTGTTATTTATTATCACGTTCAATCTCAAGGATTTTAATCCAGTCAGTCCAAGCCAACATGTGTCAAACATTAATTTAAACATTATATTGTTTATAAGACACTATATTTTCCTCTTTTTTACAATATTTGACACATTTGTGTTACATCAAGAATGCGTAAGTGTAGAGAGTTTAAATGTATGACCGTATGATGTTTGGATGAACCCACTAGGCTGGGAGTTGTGGAAACTAGGGACAGGTTTGATAGCACAGTGATGAATCTGTTCATGTACAAACATGATTCATGGCAGTCTGTTTTTCTTGGTCTCAGAGGTGTTCCCAGATGTTTCGGGTGTAAGATGGATCCAGTTTCAGCTTGTCACCTTCTTGTCACCTTGGGAATATATTCCTCAGAAGAGCCGCTCTGTGACTTTGTGGTGTTCAAGTCAACACTCCTGGTCTCCAAGTTTGAAGTTGATTCTCCTGGATCCTGGAGTTGAAACTGATGGAACAGAAAGAGATATTTTAATAGTAGTGAGCGTTTTGGTGTACTTTATGTTACCACCTTATAGTGCTATTTCCTGAAGTCAGTTAGCTAAAAAGGCATTGCATGTTTTTCTTTAAAATTGTCCAGAATGTGTTTTTGACCACGACATGCTTTGTTTACAGGATGCTAGTGATGAGTGGTATAAAATGCTTCTGGCTGTTTTTTTGGGTTGTTGGCATTCCCAGTGCTGGTTATATTTTTGCATGAATTATTTCTGCTGTAAATAAATCTGACAACAGCACACCCCTTGCAATTTACATTTACACAGGTTGCTGTTATAGTTGTGGTACTTTTAACTCATATTCATAATGAATATATCACCTTGAAAATGTACAATACAAAACTGTATTGTACTGTATTGTATAACTGTTCTGCATGAATTAAAATAAGGCTGTTAAATAGAAATTACTTCATTTTTTAATGAAATTGACAATTAAAACCAAGATTTTTCTTTTGGTCTTTATTTTAACGGTTACAACTGAAACACATTTCTGCTGCCAGTACCATGAGTTCCTCATAAGAAATTTCTGTTTCATTTTCTTTTGAAAATATATTTGTTTCAAGAGCATCACTGTGCCTAAATTGTAGAAAATGGGCTGGTGGCACAGAGTACTCCTCACCCCCTTCTCAATTATCATTAAAGTTGCCAAGATTTTGCCGTGTCAATGTTTTCCTGAGCTTCAAAGCTGAAAAAAGTTCTTTCAACTCTAGCTGTAGAGCAGGGGATAATTTTGAACTTAAGATTGTTTAAGTTCATAGAAGCATCTTTGCAAGTCCAAAGTCTGCATCATTTTATGCACGTCGAAAGCAACCTTCCCTTTGGCTGCTTTGCCTGACGGTTTTCACAAGCCTGGAATACAAAATGCCACTGCGCTGTAATAACTGAAGGCTGTCTCTGTTTGATGATGATTCAAAGATCCCTTTGAAACTCGGAAGCTTCATAGATCAAGAGGAAAATGCTGCTCTTCTATTTTATCTGAAAGAATCTCATCCCCCAATGTTCTTTGCTGCAGAGCTCTATTAGATATTTAAAATGTGCTTAGCAGAGGACAAAAAGGGCAAATGGGAACTTTTGCCAGCAGGTTTCTGAAGGTCAGTTACTTTTCTTTCCAATGCTGCTGCACCGTAATATTTTGGAGCAATCAGCTTGTGACTGCATATTTTGAGCTTGTTGCACGTATTGTCCACATGGTGGCAGAGGGCAGCAGCTGCTGTTTGGCTGTCATTAACATTAGTAAAACCAGCAAAGTCACGCCTCTAGTGCATTTTATCCCAAAGGATACCAAAGTGCTTTATACATAAAAGGTGTCCACCTCATCCGCCTCTGAAGTGTACCACTTATGCTTGCAACGCCAGGATCCCCACTACACAACTAGTCCGGCAGAGAAATTAAAAATTGCTTCACCAGTTGGTGTAAGTGGGAACTTTAGGCAAGCCATTTTGTACCAGGGTTAACACCGCTAGTCTTTCAGAAAGTGCCTTTAGGTCTTTGACCAATTAATCATGATCACGTCTCATCTGGAGGCTGGTGCTTTTATTTCTCACGGTGTCCCTGATCACCATACTGGGGTGTCAGTTTGAAAATGATGTTGTAGAACAAAGAGCAGCACCTACTGGTCCACCAGACACCATTTGCAGCACCAACCTGGGTTTCTCTGAAAGTCTCCCATCCCAGTATTGACCAGGGCTAGTCACGCATATATTATGAGATCAGGCTTCTTGTTGTCACAAGAACAATTAAGTTCTCCATCTTCAGACTGGGAATTTAGAGGTTTCTGTATTAATTAAAGGAGTGATGCTGCATTGCTGGTCAGCAACACTTTGTTGTGCAATACAATTATTGTATTTCACACAGTAAATCCCTTAGTTGAACAGACTTATAGAGAGGAAGAGGTGTCTGTTATAGCCAAATGTCCATTAAATCACAAAGGAAATTTTTTCAGCCCAAACGCACTATTATATGAAAAAAAATGTATGCTTCATATGTGCTTACTGAATCATTTGATGTATTTTTGTACTTGTAATCAACGCAATGTGACTTTATCATAAATATACAGTACAAGCTCTTCATTCCCTGTGTTTCATATACTGTATTCATGTTCTAAAGCATAAGAAACACATCAACCATCACAAGCAACTGGGGAGCCATTCATGAGTTTTCAATCCATGTATTTTGTGCCTTGCTTTAATTTTTGTGCATTCTACAGAGCTTTTCTACATATTGTTAGCATTTTTGGATGTTTTCTTAAATTTCGATAACACCCAAAACGCAAAAAAAAAAAAACCCACCCATTGTGAGCAATTCGTTATTACAGGGAAAATCTGGTATTTCTGACTGTACGGATTACTCTTTAGCAGATTCTGTCTGTTAAATCCAAAGTCCATTAAACCAAGTAAGTGAAAAAGGGCTAAATGCCAGGAAAACAACAGCTGACTGTCTGCAATCGCAAAACACTTGCGGCCCATTTCACTCCTCATGTATTCTACACAACGCTTGAACATTTTGGGAAGGTATTTGTGCATCAAGTGCCAGCGCTCTGGGCAGGGTCTAGATGCAGGTGTGTATTGGTGAAAAACAGCTATTAAGTAACTGTCACTGGACACAGTGTGAAAGGAAAGGCTTCCAAACTGAGGAAAATCTGCCGAGATTCAATTGCTTGAGATGAATGAAGATTGATCTACAGTTCTCCAGGAAGCCAGTACTTCAAATCTCCAGTTACCTCAGTTTCACAAAGCCTGTCCACATTTTCCTAATGTGTATTTGTTCGTTGACTTCTGTCTTACAATTCCTTTTTCATACACCTCATCTCGTATCAGATCAGTCCACTTGTGGAGATAAACAGGAGTATTATTCTTAAACCTAAAAGGGGGTACTTCCACATTAAAAAAAAATATATCAGTATTTATTTCTAAATAAAATTGGAACAGGGCAGCTCCTCAAATGTGGGTCAACAGAGTGTGTCATCTAAAACAGAATGTGTAATGGTTTTATTTATTTATATTCATTTTGTGAATATTTAAGAGCAAATGATGTTGAATCAAGTAAAATAGCTGAGCAGAATCCAGCCAGGACAAAGCTGTTTGGTATAAAAAAAACGTTAATGTTTCTTGTAGAATGCGATTATTAAATACAGATTGTAGTTATTATTGCTTCAAATCATTATCATCATCATAAGTTTTATTTATTCTTTATGTGAATTATTTTTATTTTGTACTTCATTCTGCACATACTGTATGGAGTGTATATACTGATGCAATGACCTGTGCATTATCCTTTGTTAAATAAATTCAGAATATGAATTAGGACGTGTAGGGTTATTATACATGATACTATTATACATGATCACTACAAATAATTGTATGAACCCGGCTAATTCTTATAAGATGTTTGTGTTTGTAATTATATCTTTAATTGATCATTTATTTTCCTGACATTTTTCCAGTTTTCAAAATATTTATTTTTATTGTATATATGTGTAGATCAATTTGTTGCTATATTGTTATGTAAGCTGTTAAGAACATTATTATTGCCATTTAATGCCAAAGAAATAGCAGCTAATTTGTTTTGAAAAAATAATAATTTTGGCCTATTTCTTTTTTCTTCTTAGGATTCTAAACTCCCTGTATCTCTGAGAAACAATCTTCTTGACCTGTTTGGACAGATTGAGCGAGAGTTTGAAAATCTCTATATTGAAAATGTGGAGCGTAAGTACTGTTTATTTTGACTTTATTTATACTATTACTTAAATATGTTGATATTAAAAACAGTATTAATTACAAGATTAATTTTTCAACCATTTTACTTGATCAAGTAGATGAATGCACTTCATCAAAATGTGCTACTTGTTTCCTGAACGTAATTTTGAAACATTGCATATTTGACAATGTAGGCATGAGGATGAATTCAGTTGATTCTAATTTCACAACAAGTTCTGGATAAATAATTAGGCGTTATTAAGTGTCATAAAATAGAGAAAAAAAAGTGGTGCTGTAAAAAGCTTGAGTTTTGATGTTGTTAAAATATTGTGTCAAGATGTTAAATGTCAAAATGAATGTTTGACCTTTCAGAAACATTTCTTTTGTCAGTTCACCATTTGACATAGCAGGTGTTTCCTTAACCACATAATTCATGTGAGAGCAAGTTCTTATTTCCAATAATGATATGGAGAGTACCCATTTACATACACAGCAGGGTGTCTTATTGGAGTGATGAGAGTGAAGTTCTGCTGTAGCAGTTTGCCAGCTGGTGTTCGATCCCACAACCTTCCAGTTACAAGTCCAGACTCCAGCCCACCACTCCACACTGCTGCCATCTTGATGTTCCTGTCCCACAGTGCGCAGAGAGATCGATACTCTTAATGAGAGACTGGCAGCCGAAGGACAAACCATTGATGGAGGGGATCTGAGTAAGGGCCCACTGAAGGCAAAAGGTTTGTAAAAAAGTAATTATAGCCAAAGACTGCTCATCTGTAGAGTTCTCTTCCTTCAATTTCCTCTCCGCCAAAAGACTTCACATTTATGGAAAAAAATGTTTTTTCTGAACCCTACTGTACTTGGGACAGTTTGCATGGCTTACTAATGCCGTGTTTTGATCTCTGTCCTTGGCTTGCAAAATGTGTATATTCCTCACCATTTGGTAATTGCATTACTTGAATGTTAGTATTTATTGTTTTGTGTAGGTTCAGCACTTTCAGGGTTTCTGTTTAAACATAGCTATTCAGCAACATGGCAGTAACATAAAGAGAATAAACAGTCTTTGTTTATGTAGTCATATAATCCATGTATGGTTCTATCTGAACTGGCTGTTTTCTCTGGGAATACACTATGTATCTGTCTTCAGGGATTTTCATTGAGTATAAGGATTGCTGTGGTCTATGTTGCATTGCAGTAGTAATATTAAAGAATCCAGAAATTTGCAGGAACAACAAATGGTATTTTGTATGGTGTAAGTAATGGTATTTTTTGGTTTCAGGTCATGCTGTGTTTTAAGGGACTGTTTTGCAAGTACAAATGCAGAGCTGGCTGTTTCAAAACGTTGACTTTTATGAAGAAATGATCTCTTAATTGTTCTCTTTTGCATTCTCTGAATGTGTGAAACAGGTTGAGAGGTTGAGTTAACACTGTATTCTTAAACAGATAAAAAATAATGTAGATCTAAAGGTCTAAAATGGCTTTACCTTTTAAGTGGTAACATTTGCCATTTATAAGTGTAATGATAGACTTGTAATGCTGTGTTGTGTAAAGAATGACATTGGAGTTTGCAGTTTCAATGTTACGTTTACGACTATGATTAATCATAAATTTATATCCGTACAGCCAGCCATAGTACGAGTCAGCTGTCTCAGAAACTGAAGACCACTTATAAAGCCTCTACGAGCAAGGTAAACAACTTTTTCTAAATCTGAATAAAGAACAGTACAGCGTGTAAAGTAATGAAAGATACTATTGTAATAAATAGTAAAACTAATTGAATACCTTTGAGCAACTGTTTATATCAAGGGTGCAGACCCCCAGTACTAGAAGGACACAATTTCTACAGAGTTTAATTCCACATATACTCTCAACTACACATAATTCTAATCATTGGTATAACTGGATCAATTAACACCGTTCCCAAGTTTATAGAGTTGGGCACCACTGGTTTGCTGGTAAATGGTATGTGAGGGCAGTTTCCAGTAGGAGCTTAAAACGTGGTTCACCTGGGACAGAGTATGTCTGTACAGTTTTATGGTGGGTGATATGTGCTGTGTTGTTTCAGAGTGGATTAAAGTGTAGTGAATGCTGGAGTTCCTCATGCCTAAGAAATGAGCAAGCAAGACTTCGTCACTATCCAGCATCTCCTGTAACATTCCTCTGTATAGACGCTCTCTCAGTGCGACTTCAATAGCTTTATAAAGAGTGTATCACAGAAATATGTTGTATTTTTCACACTCATTAAAAGCTGGGTCTTTATTAGCTGTATTCTCATCAGGGGAGGCTGCCAAGCCTTTTCAAGAGAACCTCAAGTCTCTTCAGACTTTTGCGTGGTGCGGTATTTGAAATAGTAGGTAGCAGGGACCTTAGTGTAGGTTGGCATGCCTCTCTAATTCTCTAAGTAATTAAAATTAAAGTTTTTGTGTATTATTAGCAGTGCTTTATTTTGTGCAGATGCTTTTAGCTTGCCTAAATGTAACTGCATTTTTGCTACAGTACACAAAAGTGGGTCTAGAGAATTTATGTTGGAAATATTTCTTGCCTTCAGTGTAAGTACAGTGTGTGTATCGTTAAGAGAATGTGTGTAACCAATTAAGAGATACCATTATAATCCAGATTTTTAAAGCACACATTGTATTATAAATAGGAAACAGTGCTGGATCTTTACAATACTCATCAGTTCTAGATGACCATATTTTACTTTTCTTGTGTAGACCTGATATTGATAGTAATTATGGTTTCCTAAAATAGTTCTTCAAGAAGTAAGTGGACACAGTAGTATAATTAATTTATTTTACCATATTCTTTAATATTTAAAGCACATTTTTCCAGAAAATTGAAACATACACTTAGTTGACCCTACCTGACATAAGGATCATTTGAAAGATGGGACAGTCATCAGCTAGCAGCCTGAGAGCTAGTGGAAGGAGTCAGAGAAAAGGTATGTCTCAGAAGACAGAGCTCCAAAAAAAACTGCTAGGAAACCTGAGAATGGGAGTTCAGTATGTTAGGAATGCTAAATTATTGCAAGAGTAGAATCTGGCTTACTTTATTAAGACAGTCTAGAGACCAAGCAGATACAGTGAAACAGGCACAAGGCGCCGTTAAGGAAGAGAAGGGGATGGACATTAAAAAGTCCTGGAAATTGGCCTAAAAACGCTGTGTCATAGCCCACTACTAGTTACTGAGGGGGCTAGGCTGTGTGCTATTTCTAAAGTTATAGGATTATAATAATAATAATAATAAACTTTATTTTATATAGCGCCTTTAAAGGTGGCTTCTCAAAGCGCTTTACAGGATGACAATAACAATAAATAAGAAGACTACAACAATAAATAAGAAAATTTCACAAGACAGGACACAATTGTAATTACAACAATACAACAATAACAATAGAGGAGACCGTGGAAGATGGTATTAAGAAGAGCAGAGGGGTGAAGAATGGAACCAGTTAAGTAAAGGCTTTTCTGAAAAGGAGGGTTTTGAGTCTGGATTTGAAGGAGTTTAGAGAAGGTGACTCTCTAATATCCTTGGGCAAAGAGTTCCAGAGCTTGGGGGCATAGCAGGAGAAGGCCCTGTCGCCCATACAATGTAGATGGGCTTGGGGGACAGTAAGGAGGGCAGAATTTGAAGAGCGGAGGTTGCGAGGTGGGGAGTAGGGCGATAAAAGTTCAGACAGGTATTGAGGTGCCAAGCCATGTAAAGCCTTGTAGGTGAGCATGAGGATTTTAAAGTCTACGCGGAATTTGACCGGAAGCCAGTGCAAGGACTCCAGGATAGGAGTAATGTGAACACTTGCACTAGACCTGGTCAGGATTCTGGCTGCTGAATTTTGGACATACTGCAGCTTGTTCAGAGTAGATTTAGATACCCCAGGGAGCAGAGCATTGCAGTAGTCAATTCGAGAGAATACAAATATGTTGATCAGCTTTTCAGCCACAGTTAATGATAGCATAGGGCGTAGTCTTGCGATATTTCTAAGGTGAAAAAAAGATGTTTTGACAGTATGCTGTACATGTGGGTCGAATGTTAAGCCAGAATCGAATATAACCCCAAGGTTTTTCAATTTTGATTGGAGCTCAAGTACAGAGCCATCTACAGACAGGGTTACAGGACTGGCTTTACGAAGTTGATGGGGGGTACCAATAAGCATGACTTCAGTCTTGTCACAGTTAAGATGAAGGAAGTTTTGAGTCATCCAAATTTTTATGTCAGAGATGCAATTAGATAGAATAGAGACATCAGTGTCGGGTTTGGTATGGATGTATATTTGAGTATCGTCAGCGTAATAATGAAAGCTGAGGCCATGTGATCTTAAAAGCTGACCAAGTGGGAACATGTAAATGCTGAAGAGCAAGGGGCCCAGTATTGAGCCCTGAGGGACACCAGACTTGACAAGACCAATTTCAGACCTGTACCCATTGAGAGAGACAAAGTGACAGGGATCAGTGAGGTAAGACTTAAACCATTTGAGGGCAGTGTCAGAGACTCCAAACACTAGCTATCTATTAGCTATCTAATGTTATGGGATAGCTGCGGTAACTGTTTTAAATCATGCTGAAATAGAGAGCTGTTTCTCAGAAAGAATAAACATAGAAGATAAAGATGTACACAGAAGAGAATAACGCAATTGGTTAAATAATGGATTCAATAACTTTAAGTAATTTGGAGCAAAAAAAACAGAAGACTCAGAAGTACCTCATGATCAGGACTTTTACTTAACTGGTTCCATTCTTTACCCCTCTGCTCCTACTATACTACCACCATCCACAGTCTCCTCTGTGTATTGTAATTGTGTTTTATCTTGTGTTTTCTTTTTTATTTATTGTTGTTGTCATTTCTGTGAAGCGCTTTGAGAAGCCACCTTTAAAAGCGCTATATAAAATAAAGTTTTTTATTATTGTTTTTATCAGACTGTCCAAGGTCAGATGACCCAGGTCTGTCATTGGCTATTTTTGGTGGGCTTGAGGAGCAGGGGACTGGTTTGCAGCTGGTCCCATGGTTAGAAAAATCCCCAGATCTTAATCCTGCTGGAATGTGACGTTCAGTCACATGAAATCTTTCAGGACTTGGCAGTATACATGCTACTGCCTTTCGTGTCATTCTTGTTGCTCATAGAGATCCAGGGTTTCAGCCAGTGGGAGTCTGTAATATTTTGGCCAGTGTAGCTCATTTTCTTTAAATGTATAGTAAATGTATTGTTAGGTTTACATCTAATAAGAAATAATATATTGTTGATGTTTTTAGATGTCAGAACATTGTATCTGTGACAACAGAGCACAGCAAATTAAGGATTTGAAATTCTTCTAATGAGTAATACGGTGATCGTACATTTGAGCTAGTCATTCTTTTGCTAAGTATGAGGTACTTTCCAGTATCTGTGGTGACAAGTCCAAGTTATTAATGCGGACTTATAGGTTATTGGCAGTTACAGTTAAAAGGTTTTTTATTATCATTACACTTTCTCAAAGGTCCTGTGGTTCAATCACATGATAAAGGGCTGGGATAAGGCTTATGAAAGAAAATGATTATAATACAAAGTTTGTCAACAAGGAGTCTGTACCCAGTCATTTTAAGTATTGGTGTTTTAAAGAAACGTTTTAGCATGTACAGAGCAATGCAGTATTAAAATGGACACAGAAAAAGCTTTTCTAGAGAGAGAATACCACTGCGACAAAACACCAAATATTAGAATATTAGAGCAGGTACATTTGCACTTATATCTTGTGCATGGTGCATTTTTCAGAAAGCTAATAATATTAGTAATATTTCCACTGCAGGTAGTAGATCTACCAAAGGAAGTTGGACAATTTCAGATTCATAATTTATTTCAGGTTGTGGAGTTGTTTTTCTTGTCTCATTTTAATATGCCAAGGCTCTGTATAAGACGTTATGACTCAGTTGGTTTGGTATTAAAATGCTTTCTTCTTTCACTTACAATATAGCGCTCACATTCTTTCCAAGGCAAAGTAGGTGGACCCCGCAACTTCAATATGGGAAACTGGGAGTTATGGGGTGGAGACTCATGGGTAACTTCTTTGCTTCCCGTGTGCCATTGTGCATGTACAGCCCTGTAATGGGCTCAAAATGCCAACTTCAAGATACTTGATGATTTATATATGGATGGATTGTTTTTTAATAAGCCCTTTAACTAAAATGAAAAGAAACAAAATACTAATCCGGTGCTGACTAACTCCAATTTATTGTACATATTGTCTTTTGAAGTTTTGCTGTTTTATTTTTCCAAAACAATAGACCAAACAATAATATTCAGTATTACTGTAGCAAGGAAAAGCCTGAACGCCTTGTCATATTGAAGCATGAACTGGCGACAAATTAATATTACACCCTTCAAAATGACCTGGGTAGCTGACAGATGTCCTTGAAATATTTAGCTCGAGCAGTGCTGTGAAATATTACTCTACTAAATATAATTATAATCTTTCTATGAAATCAGTTTTCTTATAAAGGTCAGTCCTTACAGAATCATGCATTATTTGTGAATTATAGTGGCGCATGGCCATTAGGAACAGACAGAGTCCAGTTTTTCCACTTCTGCAAATGCTACTCCATTTTCTTAGAAAAGGGACAAGAAAATACAATACAGGAAGTCAGTGCTAGTGCAAAAAAAAGGATGTAAAAAGTTGACAAACAGGGTTTGTTCCCATTGTATTAAGTATCATTTGGCCACCATTCAATAAACAGTAAGGAAAACAATAATGAAAACAGATCTCCATTCTGCATTTATACCCAAAGGTTTTTGTTACTCTTAAACATTGTATGAATTTTAGACTTTAAAAATGTTCAAGCTGAGTGTCAACGTCTGGAGCCATCATTGTTTTCCTCCTTATATAGAAAATGCAGAGAACATTTTCAGTGGTGCAAACCAAAGAGGAACATGACATTTCTATCCAATGCAACAATGCTTTGGAAGAAAATATTGAGAGCTATTGGAATTGGTAGTTAAGCTGGAGGCTGTAGGAACCCATCAGAGGTATAGTTTTGCTTTGCAGTATCTAACACATCTAACAGCTCTGATTGCTTAATGTAGCATGTTCTATCAATATTAGATTTACACAGGTCCTGGATTCCTTAACCTTAAAAGGAAAATGTGGAGGTTTCGGCACTATACTTTTTTATGCGCTACTGAGTGTTTTTTTTCTTGAATGATGGGAGAAAGTCCTTCTATCGGTGCTTTAGTGCATCTTCAGACTTTCTTCAAATGTGTGTATGCCATCATCACATGAAAAATTATGAACTTTTTATCCGTGCTTGTTCGTCCTGTATCTGTTTATGTGGAGCTTAGTTTTAGTGATATTCTGGAAGACTTCATTTTTTTGTCTTTGTATACACTACGTGCATCTCATATATTTCTGTCTATGCATTTATGTGCCTCGTAATGCATCACTTTGGTGATATTTTAGCTATATCATGTGTTTATTCACATTAATTAAGGAACTGAATGTGGCTGAAATTTAAAGAGGGCTTTAGATTACCATGTATTAATTTCTCATTGCCTTATACTGCAGAACTTTCTTTTATCAAACAATAGACTCCTTCTAGTTGTTTTTTTTATCCAGGCAAATAGGAGGCTAAATCCATAATGGAACTTAACAATGTTAATGTTAATGTTAACTTAATATGTTAATGGAACGTATCTGTTCCTAACATGTTATAAGAATAACAAGCTAAAGCGCTCATATTTTAATTTCCCTCATGCTGTGAAAATGCTCGCAAGCGCAGTCAGAGCCTGCGGCTCAAATATGTATCCAGTCGTGAAGTATGCATTACGCTGGAAAAGGAACAGGAGTTCTCTGTCAGTTTACTTCCATCTCTGCTTGCCGCCTGAATAAAATTAGCGTGCAAAGCGATCTGTATGGATCCTGTTGTTCCTTTTTGCAGATTGTCTCAAGTTTTAAGACCACAACATCACGAGCCGTATGCCAGCTGGTGAAGGAGTATGTTGGGCACAGGGACGGCATTTGGGATGTGTGCCTCACCCGGACACAGCCAGTTGTCTTGGGCACTGCATCAGCTGGTAAACTGCTTTTCAATTGGTTTTGTTCCATTCAGCTTCCATGAAATACATTAGAACTCAGGCAGGGTCTGTTGACAGACATGGAAGGTGTTTTCATTTTATTCTTGATTGGGGAACCAAACCTGGATGTGAACAAAAGAGGGATCGTTTTGTTTGCATGCAGGAAATGAACTGTAGCTGGAGTAGATCTGCATTTTTTTGAACGTCAGGATGTCCAGGGGAGCAATATGGTTAACAGAAGATATTTTTCCCCTGGATATTTTTTTTCTGAAATACAGAATAACCAGACTCCAAAATTCACGAGGAAATAAAATGCACGAAACGCCTCTGTATTTAACATTGCTGGCTCCAGATAAAAGTGATAGCACTACTGTAATACAGCACAGAATATGGTACAGTACTTAAGAATAGTTATACTTGCAAAACCTGATACTTTTTTATAAAGTGTAAGATAAGAAAGATAAGATAAGATATCTTTATTAGCCATGTACAATTTTTTGCATTAGGAATTCGCCTTTTCGCATACTCCAGCTAACTCTCCATAAGACACAGAGACACGGAGAGAAGCTTGGGGTCAGAGCACAGGTCAGCCATTGTACAACGCCCCTGGAGCAGTTGGGGTTAAGGGCCTTGCTCAGGGGCCCAACAGAGTAGGATTCCTCTGCCGGCCGTGGGAGTTGAACAAGCAACCTTTTTAAACATTATGGTGTAAATAAATCAGCCAAACCAAGCCACCAGTCCGAGATCATGTGGATGTTGTGTAATTCAGCAGGGAATGTTTTCCCTTTTACACAGATCACAGTGCTATGCTGTGGAGCATTGAGACTGGGAAGTGCCTTCTTAAGTATATTGGTCATGCTGGATCAGGTAAGGGGCTTGTAAAATTGCCATCATCCGTTAAGGAAAAAAAAAGAGACTCACAGCTGAAATCAAATGTTCTCAACGATTAGGGAGATTAACAAATGCCTAAATTAGCACAGCAAACATAAATCCTCAAATGTATTTATCAAAAATACTATTCTAAAAAAACCCACTATTACTTTTTTTTACTTTTTATTTGTTAATAACTAGATTGGAATTTTTAGAACATGAATACAGATGAGTGTATGTAGTCTTCATTGTCACAACATGTGATTGCCACTGTGTTTTGATTCATATTGTTTATGATTAGGATTAGGATTAGGATTATTCAAAGAGCAGGACAATCCAATTAAGAACTGAAACATGAACGCCACCAGTCCTTTTCTTTCTTTAGCACCTCCTATAACTGTGATTGTGTCCCAAGAACTTTAATTGGAAAAAGCTAACCCTAAAGCTGTAGAACCTATTTTAATTTGTATCCTAATGAAATGTAACAAAAACAAATCTGAGATGTAAAGAGACAATTGGTGATTCCACATTGGATGAATATAAATCCAGTTGTTAAAAAATATTAATAATATATTAATATTTAAATAATAATTAAGCTTAAAAACAATTGTGTCCTAGCTTCATATCATAGATAGTTCATCTTGTGCTGAGGTTAGATACAAATTGTGTCTTATTGCTCTTATTGTTGTGTTTTGTGTGTTTTTTTTAGTTAACTCTATCAAGTTTCATCCTACGGAACAGATTGCTCTTACAGGTGAGTGATAAATAAACATAGATAGCTTCTTCTGGCTTTGCGTGTTGGAATAATGTACAAAAATAATTTATATGGTATGAATGCAGTTAAAATACATACATACTGTATGTTGAAGTTACAGATGAAAAATATGGTTCCATACATTAATAATATTTAATGATTTACAAGACTGGTTTGCTGTTTGTGCTAGAAATCATTAACATATCAATTTAACATGTTGCTGTAAAATACTAAATGCCGTGGTACAGGTCTTACCCATTTGCTTTTTATTTTTTTAGATAAATCCTAGAATGCTCTTATTATTAAAGTTTTATGAGGCCTCTCCACTAAACAAAGTAATGATTATTACTGCTAAGGAAATGGTGCATTATACAGTTCAGTAGTTCTTTCAGTTGATGTGTATTCTTACCATTTGCTTAGTTATTTCATGCCGCTTAATTAAGCTTAGTTTTCTGACTTGAGGCATGGATGTGCATACTTTACATTTGCTTTAATGAATTTTCATGATGGTTTTTTGAAATGGTTGTTAGCATTATTTGTCACCACATTTGTAATGTTGTAACAAGCCGAAATGCTTGTACCTAATTAAATATGGAGAACGTTTTGATGAATAAATAGTCATTTGTTAGGTAAACGTAATTTATCAGTCCATCTGCATTTGTATCAACAGCATCTGGAGACCAGACGGCTCACATCTGGAGGTTTATGGTGCAACTGCCCACCCCACAGCCAGCAGCAGACACAGGCGTAAGCAGAGAAGAGTGCTACATTGCAAGCCAGCAGTAGTCTGGCTAAATTATTAAACACATTGTCTGTACAGGTGTGCCGCATCACAGGGGTGTCCTTCAGGCATTAATGGGTATACTGTGGAATTTTGGAAACGTTATATGTGAGAAAATTAAAAAAGCGAATAAAACTGTGTTTAGATATATACGCTTTCTGTGGTAACCAAAGTGTCATGCTGCACGTTTAGTGCATGTCCACGAGATGAAGGTCACGGCCTTTAAGACTGCACACGTGGGGTTTCACGTGTAGCAGAGTATTTCGAGCTTGATATCAAAAACACATTCGGCCAAATCTCACTGTCATCAGTTACTGCCTGGACGAGGCGACCCAGGCAAAATATTGCAGCTTTGTTAATAATATTATTAATCATGCGCTTGGGCCATTGATGATTATGTGTGTGGGGACCAGTGCAGTGTCCGCGACGTTGTTTCGTTTATGTAAGTGTGCCATGGGATGGAAAAGGTTGAGAAACACTTTATTATCCTTTGTGTAAAATTCTTCACTCCTTTACATTTATATGTAATCCTTTACTGTTTACATATACTGCACATAAACTTATTTATTATGTAATGTGGGTTATTTGTTGTATGTACTGTAATGCCATGCAGTCTTGAAACTGCTGTTTGGGTAAGAAAACTACCACTTGGGTTCCCCCAGGACTGGAGCTATGAAACTAGAAGTGAGCTTTCCTTTCAAAGAATGTTTACTCACATTGTAAAAAATAAGAAACAAGAACGACTTGCTTACAAATAGACCTGCTGTTACATATTATTTAATGTACTGTATGTATGTGGTTAAATAAGTGGTTTTCCTGCCCTGGTCCCGGAGTGACACTGGTTTTAATTCCAGCTGAATTTCCTGTTCTGATTTATAACTTAATTGATCTACTTGCTTGTTGAGACTTTTAATCATCCTGTTCCTTCAATCAGTGCTGAGTGTCAGAAATACCATACTTCATGGGTAATTTTCCCAGCAACTTCAGCACATGGAACTTTTCGAAGCCACTCCTGAACTTGATTGTCCTTACTTCTGAGTGAGCAGCTCTTACTGTTTGATGAATTAATGATGTACAGACACAGGGGGAAAGATCTTGTATCAGACACTCGTACAATAGTTTTTTTTTACTTCTGCAGAGGTCTGGTTGTTTACTTTTCAGGCATCATACCTGACTGAGGGAAGTTCTGAATATCAGAAATTGGCAGAGGGTTGGTCCCATTTTAAAATCCTGTTATATATTAATGTGCTCCAGAGGGAAAAAAAATTAAATGAATTAGGCTGTGATTAAGAACTCTGTTGGAGCAAAATCTAGAAGATACAACACTCCTCCAGGACCAGAATTTGGAACCATTGGCTTAGACAAGTGCCGATTTGCAGGGAAAGGCAAATAGGAAATGGTGAAATTTCCATGGCCTCCCACGAAATGATCTATAAAAATCAAGCAGCAGAATCAAACAAAACAGTATTTCTTGTTCCGTTTTCTCATTTTCCTTACCATTATATCATTATTGACTTTGCAACGGGAGTATGTACATTTGGGGTCTTGCTGCTTTCTAAACATAGCATGCTGTGCCATTTTAATCACATCTCTAATGGCGAAAATGTTCATGTGAGAACCACAAAACATCTAAATATTCTGCACCCTTGTTTATTGGGCCTGTCATAAAAACGTGCTGGATCGAAAGCTGGTTATGCTTGAGAATGCAGTTTGTCGGCACATGTGCGGTCTGATTTCCCTCTCTCATCAGGCCCCTTGTGAAGACGATGTGGACTTCTCCGACAAAGACGAGGCAGAGGCAGATGGTGACGTCTCCAGCGAGTGCCCGACAATCAGAATCCCCTCCACCACGCTGAAGAGCCACCAGGGGGTGGTGATAGCCGCCGACTGGCTAGTAGGGGGGAAGCAGGTGGTCACGGCCTCCTGGGACCGAGCTGCTAACCTCTACGATGTGGAAACGTCAGAACTCGTTCACTCCCTCACAGGTAAAGTCCCACAGTGCTTCTCAGACCCCTCCGGGTGACGGTAACGTTGGGATTTAAACCAAAGATTTCATTGTTTGGATTCAGCATTTAATGTCGGGAGCGGTGTTTCCTTGGGATTTTGTTGGCAAATAACATTGACTAGCCCTCATTACCAGATTTACCTTTGTGCTGTTTCTTGCTGTACAGTATGTAAAGGGTGCCGGTATCATTACTAGTCCATAAACCACTCATTTCCCCAGCTTTCACTTCACAAGTGACATCTCGGCCTCACTTCATCAAGTCGCTTTTGAGGTTGTAGATTTTGTCAAATTTAAATTACAGATTGGATAAAATCTGGAAGAATGTACAGTATTGTGTGAAAATGTTTGCAGGTACTGTTTTTTATAATGAAAAAGTAAATGCAAGTCTCAAGGGACAGTGTTGCAAAGGGATATAATGAGCTTGACACTGTGCATCACCAGAGAAACCCAAGGGTGGAAATAAACCCCCATTGCATAATACACTGAGATGGTGTGAGGTTTCACAGTTACAAGCTCTTGTACAGTATGTAAAGGAAACTTGACTTTCTCACTGTATAGCAGTTTGATCTTAAACTTTACCAGAAAAGCTAGTAAATATAATCATTCTGAAGCATGTCTTTAGGCATTCACTCAAAACATGGTAACAAATATATAACAGCTTGTGTTGGCTACAATTGCACAGTTTATAGGGTGTAACTGCCATGCAATGGGAATGTTACTTCTTTTAATGTGTGAGTCAAGACAGGAGCTGGATTTTAAATGCTAGCTGCTATCTTAAGAATCTGTTCTATGGAAAGACGGACAATAGTGGTGACATTTTTACAACATAAATTTCCTTTCCCACAGTGCTCGTGAGAGTCCAAGCCTAGTGATCAAATGGTTGTCGCAAGGGGATTTTGATGTCTGTCTGCGAAGGCTGCGTTACAAGAATGACGTTATTATTTCAACCCGGCACGGCTCAGTTCCTTACAGTAATGCGTCTTGGCTCTTGTGCAGGTCACGATCAGGAGCTGACCCACTGCTGCACTCATCCCACACAGCGTCTGGTAGTGACATCCTCCCGCGACACCACCTTCCGTCTCTGGGACTTCAGAGACCCTTCAATACACTCTGTGAATGTCTTTCAGGGCCACACCGAGTAAGTCCTGGGGATACAGTTCTTTGTCAATCTATTCCACAGCTGAAAAAAGGTGATATTTAGGCCACTGATAAAAAAAAAAATCAGAAGCACAAGTTGATGAATGTTACAGTTTTGTTCACCATATTAACAGCATTGCGTTAGGATGGAAAAGGGGCCAGCTGCTCTTTAAAAGTCACGTTTTTTAAATTGCATTACAATGAACAATTGTAGTTTTTAATAAAGATGTTAAGATGTGTTACAGCTCTTATTATTCCTAGATCCTTGGTTTCCTGTGCTACCTATTAATTGGTATCACAGCTTAATTATGCTCGAGCTCAATTAGAGTGAAAACCATAATATTCTTCAGCCTCGGTTTTGGTTAGCTGAAGGTAATACCAGATAAGTCATGTTGTGTTTAGCTGGCATATTAAACAGTTGTTATATTTTCTGTCACTGTACCTGAAGAGAACTGGAGTTGTGGAATTGTTATATTCATCTCTACCACCAGAGGGCAGGGCTGTTCTTTCTTTGTTGTAGATAACAGCTTGTCCACCATTTTTTTAGTCACATAAAGGTACATCTGTTCAGAACCTATGACTATTAACATTAATTTATTATTCATTTGTTGTTTGTTATTGGTTTCCATTTTAATTAGTTAATATTTAGGACAGCTTGTTTGTTTGATGATTGCTAATTTGTTATATGGAATTCTTTTGTGTATGTACTAAGTGTAGGCACTCAGTGTTACAGAATAATCTGTATATTACTGGTGCCAGGGCAATAAGATGTCCTGCTCCTTATTGGCTAATTTGCTGGAGACCTGTCTCCCTTTAGCAGTTTTCTTGCTTGAGTGGTGTCGTAATGTAGGGAAATGCCAGACTGCAAAGCAATTTGTCAAGCAGCCATTTGGAGTGGTAGGGCAGAGGTGGCATTTTCAGGTATACAAGAGTCAGTATGTCCTGGACTCATCCTGAGTGGTGAAGTCAGATCAGCCTGGTACCTTGGTGTTCTGATTTATTTTCAGCTTCCTGTAAAGTCACCAAGCTAGTTTTTTTTTATTGTGTTTCACAATGTGTCCTTCTCATGGCGCTCATATTTATGCAAAAATATTATTGTTCTGCTTTTCCTTCCTTTTGTTTGCCATTTATTTGGCTGCACAGCACGTCTAATGTTATTTGTGGCACACACGAGTCTCCAGTAGCATTCAGACCAGCACAAAGTTGGTCCGTTAACACTTCCTGTGTAAACCAAAGACCTGTGTTGAGAAGTAGGCTGTAGCAGAAGTACTTTTTTTCCTGATGTTTTCAGCAAATGTGAAAGGGTTGCAGGATTTTACAGGGAGATGGTCTTAACGAGGAATGTGCTATTAGCAATTTGCAAATCGTGCTTGTCGTTGCCAAGATATAGCCGTTTATTTTTTTTTATGTACCACACCATCTTGTTGCTTTTACTCTTTTCATTTGCACAAAAGATCCAAACAGTTGTTTTTTTAAAACGGGGCTCTTTAAAAGCCCAGTGGTAAGCCAATGAATAGCAGTGGGGAGGGTTATAAAATATATTACTAGAACATACTCTGTTGATGTTGTTTTTGGGTAATGACATTAGGAAAATATCTAAGTGTTTTTGTTCATCAGTGTGTCAAGTGTATATAAAGGACTCTGATTGCTAATACTTCTAATTTTTCCAATTCCTGACATGTCCAGTCATTAACAATATCCAGATTCTGTAGAATGCCATACCTCAAAATGTCTAAATGCAATGTACAACAGTATTCGACACATCAAGAGTGGTCTAGGTGCATCTATATCTGTCTGTGTGCACACTGAGGAAAAAATCAATAATCCTGTATTTGGCATTTGTGTAGACATTTTTGCTGCATGTCTAATAGCTAATTATTAGCACCTGAAATCTTTTCAGCTGCTATGTGACAGCTTAATTTCACTTTCTTCCTTTAACTGCATTTCTGCTTCTTCAGTGACTGACGCACCAATTCGTTGTTTTTTGACATCTAAAGCAGATTGCCTGGAGTACCTTAAAAATGTTCAAACGTTGTTAGGTTAAATCTCAATTTAAATGATTTAGAAATACTTGAATCTGCATCAGTACTTGTCTTGCAATGCATAAGCTGGGTATATTGTTGGGTAGATAATGTCACACCTATTTAAGCATGCACATGAGAAACTGATTTCCCTAGAAACAAATGTGATCTTGCACTTTCTGATCTTAATGAATAAATAAATCTTTAAGCTGCTGTGTTTTCAAGTTTGCTGTGCTGATGTGCTAACATTCTGACTTGAACATATTACAGGAGCATTACATTTTGTAAGAGAAAATTAAACCTAACTTAAGAATTGGTTACACTTATGTAGCGCTTTTCTGGACACTCCACTCAAAGCGCTTTACAGGTAATGGGGACTCCCCTCCACCACCACCAATGTGCAGCATCCACCTGGATGATGCGACGGCAGCCATAGTGCGCCAAAACGCTCACCACACATCAGCTATCAGTGGGAAGGAGATGAGTGGGGATTATTAGGAGGCCATAATTGGTACACTTTCCAAGAAACGCCCTGGGATTTTTAATGACCACAGAGAGTCAGTACCTCGGCTTTATATCTCATCCGAAGGACGGCACCTTTTTACAGTATAGTGTCCCCCTCACTATACTGGGGAATTAGGACCTACATGGACCGCAGGGTGAGCGCCCCCCTGCTGGCCCCACTAACACCTCTTCCAGCAGCAACCTTAGTTGTTCCCAGGAGGTCTCCAATCCAGGTACTGACCAGGCTCACACCTGCTTAGCTTCAGTGGGTTGCTAGTTGTGAGCTGCAGGGTGATATGGCTGCTGGCAACTTAGTTATACAGTCTTTACAATAAATTTCTGATTATTCTTAGTGTTCACAGAAACAAGAATATAGAATGTATTTAATGCATAGTACATTATTCGGGTAGCTTTTGCCTTTTCGGATCCACCCAGACTACAAAACCAGCCTGCTAAACTAAATTTAAACTTAATTTTCTAACTACCTTTTGTAGGACTTTATTAACTACAGAACTCTATATGTGTGAAGTGTGAAATCTCAGTGTGAAAGAGGCCTTGTGATTCCAGGTTATTACAGTACACAGAAGTCTGTATTTCCCAAAGGAGGAATTGGTCACATCATAAGGGGATTGCTCAGAGGTTGCAATGGAGTTGATGAGGCACAGCTAATTATTTTGCGGTACTGCTGTCAGTGAAGTAGCTCCTTCAGTCATTCTAAAGGACATACCTAAAGGCCTCATTACCTTGGGCAACATTTTGGACGGAGTTACATATTAAACAGTAAAGTTTTTCTGTTGTGCTTAATTTGTTTTTTGTTACCTGAGAAGTAAGGGACCTTGATAAGCAGATGCCCAATCTCATTTAATGTATGTGTCTTATTTTTCCTTTTTCTTTCTGGATACCAGATTTTGCGAAAGACCTTTTCATTTAAGAAAATCGGCCTTAGAATCAATGAAAACCCTTAGCATTTCTTTTCAAAAGCAGGAGCCCTCAATTGGATGTAGTTCGTTTATTTTTCGTGTGGAGTGTGGAATTGAGAACGCTACAGCAATCCGCAAGCTGTGAGATTTTCCACAGCATTTCAAGTGTGCGAGATTTCAGCACTTTTCTTTTTTCATCTCCGTTTTATGCAAACCAGTTCCGTGTCTCCGTGTGGCGGGGGAGACAGCTGTTAGTCCTAATGAGGAGTGCGAGCATTAGAGTATTTCTGTTGATTGAGACCCTCAGTGGGAGCAGAATGTTCCAGATCAGCCAGTGGTGTGTGGTGAGGAAGTGCCTTTGCTGTCAGCTGGAAGTGTACGCTTGGCTGCTCTGTACGACAAGATAAATGAGTTTTGCCTGGGTTTGGCAGAGGCTGAAGCCTTCCTTGGGAATAGGGGTATTGCACCACACCTACCCCCTGAGATCCTTTGCTAGGTGTCTTGCTATTATAACACTTTCTTTGCGACAGACCTTTCCGACGATCCAGCATCTTGCTTGTCAGTTTTTGAGCTGCTAGTGCTATGATGACTTTTCATGTTTTGTTTAATGACTCTAGTAAGAAGCAGTTGTTACAGCTTTTGCGTCTTCATTGGAGAGGTGTACGTGTCTTTAAGCATTCAAACGACCCTGTCAGTAAGTGGGAATCGGTTTGTGTTATGGCACTTTTTTTCCCCTGAGAATATTCATTGAATTTGAAGTATTTTTTTATAAGGATGTTTACTGGGACAATGCAAACTATATAGATACCAGCATGAAGAGATCTTCATGTCAATTCATATATCTGCACATTTCCCTCAGCAATATATAAACTATTAGTTTTATTTTGCAAATGAAGAAAAAATAAACATAAGGAAATAAATGCTTTTTATCCTTACCTTATCCTTGATTTGTAAACAATTACAAATGCAAGCTGACAGCATCTCCTATCAGCCAGATAGTGGTATGTCTCAAACAATACCTATTTTGTTGTATTGTTACACATAATTGTCTAGTAATATTTCTTGAAAGTAAGTTTCAATGCTAAAATCAACCGTGGCAAGAGTCTTCCTTCACAAACAAGATTCCATGTTACATTTGTCTCCAGACACTCCTTATACCCTCCACTTGATCAAAAGCTGGATGACATGTTGTATCAAAGAATATGCCAGCCAGCATCTGAATCTGCAGATCACTGTGATAGGTTTCCCTCGTTCGAGCAAAGGCGGAGACAATTTCAGCATTGCATTTCAGAAACAAGTGGCATTCCCAACATGTGAAGAATAAATAAATGCAGAAACAAAAACAAAGTCTGGAACAGATACCACTTCAAATTCAAGATGCGAAGTACAAGCGTCGTCTTGCAAAAGAGGGGCTTAAATGCAAAAAGCATAGTATGAAGTTGTTTACAAATAAGAACATATATTTTGATGATGCTACCATTAGACTCATGTTTAAAAATATTTTCTAAAACGTTTTCCCCCTTGTCTGAGCTCCATTTCGGTAATAATGTAATACTTATTTTAAGTTTTTGTTGGGGGGACAAACACTGCTGGTGTTTTTTAGCAGCCAAAGTCAAGAGTCATGACTCCGATTGGCCTTCTTAGCTGTGTTGGCCATTTATCTATTGATACCCTTAATACAGTGAAACCAGGAAATATCTACAGTTCTTTTTTTGACCTCAGCAACATGTGCTTGTGTATGGGGGCTCTTTTAGTCCCTGGACCCTTAGCTGTGGTCTGGAAGCTGCTGCGATATACACATCCCTGCTGGGCTGAACAGAGAGGAACATTCATTCATAACACGTGACAGTGTGCTGTTTGTATTAAGTGTGTGTGCGTTATTAAGTAGAAGTGGTAAGAAATAGCTATTTTAAAGCTAACTTAATTGTTATCATCTTAAAACACAGAAGGAAATTCATCATGTTACATTATTATGCAAGATGCTTGGTGACTCCACACCCATAAACTTTTTACTTTTGTAGAACTCTTCAAGAAATATGGATGCGCATAAAGGGCTCTTATTTGTATGTCCAATGGGTTTACATTGTCATGGGAGTATGTTGTTATTCTGTCTTCGTTATGACTCAACTGGGACTTTTTGTACACTGCGTGGCACTTTGCAGATTTCCTCTCCACTGAATATGAAAGGTAACCCAGCCATGTCAGTGCTTGACTGTAGTCATCAGTCATTAAATTATTGGGATGTAAATTGATTTTTTAAAAGACTGTTCATCTGTTCAAAGCTCATGGGAGTTATTGTGCTTCACGAGGAAGCTTGGAAAAACAGTGGCTAGTACTTGACTTTCAGTGGGTCATTTCAGCTGTCTGACATTAAATGGCTATTTTTTTTTTGTTAAATGTTAAGCACTAGCCTTAATCTTATATCAGTAATACACAAGCAAATTGTGTCACGTTGTAGTTCAGATTTAATTTTTTAAATTGTTCTTTTGTATTAAGCACTATACAGGTGTGAAAAGTAGCCTAACACAAATCAGCCAGGAAGATTTGTTTAAGAATAAAGTTAAGTGGGCCAGTTCTTATAGAAAGCAGTTTTAATACTATTATATGACACTGTGAAGGACACAATGCAATGCAAGAAACAATTGATTATATTGTGTACAATAATGGTTATCATAATACAAAAAGTAAATTGCTGCTCTTGTCCAGAGAAGAGCAACAGGATACATTTTAGGGCTTAAGGACACTGCACACTGACAAGCTGAAGGAACTGAATCTTTTCAGTCCCGATCAGAGAGACCGTTATTCAGAATCCTCAAGGCCATTGACAAAGTCAACGTAGTGGACTTCTTCAGAATAAACAGTGAAGCCTTCCTTGGGAATAGCAGTGTTGCACCACACTACCCCCTGGGATCCTTTGGTGGGTGTCTTGCTATTAAAACACTTCTTTGTGACGAACCTTTCCGACGATCCAGCATCTTGCTTGAGTGAAAGATAGTGGGACACAAGTTGAAACTGTTGGAAATGCACTTTAAACCAAAAATGGTTAGCATTTCTTTTTAAGCGGTGGGCACTGGGCTTGTTTTCAAAGCAGCCATCTTACTTTCTTTCATAAAGCAGCTGGATGAGATTCTCTGGTGAATAAGCTGCTGATCATAAAATGGGTGAGATGGACCAAATGATCTGCTCTCATTTGTACCTTTATGTTTCTGTTGGAAAAATGAGCAAAATAGATCTAATAGTCATTTCAAGAGTTGTGTTAAAAACAACAACAACTGGGCACTACTTTTTCTAAATGGAGTTCTGTAAAATTCCAAAGTTTTTAAGGAGCTACAGTACGTGAAGGATGTTTCTTCAGTTTTGCTAGTTAATTGGTAGACCTTGTTGTAATGACGATGAAAGGTTATTTTTCTCCATTTTATTTTCTCTTCACTTGATATTAAATTAATCCCTTGTAAATAAATATACTGTTTTTTAAATGTTGCATCTATTAGGACCTTCATAGACCCATATACTGTGAGTACATTTGTAGTTTATTCAATGCAACTGTGCATGAGCTTTACACAGGAGAGGTAAAGCCAGTGCAGGATAAGAACAAATGGCTTTTGACAAAATTTCTGAGAAATGCATACAGCTGCAGTCAAATAAGTTTACATACTTCAGTGTATGGAAATTTCCTTCAAATGTCATATGTCAAATTTTGCTGAAAACCATATGCTTATTTAATATCTCTGTCTTGAACTGTTAATTGCTTATCACTATGAACATAACATTGTTAATATTCATGTTCACTGTGGGATTCTGTACGGTCAAAGATCAATGGAATATCTTGTAGTGCTTTTCAGGCAGAAGCTGAAGAAAACGGCTCAGGTGAAGTGATATGTACTCTAAACACTGCATGCCGGTTATTTTTAGTAAGTCTTGCTCTCAGGTGTGAACTGTTCAGCTTCACAAGGCAAAGTACCTATTCACACATTTAAGAGCTTCCAAACAGGAAGATACATTTTAAAGTTTGCTGCTGTGGAGTGTTGTTTGTGATGTGGAATGCTGTAGTTCAATGATTCCAAACTGGAAATGGTCAGGTCCATTTTTTTTTACATTAACCAAAAAGCTTTTGGCAGAAAGTTTAAATGAGGATCCTTTTTTTCCTAAACTGCCCAAATCTGCTAGCAAGTCTTTCACAATATGTGCTTGATGGAAAGTTCTTCATCTTATCATAAAGGAAGGCATGTTGTTGCAACGTGTGTTGGCTGTTCTTTCTTAAGTTGGTTTGCATTAATTTAAATTGCAGAAGAACTCAATGCCTCCAACAATTTTGTGACTTAAAATGCTGATTTCCCTGCAATTTCAGGTACAACGTGCTTAAATGTAGTGTGTCACAGAAAAGCAGGATCTGTAATGCAATTAGAGTGTTCCATGTTTGTAATATCCCCTCCCTTTTCCTGAAGAAAAGATTTTATTTCAATGCAAAAACATATTTCACGGCACTGGTATTTTCCAAAACAGTCTAAACTCAGAGGTTTGTACACAGATGAAGTTTAAGATTGATAAAACAAACTCCATATGCACTGGATCTGCTTCACTAGTGCAGCCCCATGGGGCATCTTTAAACACCTAGTGAAGGTGTTTTATCTCGTCAACTCCCATGTCAGTGGGAGTGCTAGCATTTCTTATCACTCTGTTATTTCGCTGTCCATCGTACTCTTCAACCACTTTCTTAAAAACCTTGAAAGTTTCAGTGCCAAAGGTTCTGTCAGAGATGTGACTTTGTTGAGTATTTTGTTTTTCTGTGAGTCCACAAATGAATATTGTCCATAGTGACCTATGTCTGTACAGTTGGGCGTTTTACTGAAACAGTCTCATTGAAGTAACTTATTTCTGAGTTCTCTTTGGTATTTTCTACATGTTACTGCATAATCACTGTCTCAAGGTGTTCTTGAGACTTTCTTTTCTTTGCATCAGTTTCACACATTCTCATTAGACCGAATCTTTACAAATTCCATATTGGAAAAAGAACAAGGTGATTTAACATCGAGCTGACTGATTTTGAAATTTGCTATCATACCAGCTTCTGTTTCTTCAGTTTTCTATTTATAAACACTTGGCTGACACAGCCGCTATGTTTGACAAACTATTTTTTTTGCTTATGCTTCTTGTAGTTCCTTGTTGGAATTCCAGACATTTTGTGTCATAATTGTAGTGTATATTACAATCTTTTTCCCCTGCAGCACCTTAAAGGAACCTAGGTACATAAGGACACTGGGTTTAACAAAAAAAAAGTATTCAAGATCAGTATTTTCCTCTGTTTACTGAGGCTCATCTTGTAAACAATTCAGGATATTCATTTGGCTCAAGTGTTTGCTAGAGGAAAACCTTTTCAGGTATATCTGGTCACTTTGCTCCTGTTTTATTTCATGTTAAAGTTGTAACATTTGAAAGAAGTATCTTATGAATACGTTCTCCAAGTAAAGCGCTTTCACTAGCTTGGCTCTGCAATAGAGAATACTTGCACTTAGTGGTGACGTGTTGAAAAAAGTGACACGCAGTACTGAGGTACAAACTGGTGAAGAGTTTGTCCTTATTTTTAACACTAGAGGGCCTTACAACACATTTTATGAAGGACAAGAACCATATGTCATTATGTATTTGTTTGTAACCAGCAGTGCATTTGTTTCTTAAAGGCATGCCATTATTTATGATCCAATATGAAAATGCTTACAGGCCATACTAAAACAGTCAGTGTTGCATACAGTACCTCTGCTATGGAGTCACCATTATGATTGTTCATTATCAAAGCCAATCGTGCCTTGTACAGCCTGGGCATGCAGGTTATCTAATCCTATGTTAGAGATTTAAGTAACAACATGAGTCAGGTTACAAATTGGAGAAGCCTCGCTGAAGCAACAGGGTGAAGATAAGTTTACAAAACAGCTTCTGGCTAATGCTTTTGTCTTGAAAATAAGGGGGAAGCTTATTTTATACAATATAATATTCTATATAATTATTGTCTGAAGAACTCCAGTCACTGTAGGCTTTGCATGGATTTCTAAACAATAGTGAATTTTATGACAGCTTCATTTGACAAAGATTAATATACAAGCATTCAAAAGTTATGAACTTTTTAAGTTTTAAGTTCCACTTAAAACAACCTCAGACATCAATTGTTAAAGATTTGGTAGTGGAGTAACTGTACAATGCTTGTTTCATAAACATCACATTTACTTCAGTTGCATTTCCATTAATATATAATTCTACAATTCTATTTTTTAAATATAAGTTTACAGCAAAGTATATATCTAGTTTGATTTTACAATATTGTGCATAGCAATAATCCATGAATTGCAAATACTGTATGCAATCACATTCAATATGCACAATAATACGTTTTATACTAAATGATTTGCTTTGTTTATATATGCAGTAAATTACAATGATCAATGTTGTTTTTTTCTGTTATAGTAGACACAATTGTTTGAATATGTAGTTTGCATCTTAAAATGTAATTTGTTAATGTTGAAAGATGTATTTAAGTTAAACAGAATTTAAAATAAGCTGTCTTTCTTTTATCATGACCATCATAATATCACGAATTCCAAGTTTGTGCTTAATAATACTAAGTGGTTGATATTGTTGTTTTTTTTTAATTGTAGATTTCATAGAAATCCACAAATTTAAGTTTTTTATTTCAGCTCAATATGTTGCATGTCATGTTCTTGGTAATGGGAACACATCTGAATACACGCAAACAGTTGTAAGCAAACGTTTGGCCACGCCTGGCCAAATTACATGTTTTGTTGATATTCTAAGTGAAAAGAAGTTGACACAACCTGTGCAGCGAGCAAATTTAAACTTGACACATTTCTGCAAATTGTAATGCACAGTTACTATTTATTTGCTGAATTTTACAGATTGAAAAAAATAAAACAGTAAATGTGGCATGTGCAAAGGTTTGGGCACCCTATCAGTCAGTACTTTGTAACACCGGCTTTGGCAGAAATCAGCCTCCAAACGTTTCTTGTAGCCAGCTAACAGTCTTTCTATTCTTGCTTTAGGAATTTTCCCCCACTCTTCCTTGCAGAACACTTCTGGTTCAGAAATATTCTTAGGTTGTTTTGCATGCACTGCATGTTTGAGATCTACCCACAGATTTTCAATAATATTCTGTCTGGGGACTGTGAAGGCCATTCTTTCGTTTCTTGAAGTAGTTTATGGTTGATTTTGAGGTTTGTTTTGGATCATTGTCTTGTTGTAATATCTAACCTCCTTTCAGCTTCAGTTTCTTCATTGACTGTAGGACATTAGCGTCCAGGATTTGTGGATACTTACTGCAGTAGAATCCATTCTTCCCTCTACCCGCACAATATTTCCTTTGCCACTGGCTGCCACACAGCCCCAAAGCATAATAGATCCACCCCCAAGCTTAAACAGTTGGCATGGTGTTCTTTTCTTCAAATGCTTCTCCTTTTTTTTTCTCCAAACGTACCTTTGGTGATTGTAGCCAGAGAGTTCAATTTTTACTTCATCAGACCACAGCACTTGGTTCCAAAACGCCTCTGCACTTATCTAAGTGCTGTATTGCATACTTCAGATGTTGACTTTTGTGATGAGATCGCAGGTACCGTTTCCTTCTGATGATTCTTCCATGCAGATCATGTTTGTGCACCACGACTCCTGTGCCAGCTAAACCTTCCTGCAGGTCCTTTGCAGTGATATGGGGGTTTTGCTTTGCATTCCTCACCAGTCTACGAGCAGTTCTGAGATTTTTGTTAGTTTTCCAGATCTTGTCTTGACTTCAACAGTTTCCCTTAACTTCATTTCTTAATGACATTTCGGACAGTGGAAATTGCAAGCAGGAAGCATTTAGATATCTTTTTATAGCCTTTCCCTGCTTTGTAAGAGTCGATTATCTTTATTTTCTGATCCTCAGTCAGCTGCTAGAGGAGCCCATGGTTGTTGAGAGTAAGCACAACAGCCTGAGGGGTTCGAAGAGTCAGAGAATTTATGAAACTCTGGAATTGTCATCATCTGACTTAGATTAAAGCCTAAGTTCTGAGACCTTACAAAAAATAACACTGGTGGATCAACTGGAAACTTTTGCACATGCCACATTTACAGTTTTATTTTTTTCAATCTGTGAAATTCAGCAAATAAATAATAACTGCGTTATTATTGGCAGAAACATGTCAAGTTTAAGTTTGTCTGCTGCAGAGGTTGTGTTAAATTCTTTTAACTTAGAAAATCAACAGAACATGTAATTTGGCCAGTGGTGCCCAAATGTTTGCATAAAACTGTATAAAGTGCATAGAAAATGATATGGTACAACATCTGTGTGGTTACAGAACTCCATTAAAAGCATTTATCATTACTCTGCTGCTTCAGGTTTTCTGTACTGCTTGCTTGTAGATGCCAGAAATTGCCATTATTGTTTTTAAATTGACAGTTTACCAGGACAAATCTGTAGCATTTAATTTATTTTAAAGAATCACTGTACATCCCATTATCCCTCAGTCAAACATGATGCCATTGTGATGTCTGGCTTTTAGAAGCAAAACTGCCTAAATTGGCATATGAAGAGCAATCACCCCTAGTCTGCCTTGCTACGTAGCGAAATGTATAAAATATAACACAATTACAGCAAACAGTTTTGACAAGTGGAATAAGTGGGAAGCACCTGTCAGCTTATGGTATTATGGTGTCGCACTTATGATCTCATTTTATTTCAGTTCTGTGACCTTCTTCCCTTCGCCTAATGAGTCTTGACCTTGCTTGTCAGCAGGCTCCGGGGAATAGTACATTTAAAAATATCTTCTAAGTTATAATAGGATTTTAATCAAGCTTTTAATCTATTAACTTTCCTTCTGTTCCCTAGTGACGACCTACAATGTCAAAAAAATGCTTTTCGGGGCGTGCATTAGTTTGAAATCCGTGCAAGTGAGCCTCGCAGTAATATTAAGTACAGTAAGCATGCCTGCATCGTTAATGCGTTAGAGTTTAGCCCTAATTAAACCTTAATATAATGTCAATTTAAATTAAGAGGGCTAGCGTGAGTGGGGCCCCTCTGGCTGGGACGGCGCTAATCTTAATCAGCAGCCAGAACAGAACATGAAATCAAATTCTTTTTTAGTAGCACAGAAAAGTGACAGGAACGACTGACATTATAAATTAGAAATATTAAACTCCATTAAATTAATGTGCATGACCTCAGCGATCTGCAAGTACTCTATATCACTTTTCAGAGAAATGAGCTGAGGACTGCACTTCACACGAGCCCTGACCCTGAAGGGTGGTGACTTTCAGGCCCTCTCGCGTATTCATATGACATTATCCCAGTCTGCTGTTTAAAGCTGAGGCACCGATGGTGTAACGTTCGTCCTGCTGCTTCTTAAAATATTTCACATCAGCGGAATAAATTATAGACCGGCACTGAATGGCAGCTCATATAGTGCTTTTCCTGGAAGAGGTTTTTTTTCATCTCTGTGGGTATAACGCTAAGGGATCATTATGACATTAATGTTAAAAAGTGATTTAAACTTGCTACAGGTGATGACAACAACACATTTCCTCAATCGGATAAATTAGCACACATCAACAGTGTCTATTGTTCCTTATGTTACAGTGTTACTATGCATCTTTAGAGCTGGCCATTTCTTACGATCGTCTGTTGCACATCTGTTTTTAAATATTACATTATTATACTGACTTTTGATGGGCCTTTCCTATTAAAGGACATAAAAAGGGGTTTGTGACCGATCTTTGTTTCATTGTTTGGCATTGTACATCATGTTTAGCATTCTGTGTTTCAGTGGTGTTTGTTTTACAGTGACACACCCCACTTTAAAAGCCAATTTGTACTTTTCAGTGGATCCAACTTGAGCAAAACATTCATTGCTCTTTGGGCATTGTTAACCACAAGCATTTTAAATATTGTAGAAGTATGTGGTTGTACACTAATCACATCTGTGTGCTGTCAAAATGTACAGGTTATCTAAACAATATTCAACAGCTTTAGAAAATATGCAATTATATACACATACAATGGTTGATAAACTCTTGGACTGAAATGCACAAATTGTTAATGTCTAGGTTTAGTCATCGTCTTTTCCTGTAACCTGCTTGAGTAGTCATTTCATAATTAGCAGATTTTTTTCTGTTTAAAAAAAAAAATTGTTTCGTAGTGAGTATAAGGGACACATCACGTCACATGGCAGGAAAAAAAACACTAAAAATATTAAATACTAATTATTTTGCAGATGGTCACACAGAATACTAATAATTTTGCCCCACTTCGGTTTATTCGGCCACCACATAATAGAAAAGTATTTCAAAGGCAACCGAGACTGGGTTCAATACATTTTTCTTTCAAAAAGTGTTTCATATGGCTGTTATCACAAGACAAGATATGTGGCAAGGTTTAAGCATTTCGTTAAGAGAACTTCTGGGAAGCAGGAAAATGTGATAAATGTATAGACGACAAAGCAGAGGATTACGAGAATTTCCTATAAGGACAGGATTTCCCTATGGAGGAGAAAGGGAGGTGTTATTTTTTTTATATATTCCAGACGTTGTCCAGTGAGTTAAGGAAGGAGCATTGGGATGTATAGCTTTGCCTAGCCTTTGGAAATTGACCTGTGCTCTTGTTTTCTGGTGTATTGCAGTACTGTCACATCTGCAGTGTTCACAGTAGGGGACAATGTCGTATCTGGAAGTGATGATCGAACTGTAAAGGTCTGGGACTTGAAGAACATGAGATCTCCAATAGCCACTATCAGAACTGACTCAGCAGTTAACAGGTAAAGGATATGATTGGTCTAGTAAAATAACTGAAACATTTTTATTTACATGCTGTGCCTCATTATAAAATTCCAGTCATCATCATTGGTCTAGAATAATATACCATTGGTTAGTTATGTATTGGTGGTCACATACATTACTACTTTTCTTTGAGCTTTTATAGCCTTCTGTAAGATTTCTGTAATAGTAAATTAGATTTGAAGAAATCATACATTTTGTAATCAGTCATCAAGAAAGTGCTGTACAAAACCTTTATACAAGGTCTGCTACTATGTAAATTAACTGTAGCTCAATATTTACTGCATAAATCTGATGCCCTAAATAGTAATTAACTGAAAGTCTTGTATTTTCTCAAAAGCAAAGTACCCTGGCATTTACTTTTTTTTAAACTAATGCTGTTTTTTTATAAAGATTTCAGTCAATGCATCTATGTCTTTTTTTTTCTAGGATTAGCGTGTCCGTAAACCAAAGAATCATTGCTCTTCCACATGATAATCGGCAAGTCCGCTTGTTTGACATTGCAGGAGTTCGGTTAGCACGCCTCCCACGCAGTAACAGACAGGTAAGACAACCCATGGGAATGCAGGTACAGGCAGAAAAACTTGAGAAGTGACAAACACAGGCAATTCACCCTCTTATACACATACGCTGGGGGTGCACACATCTGGTACTGGACAGCCACAGGCTCTTCTGGATTTTGGTCCAGCTGAGGAACTTAATTGCACCACTTATTTTATTCATTAGAGGTATCAGGATCTGTACTCACGGTTTAAAACTAATAGTGGAATGCTCCAGGAACAATGATGCTGTACCCTACCATAGTGATTCTCTAATAAATTGTGAAGGGATACCAGTTGGGTTTTTCACAAACAGAAATCAAGAGCAACTGAATTCAGAAATGAATATACACAGGTCTTTTTCAGCATAGGGTTGTGGGGCATCTGGGGGAAACCAAATGATATAAGTAAGGTTGTAAAGGAGAGTAGGCCATTTGGGTCATTGTAATCATTTGGTTGAGTAGCGGTTAAATGAATCTAAACCTTTGTCAAGCCATTTCTTAACGTTTTGGCCTTAACTGCTTGATTGAAAAGCCCATTTTAGACATCTGTAAGACTTTGTGGAAAAACATATTCACTAGTATTTTCTGCCCTAAATCAATACCTCTGTTCTTTTGAATTTCATTGTTTTTATGTGTTGTTAAAACTGAAATGTTGGTTTTGGTCTATTATCCTGAACGGCCTTACTCATTACTCATCCTTGAGGTTCTGTGGGGAAAAAAAATTCTAGCATGTGTGGGGAATATACCGATGCCGTATACACTTAAAGTAGGAGAAGATGTGTTTTTGTTTGGAGTTATGTATTGTTATTTTTCAGCTATGCGTGGCACAGACACTACTGAATTGTCTGTTGTTTTACTTAAAGGGGCATCGACGCATGGTCTGCTGCACAGCCTGGAGTGAGGACAATCCAACATGCAATCTCTTCACCTGTGGGTTTGATCGCCAGGCAATTGGATGGAACATCAACATCCCTGCTCTGTTACAGGAAAAATAAATCTGATAGCTGTGCATTAAGTCACGAACTCCTTCCTACTCATGAAAAGTCCACGTGCTGATCTCGGCATCAATGTGAAACTTTCTCCAGGGAGAAAGTCTTGTGTATATGTTGTGTTTTCGCTGCAATGTGCACAGTCTGCATGGAATGTATATAAACGTGTGTGATTGTTCGGTTTTAAATCCCATATATTGTAATGTAAGAAGTCTCTTAGCCTTTTTTTTATTAAGAAGACTGTAGCCAGGTAAACCGAGGTCAACTTAAGTTACTGAACAATAGTTAAAGTAGTAGAGCCTCCTCATGCTGTGGATCAAAATGAAAATCTTTGCATTGAATATTTCACATACCCACCTCCTTGTCTGACATTTTCCTTTCTCATGCTTTCAACGCATACTCTGGCTGTGTGTAGACTTTGCACAGAAATCCTGGTCCTAGTGTTTTTAGGCTCTTAAGTCTTCTAAATGTGGACTTGGCTTGAATTAGTGTCTGTTAGTGCAGCTGAAGCTATATGAAAAACGTCATCTAGGTTTTTTAGTGTGCATCTTAAATATTACATATTTGAGGCTATTACATTGAATATTTTTCATTTACTTTCAGCACAGTCATTGTACAGACTTTTTCATAATCTTATATTGGGTATTTTGTGGACTTGTGTGTCACTGGTGCTGTACTATGAATTTGCATTGAATTGAGGGTAAAGCATTACTTCATAGCTTCAAGAGATTTCAGGAGGTATGTAACTACAGTACTTCAGGCGGAAGGAAAGGAAAAATAATGATTTTGCTGATACCAACAGAATTTTGACTTATATACTTGTCTACACCGGTTTGTGTTTAAAGACCATACCTGAATGAATCCCAGATGTCAGTGTTAAGTTCTCGGTGCCCTGTTCTGTATTTTGGCCCAATATATCTGTAGTCTCCTTTCTTCAATTTTTAAAATAGTACATAAATACATACTGCAGCATTATAAATAATTTGTGGATTGTCGGTATATTTAGTGGTCACGGTGTACAGATGTTTAAAGACCTGTGACATTTCTTGTACATTAAGGGTGCTTAATGGATTTGATGGGTCAAGTGTTTTTGCTTTTCAAGACATTCTACATACAATTATTTATAATGTCATTATTCAGTATAATACATGGAGATAAAGTTCTTTGATGGTTCTTGTATGCTTAAAGCAAACAACACAACACAATTCATTATTATGCTGTAGCATTGACAGATACGTCTTATGAGGTCTTTGCTTTGCACTGGCGCAAAAGCTCTTTTGTTCCTTTGTCTTTACATACATGCAAAGAGTGCCAGAAAACACCAGCATAACCCTGTGGCTTCAGATAATTTGATTTTAAATGCAGTCATAATATTATGTCTGTAAATGACTACTGTGGACAGTACCTGGCCACTTAGATTTCCAATGTGTCGGATGAATTAGAAGAGTCTGTTTTTCTTTAGGTATGTTAGCAAAGTAGGGATGGAAGATTATGGCATAGGAGTAACTGTCAGAAACAATTAAGAACAGAATGACAACATCTTTTCTGCAACTCCAAATATTCTGTCCTTGATCTGAGGTCATTGCAGATTTAATTCCAGGATTTTTTTCTAAACGATTTTTTTCCAGTTTGAGAAACTCAGAGCAGTTGTACCCCTGATGTATATACAGTATTGTGCAGACGTCGTAGTTATCAAGTAATGGAATGCTTTTTTTATCAGGTTTTTATTTTCAAGATGGTGGTGTAATATTTTTATGAAGTTTTGTTTGAAAGGTACCTATATACAGTATCTATATTTGCTGTGCATGTGGGGTCCTTTTCACATTGAAAAATTAATCACTTTCCCATTGGAAGATTTCTTGATGGGGTTATATTATCTGCTTGTGCTTTTTTGGTTAGCATGGCCTCTATTGTTAAATGTTTTCTTACCCCAAGAACTGAGAGAGATCCTCAATTTCACAACCATCTTCCCATTTGGCTACAGGCATTATGCAATATTCTTATGAGTGAACTACTGCCATTAAGATCTAAAATGGACTCATATGGCAATAATATGTAATTCCACTGTACCAATGTCCAGTTTTTGTAACATTTTGTAATTAAGACCTTTGCTTCCCAGTAATAACGATAGCGGACATGCTAATGTTTTATATTGTTTGCCATCTGAGCTGACCACTTTCTTTTGCCCTGAAAACTCAGGTTGAAAAAATGTGTTGGTCTTGCTTTAGACTTGTATTGATTGATCTCCTTTGCCTTTCTTTTTGTCTAAGAATGATTCCTGGTTTCTTTGATGCATTATATATTGTAAATTTTACTTTGTTGTGAAGCTTTATTGTCTGTGTAGCCGCCTTCACCAAACTGTTACCTGGCAGTCAAATGACATTTACTTTCTTTGGTGCTAATAGAAATCGGTTTGGCATTTTCATAGCGATTAGCTTCAGGCATTTTTAGCAGCTTATGATTTTGTATTTTATGAATAAAGAATTGGATATGTATTGAAAGGAACTAAATAAATGTTTCTTTTTAAAAATAGTTTTACTTGTTATTTTAAAATTAAGCAGAAAGGGCAAACCAATTTTCCTTTGAAATGTTTTAACTATTGCATTGGCAAAGGGGTCAGATTCTTTACTTCAGGTGTTGTTAATATGAATTTATTCTGAGAGACATTAAAACACCTTTTCTTAAAGATACAGAGTTTCCAACAAGAGCAATTGCCCCCAGTATCTGAAGCAGGGACTTTCACTAGTTTTTTACATGACTTAGGTCTTGAAATATATATATACAGTAAATTTTTAGCAATGTGTTTACCTTTCTCAAAAAGCTGTCAGATATGGAGGTTCACACTGTAAAATGATAGTTTACTCAAATTGCAGATACACAATGCAGATCCTGTGTCACTTCATTGCTGTAGTGTGTCCCACTAAATGTAGCATATTAATCTCCATTATAGTCTATATGGACCAGTGAACCTAAAACTAAATGTAATTCCCTAACAGCCAATCATAGACTATACTTTATTATAATCACTCTTATGGAAACCTTTTGTTTATAATTGAAACTGTTATGGAATTCCTGGTTTAGAAACTAAAATGCTGCATTGTCTTTAAAAGATGGAGGTTTATCAATGCAAAGTTATTCACTTGGTTAATAAAACTTGATTTATCATATTTGTAATTTATGATGAAGTAAATGGTAGACATCATTTGAAAAATGACCTTACATTATCCACCACTGTAAAGCTCTTCATCTGGTTATGCATATGTAGAAATGCAAAATTGATAGCTGAATTAATTATTGTGTAGTAGGTGAAGCACCACCACATACAGTATTTGTTGCATGCCTTCTCAAGTTCAGAACCAACAGCACCCGATTTGATTTTTATTTGTGATCCGCAGTATTTGCAAAATAGTTACATTATTTCATTGTCAAGGGCCGAGCATTTTTTACAATTGTTTATTTTGCTCAGTTCAAGCATTCATCTCTGCTGTTTGACAGTATTTTACCAAATGTTTAAATGCTTTTTTATAACGTATAATTTCTTTGGAACTTCTCTTGGAAAATTGAATTTATAGATATAGGTTGTTGTTTTTTTCACTGCTTTTGTATAATAGTGTTTTAAAAAATCACATGCCTTCATATAATTGTAAAAAAAACACTGTAGTAGTGGAAGACACATTAAAGTATACTGCATAAATATGGTGTACAGAAAGTCATTTTTGCCAATAACAATATTAGCGTACCTACTGCCACACATGCTTGTCTTCTATCTTTTACTTCACACACTGTTTCCTGAAACACCTGTTCTTTATTTTTAGCAAATTTTGATTTATTTTATGCAAATGTATTACAACTTGGTTATGCTTTTATGGATCCTGTATTAGATAAAATAAAAGTTTGCTGCCTAAAGATCTGCTTTATTACTTAATGTCACAGAATTTTTTGTAACTAAAAGTTTGAAAAACCTTCAGCAATTGGCTGTAGCTATGAATATTGGTTCTTAGTTTTGCAGTGTTTAATATTGACTCTGAAGAGGAAAGCTGTCACGAGACAAAACTGAAATCACAGAAGCAAAAATTCTGATATAACTCTCAAAGCCTAAACAAAATCACTTCAAAATGAAGTCCTTGGTGTTCTGAATGTTTCTCTGGTGACAAACTAAAGATAGAAAATAGAAAACTATGCAGATAGAAATGCCATGGACAGTCTGTGGGTACTTTAAAATTAACCTTTTTTTTCCCAATTTCCAAACAGAAACTTAATGTGGAAAAGATAGTGTGAAGAACAAGCTTGTTAAAATGAATAAAATATGGTGATTTTTGTTCAATTCTTTGAATTGCTTAGTCTTGTTCATGGAAGAGTATACAGAGATAAAAACGTTAGTTATTCCTTACACTATTCCGTATAAACTAAATACGGAAGGCATTTATGATGTCTCTTGACTTATTGATTACATAGACCTTAATTTCTGTGCTTTTTCACAGGGGTTCCAGCTCCTAGGAAAGCCATAAGAAGCCAAGATTAACCTTAAACTAGGATCACACCTTCTGTTGATCGACATTGATTGACAAATTTCATTTTTAAAGCTCTCCATTCTTTTGCAGACTTCAACTTTTCCTTCCTCTCCTGAAATTCATCCCCCCAGATTTCCAATTCCTCACCTGCCATGTCCATTTTCACATGCTCCTTCTTCGGTTTGCTTATCCACTCATTTGCTTAATGTTTCTGCACTCTTTCATTTTCCTTACACTCGAAAAAGGAGTGTTTTTCCTTTCTACTTTATAGTGTTGAATTAACCTCCAATTTTTACAATTTTGGATTACATAATGGTAAGAAATAAAGCAAGTACGGGTTACAGCAACAGTTTTTTTTTTCCTGAACTAGTATTATGAAATGCACAGCCTTATTGTACCTTAAGATTTTTTAGTCTTAAAAATTCAAAAACTTAATTTTTGAATTTTTGAACCTCTACCTATACTTGTAGGTCAAATTTGAGCAATAGAAAGGGGAAATATGTTTTTTTATGAAGAAAACTGTAACTTCATTCTTAGAACTTAAGTAATTACAGTTTACTTTTTAAAAATGTTTTTAATGAATGTTAGATGATGCAATTAGATCTATGGTGAGAAGCAGAGTAGAGTAGTTTATTGCCATATGTACATGTTTATTGGAATTCTTAATCGTGCTGATCTCTCGGGATATACATAGTGCAAGAGATAGAACCACACCATGTAGACAACAGGAACAATACATATGTTGTGGAAAAATAAATATGTAGTAGTGAGACCAGACCAAAAACAAACAAACATGGCAGACCATGCAAAAAGTGTGTAGTACAGATGTGTAGGCACTGCAGTTAGCGATCGAGAATGCGTACTGCAGTGGGATAGAAGCTGTTGAGTCTAGTGGTCTGTGCTTCAGTAGTGTGGTACCGCTTGCCAGAGCACAGGGGGGAAAACAGCAAGGCCGGGATGGTTGGGATCCTGAATGATGGCTTGGGCTTTATTGCGACAGCGGATGGTGTGGATTTCACTGATTGATGGTAAATCACATCCTGTAATCCTCAGTGACACTGCCTCAACCCTTTGTAGAGCATCTCTTGTCATACATGGTAGTATTGCTGTACCACATAGTGAGACCACTAGTGAGGACATTTTCTATGGTGCTGCGGCAAGAGTTCATGAGGAACTGCATCCCCATGCCACATTTCTTTAAGCACTGCAGAATATGCAGGCGCTGTTGTGCCCTTTTCAGATTTGCTGGGATAGAGCAATTTAAATATGACAAAAGTAGGGTTTCCAGTCACTTCATGACCACTGAAGTGAGTGCCACTGGGCGGTTATTGTTCAAACATGTTACTGTACCTTGGTCTTCTTGGGCAGTGGCACACTTGTAGTTTTCTTAAAGCACTCTGGTACAACTGACAGGGACAGAGAGAGGTTAAAAATGTCTGTATACACAGGAGATAGCTGGTCTGCACAGGTTTTAAGGACACGAGGGGAGACATCATCTGGGCCAGCTGCTTTATGGGTTTTCACTCTCTACACACCTCATGTTTAGAGAGCTGTAACACAAAGTCCCCAGGTTCACTGGGAGTCTTGATAGTGGGCTCAGTGTTCTGAGCCTCAAAACAGGAGTTAAAGGTGTTCAGCTTATCTGATAGAGATGCTTCAATGGAGGAAATACTGGTGGTGTTACCTTAATAGTCCATGATTGCCTGTAAGCCTTGCAACATGCGCCTTTTGTCACCCCCCAATCTGTTTGTCTAATTTGTCCTTGTATTTCTGTTTTGCCAGTTTAATAGCTTTCTCCAGGTCATACCTTGATTTTTTTGACACAGTTCTCTGTCACCTAACTGGAAGGCAGCATACCGCGCTCTAAGTTCGAAGCGAATGTCTTTGTTCAACCAGGACTTATGATTGGGATATATCCGGATCTTCTTGGTAGGAACTGTCCACACAGTAGTTGGCGTAGGATGTGACCACCTCTGTATACTCATTTAGATCACTGGAAGCATCTCTGAAAACACACCAGTCATCCACTTCAAAACCGTCGGTGAAGTGATTGCTCAACAGCGTCTGACCAGTACTGGACGGTCTTTAATTGCAGGTGGAGCGCTGTTTAGCTTCTGCTTGTAAACAAGAAGAAGAGAACGGAGGCGCGGACAGACTTCCCGAAATGCGGACGTGCAATGGAGCGGTATGCTCTTAATGGTGGTGTAGCAGTGATCCAGTGTGTTATTGCCTCTAGTGGGAACAGAGACGTGTTGAAAGTATTTTGGCAGTAATTTTTTTTTAAGTCTGCAGCGGTTAATGTCCCCCGCCACAACAGAAACAGCTTCCGGATGCATGTTTCGTATTTACTGATGGCGCTGAGTGCGGATTCAGTACTAGCATGTGGGTGAATGTACACCGCGGTCATAATAACAGCCGTAAAATCCCTCGGTACGTAAAAAGGGCGACATGTAATAGTAGGTATTCCCGATTAGTTGAGCAAGACCTATTGAGAATTTCTACGTCAGTGCACCAAAGGTTATTAATCATGAAATGCTCCACCTCCTTTCCCCTTGCCGTTAGAATCAGCTGTGCTGTCCACTATGTAATGAGTGAATCCAGCGGCATCGGGAATGCTGGGTTTCGGCCAAGTTTTAGTGAAACAGAAGACGCAGCGGTCTCTCCAGTCGCGCTGAGTGTTGGTGCGACAGTGAAGTTCGTCGATCTTACTGTCCAGCGACTGCACCCGTGCAAACACGTTGCTGGGGAGCGGGGGCTGGTAGGCGCGCTAACACGCCGCTTCCTTTTGCATTCGTGTCCCTGTTTCCTCTGTGCTTGAGAAGAAAAGCCGTGTACTTTCAATTCCACCTAATCTAGACCCGAGGCTCAGGTCCAGGAGTGTTTATCGGTCGTGGGTGATGGTCGCAAACGTATTGTTTTAATATAAAACGAGACATAACACGAAAATAAACAACAAACGAGAGAGCAACTGTACACGCGAGAGGTCACCATTGAACAGTGCCATCTTGGACAGCATCCAGTTGAGCAAATTAAAGTTTATTTTTATTTCAGACTCGGTGTAAAATATTGTGGGTTAAATACAAAACTGATAGGGTTTTGTGTTGTTACATTTCTTTTAACCATGAAACTATAACCAGACAGTTGTGAAAAAGTGTTGCATTATGTGTATATTGGATTATCTTTTACATATTGTAAGGTGTGTTTTAGAAATGGCATTTAGCATTTAATGATTATGTACATGGAATCTTAGCATGGGAGTACACACTCTCACTGTTTAATGTCTTCATATAAATCATGAAGGCTTTTTAGGTCACTACACCTCCAAGCAAATCAATAATGTTTTACATTGAAATCTTCAGTATTTCTTTGTGTTAAATCTTACAGAAAGTGGCAATACACTGGTTAAAAAACACATTTTCTGTAGACTGCTTTTCTGTGATATATTACAGGGATTGATGAGGAAACTCTTAAGAAACTCTTAACTCTTAAGGATACTCCTACAGTAAGTGGCAGTCCAAGGTGTTTTCCTTTTACTTTTAAAGCTGTTCAAGTGTGGAAGTTGTTTAACTTTGTCCTATAAAGTAGGGTGCTTTTTGAACATTACCATTTCTCCAATCACAGTTATTTCATGTTCCTCTAATAATTTTAGAAGTGTGGAAACACATACCTGTTTACTGATAGACTGTGAACAGTGTTTGCTTTAATATTCACTCCGGTCCATTGATAGCTAATACCTTTGTTAATCTTGAAAAGCTAACAGAATCCTGAATTGATGAGGCAGTTGTCCTCTCTATCCCAGGAAAGCTGTAACTGGTGAGGTTATGTGCTGCTGTTAAACATTGTTGGAGTACAGATCAGTTACCACTGCTTACATCTGGGGATGGACTGCAATTTAGAATCTCAATACTAAGAAAACCAAAGAAACCTTTTTGTTCTTGTGCAAGAGTGTGCAAGAACCTAAATTGATATTCAGGCTGCAAGTACACCCTTGCTGGTTGAACAGTTTTTCTAGCAAAAGAAGGACATATTGGTGTGCCAATATGGCTGCCATTACTCATCTGTATTGTCTGCTGTATATTTTTATTAAAAAGGAAACAGCTGTTCAGGGATGCAAAGATATTAGTGATTAGATTAAAAAAATCTAATCAAATATAGGGATTACACTGAGGCAGAATGAGCAATAGTGTTCTTTTCTCAAAGCTCATTTGTACACGCTTTATACAAGTTTCTGAATGGAACTGCTCATATTTTAATCCAGCCTTGGGTTGCAATGAATTATGTGTATGAATATTATTGTTATCAAAACAAGGGAGACCGAAATTTCTCACAATTTTTCTTTTTCAACTCCATTTAAAGGATAATAGAAATAAAAAGTTTTAGGACAAAAGTAATATTAGGCAAGTAATGGTTGTAACATATAACATCAAGATATGGTCCAAACAGGAGAGCTTTGGGGAGATACCAGAAAGTTGCTGTTTCCTATGCATGTACTGTATCTTAAATATATCTCAATTTTAGATACAGACTCAAAATTTTGAGTTGTTAAATAGTATTTTTAAAGCATCAAAATAATCTTATTTTTAATAAGAATCTTATTTAAAAAAATTAGAAAACAGGCAGATCATTTTGTAGCAGTTACTGACAAATGTATTTTATTTAACAGTAGTTAAATAAATCAACAGTAACTTTACAGTGAAAATTATAGACTCATTGCTTGTACCCTACATTAGTAGATATTCTAGCTACTGTACTTGTGCTTTGTACCAGGTTGAAAATATAGGCTTCTGTCCCATTCCTTGTGTAGAGACTGAAAAAGCATGTGCTTCTTCACTGGTCACTGAGCCCTAAATAACACACATTATCCCAGCTCATCCTACAGCTCTTCAATGGGATCCCAGTCTGGTGAGTAGATCATCTGGGCATAACTGTTCAGTTGTGTCTCAAAACAAAGCTGTAGTTTCATGGGTAGCACGATGACATGCAGCTAATTCAAAAAAGTTGTCATTGTCAGTGTAGCCCATGTGAGGATGGGCTCACAATAAGGGTAGAAAGGAGTTCCCAGGATTTGATCAATGTAGTGTCTCATGTTTTCACGAATCCCTACACGTGAAGTTCTGTAGTAACTAAATACTTCTACTCAAACGATCACATTTGGACCCATCAGTTAACCAAAGCATCAGTTTCAGTCACTTGATTGGGTAGCTTGTTCAAAGTCCCCAGATCCTTTGGGTAAAAAAATCACTACTACAGTAATTGGTTTAAGTGCATTCCCACATTCATTTTGAAGAGGTCCGCTGTGTTGGTTTTGACAATGCTTTTGAGAATTTAGAATACTGGTATGACGTCCCCTTGTAGTCTGCGCTGTGCAAGACTAAAATGATTTAGTCCTTTTCGCCGGTCGGTGTAAGACATTCCTTTCAATCCTGGAATGTGTCTGGTTGCTCTTCTCTAGACTGGATTAAGAGCAGCAACGTGGTCTTTTTTGTAACATGGTGAGACAATAAAAATACATTGAAGCCTAAAAATACATTGTGTAACTTTAATCTTTTTGTTATAGCCTCACATTTTGTTTGCCTAGATTCATCACTAAAAATGACTTGGTTCTGATATGGCGAGTCCAGCATACCTAAGTCATAAGGGTGTGGCTCTTTTGAAATGTAGAGCATATTGGTTCCTTTCTGTGTTTTATCTTATTTTCCATTGGGAAAAATGATTTTATCAATGACATTTATTATGCTAAATCACCCCTTCACCAGTGTCTAATGAACTCTCACTAATGAGGTTCTTTAGTGCCTATGGAACAGTCATCGATTAATCAAAATTATGTCAAAATCATCTAATCGATATTCAAAATCTGCTTTTTATTTACAAAATATACCTGCATACATAGTCTGATATGTTTCTGTTGAGTCTTAGTATACTGCATATTGCAATAGGTATCAAAGATTGACTCTCAAAATATATTTCCTTATACTGTATTTATCTACCTTATGGAAATGGTAAGGAAAGATAGTGAGTGAAAGTACTTGATGGCTCCAGTGCTTCATGGCTTTTTTTTTTTGTTTCCTTAGTTCTTATCTAACTGCTCCACTTCCTTTGAAAATATTGTCCCAACCATCATCCCTTTCCAGATCTTCTGCTGCTGCTTAAAGGACATGTTTTTTTGGCAGCACTACTTTGAATTTTATGTTTGTGATTTTGTAAGGGGTTAGTAATTAATGAACACTCCTTGCCAAATGAAAATAATTTCAGGAAATATTCTCTTTACCCCAAATTACCGTATTTTATTCATTACTGCTGTTGAAGTATTTATTGATACACACATAAAATGGTGACATCTTTAGCTGCTAGTTAAGCAGCATTGAGAATGTTTAAATTAGACCTTTTTTTTTGCTCATCAGCTTACTACACTGTAGGCTGATTTTGTTGAGAATTTTTGAGTATTGAGTGTTTGTAGCCTTACCCCTGTACTGCTCTACAGTCCAAATGTATTTCCTTATCTTTTCTTTTATACTGTATGATAAAGAATATAAGGGTTTCTGCAATCTACAATTTAATGTTTAAAGGAATACAAATGTGAAAGATGTTAATCCCTAAAAAAACACGTTAGTCAGCTTTTTTAAGGACGCAGTGTAAATATCATATCTTGTGTTTCCCAAACAGGAAAATACAACCAAAAAGTTGATATCAGATCTTTCTTTCTCTTTTTTCTAACAGAGTTTGTTTTGGCACATTTACATTATGAATGACTTGCACAAGCTGTGAAGCTTTGCCTAGTAAATTGTGATTACACTTTGTTCACCTAAATGCTGTTTTTTAGTGGTGCTTTGTACTTGCGTTCAGTTAATTAATTTTTTTTTTGCCATGATTTAGAAGTCAGATTAAATGGAGACATGAAAATGAATGTAAACACAAAAAAAGCTGAACAAATGTAAGGAATTTAAAAATCTAGGAAACAGTTTAATTAGAATTTGTAGTCTGTGCATCAAAGTATTTCAAAGAAATGATCTGTCGATTAGATATTGCTGCTTTTCATGTTAATTCACATATTCATCACATTGCTCATGAAAGAGATTTCTTTTTATTACAATGTTAGAAAATGTAATAATGTGGAATCACAAAAGATCACAATATAAGTTAGAGGGATGTCAAGATGCCTTGATCATGAGATATTTTAGTCTTCTGTTCTGTAGATGTCTTTAATTTTTTTGGTAAAAACTAAATCAGACATTTTAGATACTTTTATGTATTATCTTCATCCAATCACTTTTAGCAGACAGGCCATTCTATGCAGAATTCATAACAGTAGCCAGTTTACAGCTGCATATAACAGTGACTAGACTTTGTCAGAATCATGGAGGGATAACTCAACAAATCCTTGTTCAATTAGAATCAAATCATATTTATATAATAATATATTTATATGTGAATAATAAAGAAGGTTGTATTTTGTAAAGATGCATATGACATGCAATTTATATTGCCTTCTTCTTAAATCTACAGTCTGTTGTCTAGTTATATCTTCATTTTCAGAGACCACAATGGCATCAGTGCACCTCTTTAATTGAACAAAATAGAAAAAATATGTTTTCATGGTAGGTTGCAACTGTCAGTATAACAATAGCATTGTGTGAAATGCAGACTTTATATACAGCCCTGTCATAATAACAAAGCATCACAGACAACATTTACACATCTGCATCAAAATACCAAGCACAAACTAGAGTAGGCACAAACACATCACTATCTGGTCACTTGGTCTTGTGCACAAGGTTTCTGTAGTAACACAGGCTGGTACTGTTCATGTACCTTAGTCTTGGAGAGTGCTGTGGGAAATGTATAAAAGTATACACTTTTCAAGGAGGAGGGGTGCTAGTAGAGTTTTTTTCTCAATATGGCAGGTATCAATACGAACCGATAAAAAAAACCAAAAGAAAATCATTACAACAGTTCTAAGTAAAGGGAAAATAAGTACAAGTGAGTAAATAAAAATTGATTAACTCTTTAATACAGCTTTCTGGCAGATCTCATGTAATTCTTCATGGTGGATAGCCAACACTGCAACATAGGACTACCGCCAAATCTAATAAATACAGGTGCAGATTAACAGTCAGTAGGCAATGATGCATGGTGCTTCTCAGGGAGGCTTTTCAGTTCTTAGTGGTTGATTTATATCTAAAATCCTTTAAGTTTGGGACTATAATTGATCCTACAGAGGAAGCCTGAAGATTGATTCATGAGTGTCTGCAAATCAACAGCCCAATCCAGATTGGGCCACCTTTCTGCTACAAGTTTGCCGTTTCATCGTGCTGTTTAACAAGCTTGTTTTTTTTTAAAGCCGAGATACATAGCTGTGAGTATGCTTTTGAGTGGTAAAAAACACTGGCTCTCCCTCATCCAGTGAGAATTTCTCTGTTGAACACTATGGCTATACTATATGTAATGTTTGCAGAGTGTTTGCATATTCTTTAGAATCTGTACAAATTGGTGTTTTAATTTCAATATAACTTAGACTGCTTTTTTGGTCTGTGTTCTGTTTGTCTTATAAATGATTAAACATACTTTAATACATAGCTTTTTCTCAGTACAGTATTTATAACATCATTTAATTTAGGCATTCATCTCACATTTTTTCCATTGTTAAATGCAGATAGCATTATAAAAAAACCAAATGTTTCCCTTTTCCATTACACGAATATCCTTGCAATCAAAATCTGAGTGTATGAAGTAAGAACACTGACCGTATGCAATGATTATATGTGTTTTAAACTGCAGGCATTCAGTAAATCCAGAACTGTAGCAGATTTATCTTGTTCACTGTCACAGCTCAAAAGCACTTGCACATTCATTACTTTCTTGTTTTGCAAAACTAAATGTCATCGATCACAGGCAGACTCTTCTGGATTTTTTTTTTATAACCCACAGGCTTTGTACAATTCTGGGGTTGTACAAAAAGGAAAACATGAAGCCCTCTGGTACCTTGTCTTCTGGTGTATCTCTCTAATTTCTGTGTTTTCTTAATTTCTGGCCCAAGTATCTTCTTTATAGAATAAGGAGCTACTTTCAAATATTGAAGTGCTGCCCCAGAGTTAATGAAATTGATCAGTTGAGCAGATGGTATTGTTCATTAATGTAGTTACATCACCTGCTAAGGTAATGAATATTTGTACGTTGCTCATGTTATTTTTCAGCATACTGTAAATGCATAAAAAGTTCATAGTTTTGCACGTTCATTTGATTAATATTATTGTTTTGCCACATAATTTATTATGCTCTGTGTTTAAGGTTTGAACATTTTATATGATTATATTAGTCATTTTAATTGCAGATTATACTGTAGCACTATCAGTACAGGATCAGTTAAAATTTATTTTTTCACGATTTAATGAAGGCTTGACTAACTTGAACCTGTTTCTCTTGCAGTCATGATTCATAGTTATCTGGTTCTGCTCACTATTAGATTACAGTTCAGTATCCGTGCCCAGTCAATGCCTAAAAAATTGTCAATTACAATGTTTATTGTACCGCAGACTCCTGCCTTCAGGGAATTGCACAGCGACTGCAGGCAGAAAATGATGTTTTTTTACAGTTTAGTTAATTCCTTGGGTTCTCTGTTTGACACCTGTCACAAGGCTCGAAAGATAACAATTTCTAAATATATACCCTTCAGGGAAAAGTCTTGGTTTCTAATATTTTTTTGCGGCCTGTTTGTGAAAATAGGCAGAAGTATTTATGGTACCATACAGTTCTCTTGGTCAGCGCAAGACACGGGGGAGAAAATGTATTTTTTGCCTGTGTTACTCTCTTGCCTCACATATTTAAACCTGTATGTCCAATTTGAAACACTTTCCAGACATTTAAAAATAAAAAAAATAAAAAAACATAGTTCAGGTGGGTAGCTGCGTCAGCATGCGTAGGCTGCAAAGGAACAAGTAATAGGTTTATTCCATGCTGAAAAAAGAAGAAAGAAAACACAACGTTTCGGCCGTGGAGCCTCACACCTGAAGAAGGCTCCACGGCCAAAACGTTGTTTTCTTTTTTCTTTTTTTAGCATGGAATAAACCTATTACTTGTTCATTAAAAAAACATACTTTGTTGGAGTGCCAATAGGAAACCCATGAGAAGTTGACGCTGTTCTTTTGACAGGAACAACATGCTTCAGCAGAAAATCCAAAATATTCTCAGCAAAATGTTGAACATTCAAAACAGCGTTTTAATGTTACATATTGTGTTTATTGTGTTATGTGTTACATAAGTGTTTTCAATTACCATTACTGAAATTTAATTATGAAGTGTTTTCAATTACCATTACTGAAATTTAATTATGACAGTACCTTTTCTGAGTATCTAGGTATTTATCCTCACAACCAAATACAAATGTTTGTGTTATACACATTTTCCATAATACATTCCTTTGAAATCCAGGTATGAATTACACCAAACATTATACTGTATATTGCATTCACTTACTGTATATACTGTATTATGTGCCTGCTTTAAACTGAGTCTGCATTCTCATATAAATAATGTTGGTCCTACAGTATTTATATTAAGTCAGAAAACATTGATTAGGGGACTTTTAATGTGGTTGCTTGATGGGTCAGAGACAAGAGAAGGTAATGTCGCTGTGCGTTCATTTGTTTTGCTTTCAGACATACTTCCAGATACTAAAATAAGATTGATTTGACTTGAATTGCATATTACATGCAATTAATGTATCGAATGAATTAATGAGAGTTATCTCTTTAGAGACTTTTTGCCAATAGGCTGATTTTTTTATATCCTGTACTTCATATTTTTAAAAATATGTTCTTATTACGATTTAAATGGGCATTTTCTAATTATGGGCAGCACAGTGGTTGAATTACTGGGGTGCTGTCTGCATAGAGTACTGTATGTTGTCAACCTTCTTGGTGTGGGTTTCCTCAGAGTATTCTGGTTTCCTCCCACAGCCCAAAAACATGTAGGCTATTGGCTCCTGGGAAAATTGGCCCAGGTGTGTGTGTCTCTGTGTTTGTGTTTGTGTCTGTGTGTGTCCTGTGATGGACTGGATGGACTGATGGTCCACTGTGTATACTGCCTTTCACCCATTGCTTGCCGGTACAGGCTCTGGCTCCACCGTGACACTGTATTGGATAAAGGGGTTAGAATATAGATAGATGGAATTGTGTTTTATGTATTCTAACACACATGATGTGCTGCAAGAAAGAAGAATTTTTTTTTTCTTTTTTTATTCACTTTAACAGAAACATTCACTTAAGGTATCACTGAAGTGCAATTTACAGACCTTAGCAGCATATTCATATATTTAAATTCACATTGTTTTTTTTTACAAATATTACAAATTTACATCCGTTAATACAGTATTGCCATTCAATCATGCCTTGGTATTCAGTTATTTAAATTAGTAATCTTGCCTGTGCAAGTTTTCTCACATTTGAGCTTTTAAGGGTGAAGATAATTACTTGTATAAAGTACTAAGCAAAAGTAAGAAAACCAGGTGTCTCAAGCCAGTTACAAAGTCTGTAACTGATAAAATAATGTTGAAATGACATGAGTCATGACGTGAAAAACATGAGTATTGCACTTAATTTGTATGATACACAGCTGCAGAAGATGAAACTAACATCTCAAGGACTTTTACTGCTACAGTTAAAAGGGGGAAAAAGATCTGTATACAATGTGAGTCACAGGGAAAACCAAGAACATTTTCCTAGACCAAACTAAATGTATAGTGATTAAAATTAACAAAAAATAATTACCCGCAAATCCTTTAAATTTTTCATTCACAGCTATTGTACATGAGCATTTTCAAGAAACAACTTGTATTTAACTCTCCTAATCTATATACATACAACATGTTCTTTATAAAAGAACACTTGGATTATTATTCTGTTATATTTATTATTATCGTGGAGGTGGTGGTGAACAGGATAGTTGAGTTTTGAAGGGAAAACCCAGCAGATCAGACCCAAACTATATACACATACATGAGAAAGGACAGCACATTGTGTCTAATGTACCCTGCTTCACAAAAAGGTTACAGTATTGTCTGATTAGCCTTTACATTATTTTAAAGGTGAACTTCTCTTCCCTTCAGCCTAGTTTACACGTAATGAGTCAAATTCAAAATTCCATATTCACAAAAGAAGCCATGTTCTCCTAAAAATAATAGCTTTTTGTTCCTTTAATTGTGCTCCACCCTTGGAGATGGTGACAAAGGAAACAGTGTACATCTCTTACCACCAGGGGTCACTGCTTTTTAATTAAAGTGGTCAGTGATGTGTTTCTGCAGTTCACAGGACACAACGACTTTTAAGAGAAGACGGACACAAAGACCACCATATATTTCCATAGTTACTGTGCACCACCTAGGACAAAGAATGAAACTCACAGTTAACCCTTTTGATTCTTCTCGGAAAACATCCACCCACCAATAAATAAATCTGATCTTGAGCAGGGCAGTTGAGAATAAAAGCAATTTAATGAAATGCTCAAATTTAAGCTTTTAAAGGCTTTTCCTGGAGTAAGGCCCCCCTGATCCCCAAAGGCTACTAAAAAACCGTATAGTAAAATAGGGAAAACCACTCGGCTTCAAGCAGCTTTAAAAACAGGACAGAAGAAGACAAGAAGGAATTCAAATTTTAAACAAGAGAAACAGGTTTAGCTTTAACAAGCTTTTTAAAATTCATTTGTAGGCAGCAGAGAGGTGCTGTGAGGGATGACAGTAAATCTGACTCACAACAATATGCATTATTTTTTAGATGGTGATGCTGGTGAAATGAGTATATTCTAAGGTCTGGAGTGACGCAGCACTGTTCTGGTCTGCAGGCACTTCCCTGTGGAGGAAACACTTAAGCCTGAAGTTATTTCACTTCACACTGAAACACTCGAGTAAGCGAATGCACTAGAAATCTCTGTCCCCTAGTGTGATTAGAGCTACTATTCTCTCTACTAATGCACAAGGATAATGTTAAATCTGTTTTTTTTTCTTACATAGAATTCATTCTGAATCACATTGTTCTATAGGTCTAAAATATGTGACACAAGAACATTTTATACAAGAACTGTCTTGCTTTGCATCCTAAAATCCATATTGATAATATTAATAACATGGTTATGGGATGTTTCACAATGTTTAATGTGGTAAAATGAGTATAATGACAGGTTTCAGTAACCCACAGAAAAATAACAAATCATTTTCTCAGGTTTGGGCCAGCTGGGCATGATGCAGATACCAACACAGTTTCCCAATGCTTTAAGTGTTTTTTATCTCTAGTTTTCAAGACCTCTTTGCCATCTATGTTTTCGATCCAGTATTTTTGTGTCTAGAACACTAACACTGTGTGTCTTTATTTATATTGTTGTGTCTGAGGTGTGTCTTATGTAAAACACAGCACTAACATATAGTGTTATTAAGAAATGCTAAGCCTTCCAAGCAGAAAGAGACTGCTTGTGTGATTAGATCTATAGTTTAGCCTGACTGTTAATCATCAACTTAAGATTGTAGCTTTTTTGTTCTGTTTGGATGGAATAAACTTTCATGGTTGCAAACAAACTGCATATCAAAAATACCCCAAAATCAATGGCAAAAAGTATCAAGAATGAAAAGCATTAGAAATGTTAAAATTCTATATTCTCAAAGATGAGTACCTTAAAACTTGCCCTTATAGTCAGCTGCTGTGATACCTGGTGAGGGGTTATGAGTCACAACTAAAAAACATTTCTTTTTTCTTTCATTGAACAAAAACACACAAAGTCGAAGCAAATCAGTTATTAAAACAATCTGTGAGAAACAAAAACCTTTACAATGTATGGAACATGTACCACCCTCACATGGGGCAGCTCAGTTAGAAATCTCAAGTTGGCGTATAAATTTAACTGCCCGGGATTTGAGGACAGCTGCAGAGATAAACCTCACAAAAATGGCTGATGACACGACAAACACAAGATAACGACTAGCTTTCACTTCGGAGAAGGGTTGGAACTCTCTGACCCAGCACGCCTAAGTGGGAGGGAGTGACAATGGATCATCAAGTGTTCTGTGCATGTGGCGAAATCCCTTCTTCTTTCCTCATTTTCTGTGCTTGTGTGGGGACTGCCAGTCCCAGCAGGAGGGGCAATGTGGCCTGCGAGCCGGAGTTTAGCACACCACTTGGGGGAGCTGCCTTTTTTTTTCCCTAGGGAGTGGCTGGACTCTTCTTACTTTACACAGACAGTACAAACTGATCCTGCTCAGGTGGTTTCCGTATCCAGGTGCCCAGTCCGGACTCCTGTAGTGATTTGAACAACTGCTGCTTGACAGTTTGGTACGTTTTTGCCGCCAGCTTGGCCTCGCAGTACATCAGTGGCCTTTCCCCGTGGTTTGGCACTTGCGTGCTCAGCTGTGGAGGAGGAGAAAAAAAGGAGCAAAACAAAACGAATGAGCCGGCACAAACGGAAAACTTCAACAGCTGTGTAATCTTCCCATTTAAATTTCACAAGCAATTGAACACTCTCTCTGTGCTTTTGTGCATTTTCTTTGTTTCAACAACAACAAAAGGAATCCGTGGAGGTGGTGGGGAAACAGGAGAGAGAAGTTTATTTCTAGAAGACTGTACCTGTACTTGGATATGACTTGTAGTATCAGCATGCTTTCTTGATGGGAAACAATTCATGTTAGAGGTGTTTAATCTGTTACCACTGATAAACGCGTTCCCAACTTTGCCCTAAAAACGACTGATCTTGCGGCTAAAACTGTAAGCTTTTAAATTTGTCAGTGTTAGGTGGTTCTAGCTTTGGAAGTATGGGCGTATGGGAGCATTGTTTTCTCGAATCTAAATTATGCCATATGTTGTTGAAGGAGAGGTAAGAAACTGTAACCAGCAGCATAAATCTGTTCTCATGAATTAGATATTTGTTTTGGGTAAAACCCTAAGAGTCAGTGTGGATTTGAAACGCGAATGAGAACCTCTTGACTGACAAGCCTATAAGCAAATTCAATAACTAGTAATAAAACGATGCTCAGCATTTTACATTTAGCACAGATGCCAAAATAAGGTTTTCAAATGTTAAAGCTGCTACAATAACATTTAAGACTTTATACAGACTAAGGCCCTCTCATTCCCCAGGGCTATTAATTCTATGTATTTCAAATTGGTCTTAAAAACTACAAAATGCAGCTCAGGTTATTATTCTGAAAAAAGAAGTCTCGTATTAGCAGGGGGCTTTAGCCGTAGTGCCCTCTGAAACTCCATTCCGGCATACTGTATCAATGTTTTAGCGCTAAGCTGAAAACTTATTTTTTAATATGTTTTTACAAATTCAGTTTGTAACTGGATCGGGGTATCAGACTCTTAGGATCTATTGCTTGTTTCTTTTATTTCTCCACCAGGAATTATTGGCATTAAGGGTGCTATCAGAAATTGAATCAGTATGTAATGTCATGACATGGCAGCACTGTAAACAGCAACCACAATCAATACCCTGAATTTTAGGTTTCTGAAAGAAACAGTAACAAACTTATGACAATGATATGGACGGTGGAACAATACAAAATGTGTTGATTCCATTATAAGCTTGGTTAAGGCACTGTATGCTTTTCACAGTGAAATTATAAACACTAATTACCTTTTTCCACTTGACTGTTTGACTTGGCTTATCAAAAATACAGCATACTTTCCTAATGTCAGATTTAAGGGGGTGTTCATTTAAACTGCGCATTAAATGAAAGTAACAAGGAATATTTATTCACATGAATAATTATATAATTTTGCTTACACCTTATATCAGAAAATAATGCTAATTTATAATTGAAGCATTCAGCATATAAATTTTAACATAAAACTGAAAAACAAAACGTCATTAAGAAACATTTCACTATTTTCTGTTACATTGCAGCCATTAACATCCATTGTAGTTTCATGAAAAAAGCTCATCCATTAAATTTTATTATTACTACAGTAAAATGATGCTAATCTCACAGTTTCAGAACAGTACAGCATTTATTTTCTATCACGCTGTTTACTGTATTTCTTTTAATAAAAGTTAAGTGCTGCTTAAAATAAAACAAAAAATGTTTCAACTACATATAAGGAGTCTTACATTGCTTAATTGAAAAAACATACCATTTCAGTGTTTTCTTTTTCTCACATGTAAAAAAAAAACTCTTTGTACTCTGTTTTGTACTATTTTATGAGTATTGTCATACCAATAAAATGTGTTGAGTGCATTCTAGCATAGCTGCCAACCAAATACTTGCTGGTTCCTATGGAAAAGGCGAATCAGTATCCTTAGTATCCGTCTGAGAGTGCCTCTGTAGTGTTAGTACTTACTACATTGTTTATTTCCCCATTATTTTGTCTATGTAACTTGTTTTTGTTACCACTTAATGAATCAATATTATGAAATCAGCATGTGCCACTATACTAGGTATGTATACATAAGGAAGGAGCTCAGTTTTTGTTTTAAGAAATAACCTTCATATTAGTTTTGAAGAGGTGGGATTGCAATTCTTTTTAAAAATAATGTTTAAGTGCCTGAAATATTAATAGAATGGCTTGGCTCCTATTCAGGTTTCACTAATATCGATTAGTTTATTGGATTAAAATGATAACTATCTTTATATTTATACAATTTAACCCCCCTCCCCACAAAGGCTGATTTATTTGGTGTTTTAAAGAGATATAAGAACACAGCAGTGCAGTGGTTAGCATTATTGCCTTGCAGCACTGGGCACCTGGCTTCAGTTCCTTCCGTTCCAGTCAAAAGACATACTGGTAGGTTAATAGGTTTCATGGAAAAGTGGCCCTAGTGTGTGTTTCTATGTGTGTGTTTGCCTGTGTGTGCACTGTGATAGACTGGTGTCCTGTCCAGGGTGTATCCTGTCTTGTGCCCATTGCTTGCTATATTAGAATCTGGCTCCCCCTGTGACCCTGTACTCGATAAAGTGGGTTATAAAATGAATTGATGGATGGATAAGAACATAAGTACAGTTACAGATGACAAGATACAATTGAAAGAGGCTAGGATATGAGACAACATGGTTAGGTTCCATGCTCTGTCAACCCTTTGGGTTCAGCAGTGCCTACTCTTCTCAGTCGGAAATCCACTTTCATATACAGTATTTTCTAGACTTAGAAAACCTACAGTACACTTCAATTCCACAAGACCAGACAAGGAAAGTCTGTGAATTAGGGTTTGGTTTTTCCTGTGTGGTTCTCACCTTACGGTAGAGCTTGGCCCAGCGAGCAAAGAGCACATGCTTGCAGAGTCGGGATGAAGTCCCCGTGTCCTTCCTCTTCCCTGTGGTCGCATTGATGACCTCCAGCTCGGTGTCACCTGCTGTCCAGTTCACACTGAAGCTGGGAGACTTTCCTGGCTGGTGGCTCTCGCTGTTGGTTAACCCTGAAAAGGAGCACAAAAAACACAGGGTCCATGAATGGGAAGCTTTCCTCCTTTGGACATTTTCTTCATGTCTAACTTTGACATAAACTTTAAAAAGCAAGTAGATGGTTTCCTGATAAGGTTTAAACTTGTTTGGTCTCACACAAATACAAAAAAAGGGTTTTCATATCATGCTTCTAAAACGAATTCTAGTTTTGACGTTTTCAAACAGTGTTGGTGAAAGTTGATTTTAAAAAGTGTAATTTGTGTAAGCGATTTTTTTTTTTTAATTTGCAATATCTTGGGGAAAAATTATAGTCATTGGTTACAGTGTTCTATGCTGCTATATGCTGTACAGGAATACATTACCTCTTAAAAGCATATTCCTTCACTTTATTCATTTAAAAATGTAATCCTTTACATACTGTATGTAATGTGCTCTGTAGAGAACTTCTTTAAAAAGGTAAAACTGATGCCAGATACACAAGATGTTTTAACATAGAAAACACTACAGAAGCATAGCAATAGTATTAAATGATCAAAAGTGCCATTTTGTTTGTTTGATCTTTGTTGTTTCATGCTCCAAGTATAAAGAAAGCATGATTGACTGATCTGAATGTTTTATCAAAGGATAATTGGAGATCATTATCCTTGACTCTCTAATGTTTTTTTAATCTCCAAACATTTTGATTCTAATGTTTTTCTTGAATGCTTTTCTTGAAAAACATTAGAATATTGCCAAAATCCTGCACGTATGCAGAACGCATGGACATTTATAAAATACTATATTATACTAATTTTAAACCAATAATATGCACATTTTTGTAATATTAGAGACAAAGAAGCTGATGTGAAAATATGAAATATATAAAGTAAACATGAATAGAAAGATTTAAAAACAAAAGTTTCAACTACATTAAAATTTTCTTAATGAAAAAAACAACAATTTAAATAAGCTGAACATTGTTAAGGAGTTCCTTTCTCCCCTCCTAAAAGTGTAACCCTAATTTGAGATAAAACTTTAATTCAACTGAATATGAAGCAAGCATGACAGAAGCCCATAAATTAATTCATTTTCACCAGCATTGCAACTTTTGAAAATAATATTAGCTAAAGTTTGTTTCACCTAAAGTTTTTCTCTATGATTAATATTTGGCTTATTTTTAAAAAACAGATCATGTTTTTTTTTAATTGAAAATACCCCGTGTCATGATATCAGAGGTACAATGCTAAGCAGAAAGAGAATGTAGCTGCTTTTCTTTCACGATAAATAAAAAAAAGAAGTTATAAGAATGGCTGGGCCTTTGTATTTGTTTTTATTTGCTGCAGTGTCTACAACATAACCCAAAGTAAAAAAAAATAGCTGAGTTTTGCAGCAGTGTATTGGTATTCAATCCATCCGCACAGCACAATAATTGAAAGGCAACACCAGATTATGTCTATTAAGCATGCCAGTCATGAGCAATTCATTAAAGCAAATATGTCTGTGTGTCTAATGTGAACACTTTAAGCCTACTATCATTGTGGTAAACACTGCTGAGTGACAAAGGTTGCTGAGATTCGCAATCAGCACAATGCTCTTTCTCTTCACATGGAACCCATACACCAGACACAGTGCAATGAAAAAATCCTGATTGTGTAAGAAAAGCTGACAGGGATAATTTTTTTTATCAATTGACTTGTCAACAGAATTAGGCACTAAGTAAGACATGGAAAATTAATACAACAGCATGAAAAGACATTGCAAGAGGAGGTTTTGACAGATATTTATCTTTTACTCTACCTGTAATAATACTATTATAATGGCAAATAATAATAATACCACTGCTCCATTTACTAGTAATAGTACCGACATTAATTTCTGAATCTCAATAAAATGCATGCAGTTTAAGTGCACAACATCCTTTACTGTACAAACAGAAATGTAATAATTATCAGTGGAAATCACCTTTAATTATGTTTTTTAATAAAAAACACCTTCAGCGTCCAAAAAAGGATGTTATATATTTGCTGCTGCTTATACACATGTTCTACTAGTTAATAGATACTAGTTAGAGAGATAAGAGTAGTTACCTAAAATGTGAGTGATTCAACTTTTACTAAATGAACTACTCTGGTTTTCCTACTGTCGATTTGCCTCATTTCATGTTTTTATTGATGTCTTCAGTATGGTTTCTTTGCCATTTATTCAGATATCATTTTTTGAATCTGACATTACTGTACCTCCTATTATGTTGCCACTGTTGCCTTTAACAGTGCCCTGCCCTGCTTCAAGTTTTTATCTTTGCAAAATAAGTTTTAAATTATTGTCATAGGAACATGTTTATAACAATGGTGATCCTATTGTATTACTGTTTTTTATTTTTGTTATCTTATGGCAACACTAGCTTAAATAAAAAGATATATCTCCCTATACTGCAGTACACACAGTGTTGCAGCCCCCACTGGTGATAGATCACTTCATGGATCCTTCATATGCACACACTGATAAATGGATTGTCCTCTTTTCTTTTCAAAGTTTCAAATGCAGGATGTCTCGGATGTGCTGTGTGATTAGATTGATTAAAAGGATTCCTTCTTCAATACCTCTTTTGTTGTGGAATTCTTTGCTCTGGCCTTTGAGGCAAAAATCAAGGGCATCTCTGTCTGAGGACCCCTCAGGGTCAATTGTCAAAGCAAACTAAATTTTGATTACATATTTCGGGTTTCAGTCAGTATATAATATATCATAACTGGGACTTGCAAACGTGCATTTAAAAAAAAAGCAACAAGCTAATGTAGTGTATTCGTTTACAATATATACTGTGATATTACTAATGAAAGAGCTTTTTGTCACTACAGTATATTGGGTTTTCTTGCCTGCTACCACAGAGTCGGCATCATGGACACTAGGGGTGGGAAATGTAAACCAATTGCACTGTCTGACCCAGCATTGACCTTAGCTGGCCATATAGCCCCTTTAGCTTTTAGTTTTTTCTAAGATTGAACTGAAAGACTGCTGGACAATTGTTAAAATTGTCCATTGTCTGGTGTTTTCTGTTGCTGCTTCTATTTCAAGAAAGTATTATTGTTGGAGGTTTTGAAGCTATACATACAGTTTATACAGATTTTAAGCTGGTACATCTTTTATTGGGTTTACAAAGGATCAGGAAATAAGCACTTCTTCTAATTCATCTTTTTCCTTTTGGCCACTGAGTAGCTTTTCTTTCAGCCTGTCTTTTGGTTTTTTTAATTACAGACTGCCTGCTTCATTTACTTCGCTCATTTAGCTAAGAGTTTAGAATATAACAACCTTTCAAATGATGGTAAATAAAAGAGAAATTATGTACTTCTGTGTATAAGTAGATATTTATCTGCACCTGTTACCTGTTTTACAAAGAGAATAGAGATGTGTTTTTGGGATGTGCAATATTTGTAAGTAGCAGTCATACTGAGAGCACAGTGTACACATAAAGAAATCCAAATTATAAATCTGTACAAGATGTTATGCCAAACATCACTTCTGTCAATCTTTATTTTCTTCTTCTTCTTGATTTTTTTACATTTACAAATGATAAATAAACTATACTACCTGATTGTTTTATATGATGTGGCACTTGCTGAAGCATTATAGTAAGACTGAAAGAAACAGATTCAAGCATGAAGTCATTTTTTTTTCAGAAATTTTAACTGTACTGTAAAGCCTCCTATAATTATCAACTATCTCCTACCCAAACATATATGAAACAAGAGTAAGTGGATATGTGGATAGATAATGGAAGACGACTTAATGTCCCTTACTGGAAAACAAAGACCCTACCACCACTACCATATTTGAGACATGGAAGCTCTCCTTCTTCAACAAGACCATGTGACCAATCATTATATACCTCAGATATACTTTTCATACGATGAAAATGAATGGTAATAGCAAATGAAAGCCAAATGCTAAAAATGTTTTTATATTAGAACAAACTCTGAAATTGCCTTTTGTTTTCGACTACTGTATGTGGTGTTTTTGCTTGTCATTTTGCAAAACAACACAGATGATTTCAACATTTGGCAGCAGAACAATGTGGTATTGGTGTCTTTATGGTAAAAGACACAGAGAATCGTCAATTAATTTTGATACACCTGCCCGATTTTGAATAGCCAATAGTTTATTATCACGAGCCCCTTGACCACACACGGAGAAAATTAGGAAGGTAAGTGTGTTCCATCAAACCTGTACCCATATCCTGTAACCTGTACAGGTACAGCATTGACTGGAAAAGAGGCGTGCACCTCAAAATGGCACTGGATATCTGGAAACACCCAAGAGGCCACAAGGATTGCAATGTCTCTGAGATACACACCCACCCTTGGTGGCACGCAGCTAATTACAATATGTGTCACCACTTAGGGAATCCTGGCTATAGTTTGCAAGTAACATGACTCATGTTCAAACTCATGATCAAATAGCTCAGCCAGATGCTCAGGGGGTTGTCTTTTAGCAGTTAAGCCACTCAGAAGACCACTGTAAAAGTGTTTTAAAGAAACCACTCTTAAGAAAAATAAGAGCTGTAACGGTAGTGATGTTTAGCAAATTTGAACAAAAATGAGAAAGTTAGAGATCTAGATTTCTGGCTCCAAAACTGTGCAGTGTTATGAATATGTTTTTTGACATAAATATAAAATTATTAATACTACCAATAAATACTAAATACTGTACCGCTGAGAAGTGGTTGGTTGCACTTGTAAGATGCTGGCAAGTGGCCCATGCGGTCTAGTCGGTGAGTAACTATCCTGGAGAGATGACCTGTGTGGTGTAGGCTGCCCACAATGAGGCTGTGCAGATAAACTGGCTCCACAAGATGAGAGAGGAGTGATCCTTGGATGCCAAGAACATTCCATCTGAAACAGAATAAAATAGCCAAGTGATCAGTATCTTGATGTGTTACTTACTTAGCTGAAGGCATACAGTAGATTCAACTATGAATACCTTATAATCTGTGCATGTATGGAATGCAAACTACTTGTTTCCACAGTATATTACAACTTCTAACCACCTATCAATGGCAAATTTCAAATCCTTCACTTGAAACCCTCTGGATGAACAATTAAATGAAAAAAAAAACTATAGCAATTGCTTTGGTTTATTATTACTCAAGTCCCTGAACCGTTAACGTAGCAATAACATCCATCATTGTCACGAAGAACAGCAAAGCCAAAACACTCTTTATAGTTTTAGAAATATTTCAGGGGGACGTTTTCAGGGCAGAACAGAGGTGATTCCAGCATGAAACAGTGACAAAGGTCTCAACCTTTTACTTGAAAAATAGCTTGGATGTTAACTATGAAAAGAAAAATTCAAGGTAAAGTGTTTTACTTAAATACGATATGTGTGATGTGTGTTTTCAGAAGCCCCATAAGTACTTATTCCTACAGTATGTACCATCTTCCAGTATATCAGAACCCCCCTATTACATTTTGATAAATGTATATACTGATCTCTTAGCTGTTTTTGAAACCTGTGTCCTGAAGGGTATATTTTATGACCTGTAGTATCTCCTGAAGAGGAAGGACGTGAACATTAGACATGGGTGCCAAGCAATTTAAATGGATTTAGAGCTATTGTGAATCATTTGTTCTTCTGTTTATTTTGTTTCACTGATGGGGCAGTAATGTCCTTCTACTACATCCCCCTCTTCAAATGTATCAGGAGGATGTTCCATGCATACTTGGTAACGCTTTATGCAATCTCAAGTTAAATAATTTAAAAGCTTGTATGCGCCGGTTTCAAATAAAGAAACAGAAAAGGTTTCAGTGCTGAGGACTGGTACAGAGCCTGAGCTATAACCAGTTTTCAGGTACGTTAAAACAATCTAATACCACTTGATCTTAAAGACAAAGTGACATTTCCAGGACACGGGAAATTCTACAATAAGAATGGATAATAAAATTTCTGTTGATGTTTAAATGCCATCAATACAAAAAAAAAACTTTAAAAAGACTTTGAAGGCTTAAAACATTTTTTAAATGAAGAAAAAGCAGATTTGTTGTTGGACTTTGACAGCAAACACTGGCATGTGTGGGCTAATGAAGTCAGAAAAGTATAATCAGTGGCAAACATTATGCTGCTAATTTTTACATCATTGTTCTTTTTGTTAATTAATGTCTCCTCATCATTACTGCAATTACTGTGGTTGCCTCTTTTCCGTATATCTCCGTTTATGATTAATAAGGAGTCATTATATTTTTTGCTTCCCTGAGCAGTCAATTAACACAGAATACTTTACATTAATTACTGAATACTTAAATAGCAGCCCTCTATCTACCTGGAGAACAATCTGGTGAAGGGATCTGTCACACCTATTGTAAGGGAAAAAAGGTACTTGATTTGATTTTTTTCCTCTCAAAACAGAAACGATTTAGCTTGCAATATTAATTTGCCCAGGAAGCAGCGCTGTGAATTAGAAACATCTTTTAATCTCATGCAAGAAAAGACAGCCATCTGGCTGCTAGAGGATTTAAGGGGGGAGTCTCTATCTTTCCCTCCTCCTCTCCCAGTCTTTTGCTCTGTAAACGTGGGGACCATTAAAGTAATGTGTTCATCTACATAAAACTCAAATGGAATATAAAGGATAATATTCATACAGAAAAAGCCATTTAAACCTTCAATTAAAACAGTCATTGGCTTAATTAAACATCTACTCTGGTCTGTCAGGCCCCCTTCCTTTTTTTTGCTTTGGAAAAGAAAATAAAATATTTTTTTATGGCACCTCATAATCATAAAACATGTCTGTCCACTGACACAGAAGGGCTGTCATTTTAGGAGAGAAGAAAATCAAGAAAATGTTCTCAGGTGCAACAATTCAGGAATGATACTGAACACTTTTACTCTGATAGTGTGGTGAATGCTGGAGATCTATGGGTCTGTTAAAATGGCGCAAGGTAGCAGGATAAGGACTTAAGCCTCCTTTCGCTCTTGCTCTTGACAGTGACCTTGATTAGCTGCCCTGGTGACCTGCGCACTTCAATTGAAGTATAATTTACAGGGATATAAAATGGAGTTGGAGGGGGGTGGGAAGGAGAGAGATGGTCCTATTCCTCCTGATTCTATTTTTTGTAAAGTAATTGCTTTCACCCCCACGGTGACCTGGCCAGATTTAATCGGGACGTTTCCAGCTCTTGTGAAGTGAATCAAATTGGTCAAATTAACACCGGTGGAGGAGCAAGAAGCTGCTGTGGCTGGTTTATACTGACACACTAAACTCACTCAACATCATTTCACCACCCCCCAGAGAGGAAAGCATAGCTTAAACTTCAGAGGGACCTTTTTTTTCTGGTTGTATTTGTCATAATTCAATGAATACAAAATTTGTTTGACATGAGGAAAAATTACAAGAAATGAACAAGGATTTGAACTCGTTTTACTCACTTACAGGTCAAAAGGCCAGAGGTATGATGTGAATTTTAAGTTGCACAGCAAGCAATTAAAATTGCACTGTTTATGTATTAGCAATCATTCGGCAGTGTTCTTCAATTCATTGTAAAATAAATTTAACACAATGGAATTTCTCACACATGCTGTTATTCTGCATTCATCTAGAAGTGGTACAAAAACACCGGAAAAAACGTAAGAACATAAGACATAAGAACATGTGCTTTGTGTGTAAAAAAAACATTATAAAACCTATACCAGCAAAAATGTTATTCTGTAATAATAAAGAAAAACTTTAAACAGTCAACACCTTTGCTTTTCCAATCTGGAAGAACAGGGGAGAGTTTAGCTGAATGCGAATCTTGATTCATTAAGCAGTACACGGGTTTTCTTAATCCCCTAAACAGATGGGTAAAAAGCAATATTGCTAATAGAAATGAAGCTTATTTAATGAGTTTTGCGTGATGAAGCAAAGTAGTAATCTGAGTGGAAAGCAACGGATTGATGCAGTATCATTATTTTCTGTAGCTCGCTTGGGATATTCTGCTGTAGCTCACAGTCTTTGGAATACATGTATGTAATCAACCAAGAAAGATCACTAAGGGACACATTTTGATCACAAGGCAAAGCCATAATACTCGGGCAATATGTGTTAGTGCCTATTTATCAGAATGATCTAAGATTATCTGTGATTTTAGAACCATTCTTTGAGTAAGATTTATTTGAACAAATTATTCATTGTTATTCAGACATTCAGCACCATTGGAGGAAAGTCACATCCCTGATTCACAGCACCACGAGCCTCTTAGCACCCATGAAGCAGCAGGGGTCACTGTAACTGCTGGAGCCAAAAGATCCCAATTTTAATCCCACCTCATCCCCTGCGGGCCTCAGCCCATTGTGTACCACTGATCGAGGATTCCCAGTAATATCCCCATTGTAGTCACAGTCGGCTTGTGATGGGCCTTTACTGGCTGAGCCACGTAGGATTCCTGAGCAGTGCAGGTGACAGTGCTCGACCCGGCAATTTTGATGGTGGTCCTAAGCACATTAGTATCTTGTCTGTGCGATCTCAGGGAGGATTTTTCACAGTGCAATCCTCAAGGCAAACAGTTCCACTAACTATCAGTAGGGGACGTCAATGGAAGAATAGCCACAAATTTGAGTGTGGATCGTTTGTGTACATGCATGGGCGTACTTATACACTCACTCTTATTCATGATGTTGTGATTACATTAATTTGTAGACTTACATATTTGTAATATATTCTATTTAATTTGTATACTCAAATGCCATTTACAGTACAAATTGCAATACATTCACAAGTTTTCTATGGAGAAAATGACAATTATTTTGTGGCAGGGCCACAGACATTATATCGAACATTCACAGGTGATTTCATGTGGCTGATTCATGAACATTTATCAGCTTCAGGATTGATCAACAGGGTGTCTGCTATGAAAGATATATGTGACGCAACTTTGCACTTGTTGAAAAACATACTCTCTTGTGGTACTTCTCATGAAAAGTGTGTTTCATTGGTTTCTGTGTCTTAGATTCCATATATCATCCCAGCTGATCCCACAGAGTTTCAATGGGACTCAAGCCTGCTGTTGTGTTGTCACATCAGGATGAGCCAGCAGGAACAGCAGCAAATAATGTCCCAGGATTTGATAAATGACACACTGGACAGTCAGGTTGTCATGAGTGACTACAGAGTTTTATATCAACCAAACTCTCCTGACCAGACCATCACATTTGGACTTTCCCATTGATCTTGGCAAGATTGCATGACTTGTGATCTTCCAGGTTGTGCCCTATTATTGACAGAGTTTGACTTTAATGTATTAAAAATGACACAAAAAACATGAATGCAATATTCAAATCGGTACACAGGTATCACTAGACTAACATGATAGATGTGTTGTACAAATGTCTTGTGTAAGGTGAAATTGTGTTAGTTGGACACAAACTTCCTATAAGAAAAATGTAAACAGGGGGGATTCTCCATCTCATATTTATTAATTTCACTGTTTTATTATAACCATATTTTAGTTAGTGCTTTCAGTTTTTACCCTTTTCTGTATATAAGAAGATTGAAGAAGTTTGGTCCCATGAGCTGTGACAGAATATGGGCAATACAGTAAGAGGAGAATTAAATTAAACACAGACATATTTAGCTGATATAAAAGTTTTAACCAATTTGAACCCTTCTGTTAATTAATTTCATCTGCATTTGCATGAATGGTTGGCAATGGTACTTTGTTTAAACTGGTAGCACAGACACAACAATACAATGTATTATTATCGGACTTAAACGGGTACAGTCACTCTGAATTACACTGAATGTTTGTTCTAAACTTTTCACCTTTCCAGTTCTCTCATTCTCATCACCACCAGTTGCTGCGCCACAACACATCTGACCCTTACCACTCATTATGGTTTCACAGCTTATACAGCTGCAAGGTTGCAGCCTACTTAAGTCACTTCTCCCATTCAACACTGTACCACGATAAGGCAAACAACTGTGTTAAACTGAGCACATTAATGAGGGACTAGCCTTGTTTCTAAAATAGTATTCAAATGGATTCATGTTTGACAAAATTGTGTTAGTCAAGAATATGTATTTTCTTTACTTGTATTTATTTTTTTTTAATTTTGGTTGTTAAGTTTCCTTCTGTGCTCCGTATACAGTACATAAAGTTTTCATTTCTACGGATATTGGGAAAAAGATGTAAAGCAAATGTTTTGTTGTTTATTTATAAAGAAAAACACATTTGATGAAAGGTTAAAAGAATGAGTTAACATGATGTCCGGACATGTTCTTCAAGCAAGTGTCTCTTTTTTAAATACCACTGCCAGTGAAAACAGTCAAATCTACATAAAGTGTGAGCAGTATCTACCCATTACTGTTGGGTGTTTGCAGTATTTCAGCAATATCCTATTGCCAACAGTTTATTATAGAGTATTGTTGGTGCTACAGCAGGTTTTAGCCAGTCAGCTGTAAGGCATGCAGTCAGGTTACTAGCCTTAGCTAAATCTACAGGAACTGTGCTTTCCCCTGTCTCACTAACTACAAGAACAAGAACAAGAGCAAGAATAGCGTAACTATGCAGGGTCTCTTCAGAAGTATGGGTTCTCGTTGTAGTCAATTGTGTATAGATATGAGCACTAATTCTGAATAGCCAGTTTTACAATAATGCATTCTGTCTACAACTAGCAATGTTATTTTATATTTTACATGTTCAAATATTACCCACAAAACATTTACTTACAGTAGATATATTTTACTTAATGCCAGTTTTAAATAAATAAATCAATACAGTGATGCTTCTTATATCCCATTAAATGGGCATGTTACTGTTTCACACAGTAACACAGCAAAACATTAATGTTGATTTCTAGAACATTTTATGCATAATTACTTTTCACACAAATAAAACAAATCATGCAATAATATTAAATTAAGTGCTTACAAACATTCTTCAGAACAAACTATGAAACGTGAACCCACGATGTAATGTTTTTACACAAGGAGCTATGGGAGCTAGGTGAAAGCTACAGTACAAGTAAGATATCTTGATCTAGACTCTCACAGCCCTTTCTGTAAAAAAGGGATTACTGTTTGCAGTTTTGGAGTTTTAAATGTTCTTTCTTTTAGTTCCATTTTGGTTGTCTAGTTAATGTTTCACCATTTATTCTGAAGAAGTTGATTGGGTTGTCTTTGTCAATGCCTTTGAGAATTTTGAATACTCTCTGCTTGAGAATTAGTCTTTTATGAGGGACTCAATCAAAAGCCATCTGAAAATCTAAATATACCATATCATATATTCTGCATGTATTCATTATTGCCATTGTTTGTTCAAATAATTCAAATAACCTTGTCAAGGAAGACCTAACTTTTCCTAATCTATCCTGACTATCCACCAGAATTCTCTTTCCATGCAGATGATCCTCTAGTTGGGTTCCAATGATCTATTCCATAATTTTACGTTTAATAGAAGTAAAAACTCTTGGTTTTAATTGCCTGGTTTCTCTTTTTCACACTTTTTATGGATGGGTACTACATCTGTAGTTTTCCAGTCAAGGGGGATTACTATACCTTCAGAGACTGCTAAAAGGGCTTTGTTAATGTTTTATGAATAACACCTCTTGTTCCCTTAAGTACAATTGGTAGGCTAGAGCTTGGAGATTTTTTTTACTTAAGTGTTTCTAGTACCGGTAACATTTCTGCCTCTTCTGTTAAACAGTGTTAGCTTAGAACTTTTTTTTTTATCTCAACTGAAACATTTTGTTTGTTTCTTCCTGGCTAACCCTAAAGTGATATAATATTTGATAAATACTTTTCTGTCATTCCCTTTCATAGTCTAAAAGTTTTCACTTATTATCTCAGATATCCTTTACTGTTCTTTTGATGATGGTGATGATGCATTGGCTCATATTGCTTAGGTTTGGGAACATTTTGCGTATAAAATATTCATTTTACCTCTCACATCAACAGGAACTTAAAGCTTGTGGTGGCAGAAATATTCCTTTTGCTATATTTGAAAAAGATGCAAAATCGCACTTGATCTTCATACACTGGTGACAGTGTCTTCTCAGTAATGGTGCAGGATTCTGCCACAGGCATTTTCCTTCCTCGTTTCATGATTCTTGGATGACGAATCACAGAAATAACTCTGCAGTGATTGGTTTAGAGCAAGCTTATTTCACTACATTTTTATTTTTGAAGGGGGGGACTTTCTTTTGTTCAGTATCACTCTGGCACTTTGTGCAAGTCACTCCATTTTCAAAAATTACTTTTCTTGTTGCCCTTATAACTGCATCTCATTGTTTGAATACAATTTATGTCTATTTGTCTACTTTCCAGTATAATGCCCAGCCTATTGTAGCTTAAAGATTTTCTGAACTTTTGTGAAGTAGAAAACTTCTTTCCTTAGTTTTAGACTGCCAATGCTCCCACACAGAACAAATATCATGAAAACCTCTCCTTTTATTGTTGAACCGCCTGATAATAATGCAGTATTTAAACTGAAAACCCCCTTGCCCAGTCTTTAATAAAAGTAATCCTTAAATCAATATATTGTCCTTTCTTCCTACCACTGAAATGTCACAGAAGACCCAGAGATTTTTTTCTAACAAATGATTTCCACCAAGAGGGGAATTTGTTTAAATCTGTCTTGCTTCTGGCTGTAGCCAGGAGGAGTCAGAGCTGTTTACATTTTTCTTTTTAATTTTGTTCTATTTTAAGGTTCCAAATTTTTCATTTATTTCTCCAGTGCTGACATGTACAACTCATATGTGTCACTCTATGTATCTCTAAAAACAAAAAGCTGCAAGCGGTATGACTTTTCTAATATTGATAAATTCACAAACTTAGGATGGCATCTGATTTTTGGTGTAGTAGCATTTTGGATTGAACTTCTACCACAAAAAAGTTTAAAAATCAAATAACACAAAAATCGGAAGAAAACTAAAGGAAAGCCTAAAAAACTAGGTTTACAAAACGTATTACAGTTATAGATTTTTTAAATTTTGTTTAGTCAGAATACTGCCTGCTCATCTTTAAAATGCTGACAAATTATTTTACTATTTTTCACCACATCTAACATTCTGGCCTTAAAAAATAATTTCTAATTTTGTGTGGAATAGCATAAAGAGTGTCAGGTGAAAATATTGAATTTCATATGCATTTTTAATGGGGTTCTGTTTGAGAGTAATGTCTAGCTCTACTCTTCATTTCAGTTCTATTAGACTTCATAGTCTTAAAATTCTAGTTTAGAAACATTTGTTTCTGAATAAACAAAACAAGCACTTATGATCAAGGCAAAAAAATAATTTCTACATCCTACCATGTATTTTATATTATGACTAGATGGTGAATTTTGGCGTTAAGAACATACACGTAGCATATTTGAGAGTGTGTATTTGTGGTCCAGTATTAATCTCAATTGACATTCCATCGTGTCAAATGATGATGACGACAAAATTTTTGTCCTTTTTCGCTTTCTAAAAGTACTGCATGGTAAGTCCTAAAATTCCTCTTAAAGCTGAACAATCCCACTGGCCTTTTTGAGCTCACCTTGTGATTTTGTCCGTACAAGACATGGTGATTAGTTGCTCCCCCTGCATGACTCCATCCCACGTCTGAAAAGCCCCACGGGACCGGACAGGAAGAGTTCCCTCTCCAGACTCAATCTTAGCCCGGAGGTGGCCATGAAACTTTCTCACAAAGTGCTTGCTGCTGTTCACTGAGGGTTACAGAGAGCAGAATGCAAGCTGATCAGGTAATGCATTCGGAGTCACAATTTCAATTTTAGACATAGAGAGGTTTTATTTTGCCTTTGTAAAAGAGCTCTATAAGGTGTACGTAAAACAGTGTCTTCAAGGAATAGGGTTTGTATTCATTCATTCCCTTTTTCCCAGCATTTGTAATTTACAACTTACAACTTTTATAAAGCAAATTTTACACTTTTTAATTTGAAAAAGACAATATCAAGCATTAAAATCAAGCATATTCTTCTTTTAACACAATGGTTTAGTAATGTTTTATGGTTTCTTGAAAAATGATTCCCCTAAAAAATCTTTACCATTGTAATTTTCAGTGTCAGTTAAGCTAAAATATGCATCTTAATATGAACCTTTTAAATGAATAAAACAGTATTTTACTAGAGTAAAGACAAATAATATCTTCATATAAAGCATTCATAGCAGAAACAAAAGCATCCAATATTGATAATATTGATAATTGTTCCTTAAAAAATACTTTCAAACAAAACCTACATAAAGTTATAAATCTTAATGATCCTCAGATTCTTTTTCCCCCTGCACACAGTTACCCATTTAATGACCCTTCTTAAACTACCATAGTCATCCAGCTTTGCTTGAAATTTGGGTTTATCTCCAAGTGCTTTTAAATTTCTTTGCCAATTCCTGCTGAATTGCACCACATTGGGTCCTGCTGAAATCCAGCAAATAAAACTTTATAATTCAATGTCTTAAGCTCAGTGCTTTCTTCCTCTTGAACCTTGAGCTTTGAAGATAATCTTAAAATGAAAATATATTTGTTATTAGGCCATTCACACAATGTAGAGTCTTTCCATTGTAACAGAAGAAGTATTTTTCAGTGCCTAATTCTACTACAACTGAAATGGAAGCCACAACCATACTGTTACAACCAATTCCTCAAAATAATGGGTAATTTTATAACAGGACAGCCCTGCATATGCATGTTTTAGTTCTTGCTACGCTAACAAAAATACAATTCAGGATCCTAGACTTTAAGAGAATGGTGATTTAAAATTGTATGCAGTTAGATTGAAGTCATGAATAAAAAATATAATATTGTAGGTAGTGCTTTTGGTTTTATAAGAACAATTGAAAGAAAATCATTTCACATTTTGTGAAAATAGGACCAAGCTGTTTCCTTCTTTTTAATTCTTATAGATGAGCATGCACTCAGAACAAAAATGGAAAAGAAATGCAATACACTAGTTCCACCTTAAAACACCTTCATGTCTTCCAATCTAACACCACCATGAAAAAGGCAATAATTGAGAACCATTCCACTGGAAGTAGAGAAAGGAGGATTTATTCATCCCCTCTGCTGTTGCTATGGTTCTCTTGATGCAATGAGGGCAAAGTTAAGCCTTAAGTTCTTCTCTGAAGTCTTGAGGAAAAGGAGAAAAAAAGGTATTACGGAACCCTAATGCATAAGCAATTTCGTAATCTGAAAAGCTGAATGATGAACATTTTAAAGGTTTTAATGACCAACCAGCTAAAATTCAAAGCTCCCTGAGAGAGGTTTTTTTTAATACCGATATGATTAACTGACTGCTGGAATTCTTAAATTCTGTTTTCTCTCAAATCTAAAACTTTGCAGTTTTCATAATGACCTAGTACTCTACCTGTCATCCAAACAAGATGAATAGAGTTTCCTGCATACTTTTTAATGGAAAATATCCTATGTATAGTTTCTCTATAAATGCAAGAAAGACACTTAAACCCAGACAACTACAATAAACCCAGTAACACACAATTACACAGGGCAAATGCAGAGTAAAGTGTTCATTGAATCTCATAAACATTAACATGATGGATATTACATTAAGTTCTTTTGCACGTTCATACAGTATACTATAAAATCTGGCTTAAGTTTCTCTTAAGCATGATGAAAGAAATGCCTGTGTTTTATAGTCCCACAAAAAGAGAGTGCTAATAAGACCACACACAGCAAGAACAAGCTCTTTAAATGACAATAAAAGAAAGTCATTGTGAAAGCAGAAGGCAAGAGAGTTAAGGGGGCATGTTCCTTACAGTCAGCCGTAATTTCATAGGGAGAGTTGAGGCGGGCATCTCCACAAGGGGAAGTACTGATATACATATGGAACAGGATGTTTTCTCTCAGTCTGTAGCCTGCCTCCTTGTGCCGGATGAAGATTGATTGCTCCCAGTCTTCTCGCCGTTTGCTTCAGACAGGCAACAATGAAAAAATAATGTATTAAAATTGAGGCAGAAAGGACCTGGTGCCATGCACGCAGCTGAGTAGTACACAACGGCTTCACACTTGTGTGTGATTTGCCCCATGCTGTTTGTTACAGACATTCTCTCCTTTCGTTTTGAGAACAAAACACTTTAATAAATGTTAGTGCTCCCCAGACTAAAGTCCTTTATTCATCTGTCACACAGCTTCCTTGCGTTATTCTGCTAAAGTGTGCTGAGGATAATTCCCTGAAAGAGGGAAAATAATGATATTTCAGCCTAGATGATCTTTGGTCTTTGTAAAACTACCAAGACTACCAACAGGGGTGAAAATTAGTCAGATTCACACATCCTGCTGAAAAATACAGCTATGGCTCTTATGCAAGTGAACAGCAATACAGACATTTTCTGGTTAGAAAGAGAAGACACAATAACTCTTACATCGCATAGCCTTCTATTACACTATTTCTCATCAAAGACCCAGTCACATTCTACTCAGTATTATTCTTGTTTATAGTGTATTACCCATTCTTTTCCAATAATGAACTTGTTCATTACTTTTAGATCATTATCAGATTGGTTAAATGTAACTGATATCTGCTCTCAATTGTTTGTTTTTGTCACAGCACATGTTACTGGATTCTGTATATGAGCCTAGGGTATATGTGCTGTATACTGACCTTGGACCTAAGATATGGTTGGCACAACCAATAAATTCAATACTAGTGATAGGCTTGGGGAAGTGTTATGTGTTGTGTACAAATTAGGCATCGATAAATATGTGGGGCAACGTAATTTTTTTCCAAAATTACGTCTCCTTCATTGGAGACAATGTCCTGTTGGGGGTTGCAGAAGACTTGCAAGTCCTTGGCTAACTATCATGAGTTTACCACAAAACATTAAACCGACATTGAAAATGTAACTAGATTCTGAATAACAATAGAACACAGCAATAGAACACCAATTTCATGTACCACTGTAAACACTGACAGAGGTTAGTGTAAAGGTTACTGAAAGAGGTAGAGGTTAGTCAAGTGAAATGTCAATGATTCTACACCACCCCTATTTCATCGGGACATCCAGATTCTACTTCATTATATGGACAGGTGGGCTAGACTAGAGTTCCACAAACTATGCAGTGATCATTCCTTTCTGAATGTTGCAGACGTGGATAACTTAAGCCTAACAGGAAAAAATAACACTTTAGAAAAAAACAGTTTTAGAAATCAAGGGCACAAAAAAGGCCTTTCTCAGCCCAAAAAAGCCAGCTGAAATTATGATTAAATTCTAATTAACCATGAGTTAAGGGTCAGTCCACAGAACAGTGATGAAATGGGCAGAGTGACATTTTAACTTCTATAAATGTTTTGTTTTTCTGGTAAATGTACAGTATACCTTATCCTTAACCTTTGCAATCTGAAGTGTGTGAATAACACCTAAATATTGCATATTGATTTTATTTTCACAAACATATATGCTGTATATGGCTGTAATGGAATTTTCAGGTCCTCCACATTTGAGTGGGTTTTCTCTAAGTGCTCCAGTTTCTTCCCATCTCTTAAAGGTTTTCAGATTGGGTATCTTGATGGAGTGCTTGTGTGTGTACTGTATGCTCTATGATGGACTGGAGCTCTGTTCAGGGTGTAGTCCTTGCGAACACTGTGTTCTCAAGATAAGCTCTGCATTGCTGTAACCCTTACCTTCATAAGAACCTTTTTGATAATTGATTAATGGATGCGTAATATTGTAGTAAATTCAATCACATAAAAAAGAGGCCTAACAAGACACTGCTCTAAAAAATGTCTAATGATAGTGCCAGACATGTACTGTATGTTAGTATAATTAAAATGATAATAGCAAGCATTGTTGCATTAACAGTTTAAAAAAATATGTTTATTTTAGTTCTTAATTTAACTACTAAAATGAATGCTTTCTTAATTAATCAGGTGTAACAAAGTTAAAACTAAATTCCATTTTATATTACAGTATAATTAACATATCAGAACATATTAAAGTATGTTCTAGCTAGGCATTTGGATGCATTAAAGATGAGTTTTGTACATATGATTGTGTACCAATGGATGATGAAGGTAATTTTTTAGGCAAATACAACATTAAAGGAGGATCCCTTATCCTTCTATAAACCGCTTTATTGAGTCGATTTAACACATCTGAGGGCAAAGATACCTTAACAAAGAGATAGGCTTGTGATATCCGTTAACGCTACATTTGGCGGGTAAGATTGTTTCCTTATGGTGACCTCTATTTAAATAAAGGGCTTTTTACAATGGAAATACCAGATTAACAGAGTCAGCAGCATAAATCCATAATATCTGAAGGTGAAACTGTTCTGAAAAGTAAGCACCAATTGATATTAATGTAAACTGCATCTTTAATACTTATCTTTTGCCAGAGACAGGCATAAGAATAATTAATTCACAAAGGCTTAGTCATTAGAATGCATTTGGTTTATAAACCTGTTCTGTTACCATGGCACTAATTAAGGATTAATTACCAGGCATAAAAATATAGGGGAAAGACAACAAAAGACATAATGCAAGATTAACTTTAGATTGTCTAGTATCATGGCTGAATATTTTTTAATTAACCCTTTAATAGAAATTAGCATAACAGTTAACAGTTGATTTAAGCATGAAACAGTGACTAGAAACAGTGAATAGAAATATAGAGGCGTATGAAACTATATGAAATACAGAAAAATCACAATCCTAGATGACTCATTATTGAAGTATATACACTAGGACATTTTAACTGGTTTTGCAAAAGCCTCGTAGAAGGTAAATATGATAGAATATTAATTTTTCAAATAGTATGTTTAGGCTCAAACCGTGAAGAACGCAATATTTACCTTGAAAGGAGCTCTAGCTGAGAGTAAAGGAATCTAACAAATGCTCTCCTTGCGATGATTTCTGCATGGCAGTCATTGACAACAAGTCCCCGGTCACTGATATATTCACCATTGATACATTTGGTGCCAGTAGATATTGCGACCACCTGTGCTTGTCGAACATCTAAACCTTTCAAAACAAAAAGCATAAAACAAAAGAAAAGGTTAAAGGAGCTTCAAACATTCTGGAAAAAAAAGGGACAAATTGCGTTTTACTGCGCAAAGTAACTAATTACTTAATTAGTCTACATTAGCATCCCACCCTGGTCTATAGCAGTTGATGGTTTCAAGACAACCTATGAAACAGCCTTGCAGGATTAATTCTGTACATGTCTGTTAACGCACATGCCCCTAGGTTAATGGTTTCTTTGATTCAGGTAGTTAAAAATAATGGTGGGATTTTACTTGAGGAGTGTTTCACTTTTATTCAGACTAAATGATAAATTATAAAAGCTTGTTTTACAGTCATAGAATATTTACAAATGACTATACACCATTAAAAAATCAAATATATCTAATATTTAAAGCTATGTGTCAGGGGTATAATTAGTTAAAGTTGGTCCATTTTTTAGAAGTCAAATGTGAGTAGTTTTTGACTGTGGAAGGCCAGGACAAAGTGACTTGTGGTCTTAAATAATAGATACTTATAGATACTGTCATGTATTTTATGTTTGTAGTTACTTTAAATAAGAAATTAATTAAAATGACTGAATAATTGAGAATCCTAGAAGTAAACAAAAGGAGTAAGTGCAGGTTTCCCTGTAGAGATCTGATCTCAGTTGCTCCTGGGCTCCAAACACACACAGCACCATTCCTAGATAGAGGATAACTCCGGACAGCTTCACACTGTCTAGATTTCAGGATGTGTGTGTGACATCACCTCTGTAACTTGCTCAGTATGCTGAGCCCTGCTACATTCTCCCACTCTAAATTGCTTCTTTCCCTCAATGGCACACTCAATGACTGATAGACATTAGGCTGAGATATCTTTTTCATACCCTCAGTATGGCAAGGGTAGCTCTCCCTGCCCCTACCCCTGTTGGTATTTGATTCTAGTTACTCATGGACTGCACGAGTCGAGCGAGGCTTGAACAAACAGCTCAGTTCTCAAAAATATACCCAAAAGTACTATTTCCATTATTGCCATAATAAAATTACCATACATTATAATTAAGATAAAAGATCAATTGCTAGCAAACAGAACTTCCATTTTTTATGTCACTGGCACACACCCATTTCATTCAAAGTCTGGCATCAGTTGTTTTCAATGTTTGGATGAAACATTATTAGGTCTACAGTCTATTCAGATCAATGTTTTGTGTCTTCACTAAACACCTTTATCACAAAACCTAAAAGACAGATCTACAGAAGATAATACAGTCACAGTCTAAGGCATTATGATTAAGTCGTTTATTGTGACAATCCTGATCCAAAACAAAAAAGCTATGTCTACTCGGCTCATGACCTTACATTTTCAATAGTTTATATCTGAAAATTATGCGATTTGGTACTTTGTCTCCACTTCTGAAGAATCTGTCATGAATCTGATTCATGTTGCTGAAAAACAAAAAGGTTTCCACAGCATGGATAAGCAGACCTACATAGAAGTAACATACTACTTTATACAGAAGACAGAGAAACAACATGTATTTTTATTAGTTTTTGAAATCTGACTGTCTTTAATAGGCAATAGACTTACAGTATACCAACCCATAGTTTGGCTCTATTAAAAAATGAAGAGCAGCACTAAGCGCTTGACCCTGTTCACCCTGTTTTTTTTGGTAGTGTAACACAGCTTAGCTTTAGACTAGAAGTCTGTAAATGGTTTCTGGCCATGTGAAAAAAGCATTTATTGGCTGAATGCTTGTGCTATTACTATTGCTAGAAATGCAGTTTTTATTCACTTGTGTCAGGCTGCAAAGTTGGTATAAGACATTACAAACATTAGGATGGCAATATTTATTTCTGACTCTGAGTATACTTTGGGTAAATGTGCTGTTCCAAATACTGATGGACAATTTACCACAGTGATAAAACAGCTCAGCTATTATCTTATGTAATGTTGTGCCCAGGCACAAATGGCTTTAAACTTGAGCAAGAGTTTGTTTTGATCAGAACACAATCAATTAAATCTACATGTTTTCACAATTGACACAGTTGTAACTTGATATTCAAGGTGTCCAAACATAAATTGAGGTCACCTTTCTGAGCCATTATAACTGCCATGTCAAGCTCTGATTTAGTATTGGAAAGAGGTGAGTATTTTCTAAATATAGTAAATGAACTTCACTCTAAATCTTGTTACACTGTACATTCCTCATTTGGTACTTTTCTGAAGGAGAGGGAATACTTTTTTCAAATATTTTTACAAGATATAAAGCCTGTGCACTGTCACTATGTATAACATATAGCATTTTAATATGTTTTGCATTGTGTGCACCACACAAAAAACCAAAACATGCAAACACAAAAAGACCCATCTGCCACTCTACATCCTATTTGTTTGATTACAATTCAATAGCATGATACAAAAAGAAAACCTTCAGCGGGATTTTTGACAGAATAAAGCATGGCTTTCTGACAGGCTGGCTCAGCATGCTTAACTGTACTTTCTGTTGAAACTGGCAAAATCTCTCTGTCTTTTCAAAATTCAGGGTTCAGTGGTTTCACCAGACCCGGAGGCACTCTGTAACATATGAACTTTTATCTCTAATGCCACAGACGGTATTGCACATGAAGTAACATCACCTTAGCTGAAAAAACCTGGCAGTGGTAATATTGAGGTAGGGTGAAAGGCATACCCTTTCAAATCCAATTTGCAGACTTTATTACACTTTCGTAAAAAAAAAAATCTATACTTGTCATTATATTACTTTGGGTAAAAAATAAAACAATCAAATGAGAATAACATGGTCCAAGTGAAAGGAAAATATACAGAAGCCATCCAAAGACCTTGAATAAAATAACATTCACTTCTATCTTTATTCCTTGAAAGTGAATGAATTTGATATTTACACCCGTCAGTTGGTATTATGGATGTGATTTGGAAATGTATTAAAAATGCCCTTATGTACCCTTAATGGATTTATAGTATTTTGTACAATCTCGCAGTTCCAGGTCTTATTTATATTGATTTTCTTTTGTACTCAGACTACAGTATGTTTCAGTTTATTCAGTTCTTAAATATATCTCATGTTTTACATACTGTAGAGCCATGTAAAGTATTTGTATCTGTAAAAATCACAAAAGCATTACACTAAACTGTACTTCAGTCACCTTTATCACTCCATGAATAAATGTCTGAACCACAGTATTGTTCTTTCTTTCTTGTTTAATTTTAACTGCATGGTTTTTCAAACCTTCTTTTATCGAATTTTCAAATCCTAATGATAGATCTTGGGTGGTGTACCTCCATTATTTTGTTCATTTATAACAGAAAAAACACAGGTCTGTAAAAAACGACTATAATAGCTAAAACAGATCTCTCTCACTCACCACTAGATAATGGTAACAAGCATAAACATCCCACCTAATTTATTATATTTTCATATATTTTATATAACTTTACTGTAGTCCTACAGTGCATAGCTGAATTCTAAAACACATCAATTATCTTGTAAAATGAAAGAACTTTTGTTACGATTCTTAAAGATTTGTGTACGACTCATTTTCAGAAGAGATTTTTGGTTACAAATACTGTATATGCCACAATATTTGGATTTCCTGAGCCACAATACTGTACTTCCAAGCATACATCACACAGAGAAAGGGGGTTTCTAGCATTGCTATTTGCTTTTACTCTCCAATATGAGAGAACCTGTCAGTGTGAGACAGGATAACCAATCCAGGAAACAAAATCTACAAAAAACAGTCAGAAACTCAAATCCTAAACATACTCTGTGTGAGTTACAGTATGTTCTTTCCCACATTACTATAGGAACTCTACTGACATAATCAGACAAATACTATAGCTACTACACTGCAATATTCTTTAGAATTCATGCCAGAAATGGTAAGATTTATGCAGGGTACACTTAAAATTGTTCACATGCCCACATTCTATATTACTGCAGCCGGTACCAGGTTACTGCTCAGCAAGGTGCCCATATCGAAGTCTCATTGATATTCAGCATTACTTCAGAGCGTCAGCTTGTTCTCTGTGATAATCTAAGTTGAAAGGACCACAGAGACACACTGTCTATTTCACTTTTTTTCTACTGTTCCACTTAGCAATTGTTTAGATCAATTTTGCACAAGAAGAGCATGTAATAATTTCCCCAGCCTTTATCTCTGCATGAAATTGTTGTGAAGGTCCCTTCAGTCCATCCAACATTGCAGGAGAAGAGCAGCTGAGAAGCCTGCATGCTTTTAAAATCAAAATGATTGTCAGCTTCACAAAGAAAACAGAGATAGTGACAGAACCAAATGCAGACAGCAGTCAAGGATACACAGATGGACCTTTGGATGCTGGTCTCAGAAAAGAAGAAAGCTCTTTGTATTTATCATGTCAAAAGCCGTAATGTAATACCAAGATAATTGTTATTCATTGGATTTCTTTCCCCTTCAACCTGTGAAGTCCAGTTAAATTTAACAAAACTAGGTGTATTTAATTTGAAAAGGAATTATTAATAAAAATGAATTCTACTGTATATAATGTGGTTTCCTGTAATTGCAGTTTTCCTTTAAAACACACTATAAGAGAAGCCAGTGACATGGGAACACAAGAGTAGACAGAAGCTGTGGACAGCAAACGTTTCAAAGAGAAAACATGACCATACTGTACTATATCTCAAGATATGACCTATCAAGCAATTAAAAATAAACATCTGGTGGAGTTTTAGGATGACAAGTACTGCTCTCTGAGTCATATTTTTCTTGCTTTTAGTGGCATTTGTATTCATCTTGGTGTGTTCGCTTTCGTAAAGTTTCCTAATGTTGAGGAGGGCAAAAACTCTTGTTCTGCACAAGACATACAGTACCTTAGTGTCCAGTGCCAAAGGATGCATAACAAGGTGAGCTATTGCACTGAGAGAGACAAACTTTTTTCACAAATTTAAGTCCAACAGAAAAAGCATCAGCATTGTCGGTTTAATTGTAATGCTTGATATTAATTCAAGGTTTTTCTTGATTTCAGCATTACTTCAGAGCGTCAGCTTGTTTAATATTTGACAATGTTTCCCTAGACTAAATGGAAATTAGGAAATACATTTCATATTGTGATAAATGATCAATTTAAAACATGAAAGGATGGTTATTTTATTATCAAAGTGCTTTGAGAAGCCACCTTTAAAGGCACTATATAAAATAAAGATTGTTATTATTTTATATATATACTATAAAAATGTATATTGTATCTTTGAAAAGATAAATCTGCTAGTAAGAAATAATAACCTCTTTTGGGATTAAAAAGGGTGGAGATAGTTGGGGTAAGAAAATAATACTAATAATATTAACTTCCTAACAGGCTCTGACCCTTTTCCTAGAAATGCAGTATGGATGGATTAAATCGGAAATATTAGTTAAATTATATTTTATTCAGTAGCAAGTAATTGTCAATGACAACTCAAGGAGAAATTCCTTATTTTATCTTTGGACTACACATTCAAACCAAGTTTCCTTTTATCTCTTCAAATGATTTTAACTCTATAATTAAGACACATTCAAAGTTACAATAACTGAATGCATGTCCTATTATGCAAGGTCGAAATTTGACCTCTTAATCCATTCCACTTTTATGACAAGGCAATGTTCAATGTCATGATAACACTCAAAACTATAATCTAAAGAAAAAAGACATTGACCAGTTGATCGGTCATTCAATCAAGTAATCAATCTGCTGTATCTAAAACTCAAGGCTTTTTTCCATTTGATGTGATCTAATGGGCGAACACGCATGAAGAATGAGGCCCCCAAATGATAACTAATGATTACAATTTAAAAATATGGGCAGAAACGTACACATGCATGTGTATTATTTTAAATGAGATTGAACGGAATTCTGCAAACCGTCTATGTCTTTGGGGATCAATTCATTTTGTTGCATATTGTTTAGAAATTGTTTCACTCCATTGAGCCTTCATCTAAAAGTTTTGTCCTAAATCTTAGGATGCTTAATGTTTGCAGTTTAATTACTAATTGATTTCTTTTGTTTCCTTCTTCCTAATCTAAAAAAAATGAACAGCAAATAGCTTGCTTCTCTCAGCAGAGATAGGAGAGACAATACAATACAATGACCTCTCTGTTGTTGTGAAATCAGAGGTGGTCTCCCAACACCTCAAAGTAAGTCTTGGAATGCTGGGAGATTGGAGAGGAAGTTGGTAGTATAAACACAGAAATCTAAAACTACTGTAGGTGCTGTTTGTGGTGTTTTTCAGTTAGGAGAACTTAAGAGAGGGGAACACCTTTACTCCTGAATTAAAGTTTAAGAGAAATGAGTCTTTTCACATAGAGTTTTGCTTTAAGCTTTCTGTTTGTAGAATCCATCTCATAAGATATTGTAACGCTTACGGCCGACAAGCACTGTGTGTAAGAGCCGGCGTACCAGAGCGGGTGACGTCACCGCCCTTCCCTGTGATAGCAGGACCACAGCTACTGGGCTGTGGAGAGATCTCTCTTTAGCTCACGGGGCTAGGTCGCTGCAGAGAGACGCGGAAGTCCCGGGTTCGAGCCTCCAGTCGGGATGGGGCCGACCAGATGCGGCAAGGGCGCCCGCCTGAGCCCCCGTTGCGTTACAATATCATTAGGGTAATAAAGTGTATTCTTTATTCATGCCTTTGTGAAAAATAATGTAGAAATCAGCCCTCAGCTCATTAATGGTGTCAGCCTGCCACCATTTGAACCAATGCTGGCTAAAAACAGGAGATATTTCTGAGTACATTTTTGTAATTATTTAATTTTAAGAAATACATTTGCTTCTTTCTAGCAATAAAAAACAAGAATAAAATTAGAATTTAATGGCTTAGTTGAGACTTAAATGAACAGTCAAGGTCAATGTTGGCTCATTTATATTCCATTAAGCAACAGGAACATAAAAAAAAGACCCTTTACATGTTTTATTTAATCTTGAAATATTTGTCAAATATTTAAGGTCAAAAAAGTTTGAAATCACTAAGCAGCAATAGTGCAGAAGACAACTAGAACAGTGATCTAAAGGTTTTATGAAGTGAATAGTTAAACTATTAGTCATAAAGTAAAAAAAAAAATGTTGCCTGAATCATTTTCTAAATCACATTAGGTCTTGGCTATGTGTAATATAGGGTGTCAGTTTTCAAATCAATCTAGGAAGGCTGAGAAGACACTTGTTAATTGTGTTTCTGATATCAGAACATATGGTATTTTTGACACATTTTTTGTTAACTAGATGTTAACTAGATGTCCTATTTTACACAGTCGAAATACAACCATGCCTTACAGAGCAACACAGACAACGAGTGCATTAAATGTTTTTTCCACATCTTCGAAAGTTTGTAAACAACTGCAGCTTTCTTATGGGACCTCCTAGCAAACTGTTGTGTGCCAAATGTAAATATGCAACACTTTGTTTACTGTTATGAATGAAAGTTCGATTATAAAGTTCCATTAGGAAGAATTAATTCCAATATGTTATGAAAGTTCCATTAACAATTGATTTCTTTTTAAATGAATGCGTTTATGGTTTTAGAATGTGTAGACTTGCTGATAATATTTGCCAAGTGTACCTGAAAAACCCCATCTATGAATGTCAGTGCCTGGTAAAGTCTAGATTATTTTTATTTTGCATTTCTTTCTAGTGGATTGTATTTTTTGTAAAGTACCAAATAAAAGGGCCCCATCAGTTAGGTTCCAGTACAAAACTAATCCAAGTCTTTATTGCTCTTCAGTCCTTGATTGAAGGTGGTTTAAAGATTGGGATGTATTGAAATTCTGGCAGTGCCTACAGACATCTGTAATATCCGATAGATCTGAAAATTGAAACTGAGCCCCTAGTGTTTCTGTCTCAGCTACCTCACTACAAATATTTGGACAGCTTGCATCTGGATCTGTGAAGATAACACACTTATTAATAAACAAACAGGCCAATTATTGGAGGCTGTAAGAAATGAGAAATTGGATTAGGTCAGCACAAGGGTGATTTCAGCAAAGCAAAAAACATGAGCCACAGCACTCTACTAAGATTCCAATACAGCTCTGGACCCTCAAATGCCTTGAAGATGGTGATCAGGCTGCTTACAAGATTCAAACATAAAAAGCATAAATTTTATTACAGGCAAGAATAGGTTGTTTGTCCAGTTTTGCAGATTTGGTTGCTTAGCAGTTTAAATTTTAAAGAATCTCTTGGGGCCAGTAGTCAGGTGAAATAATAATAATAATAATAATAATAATAATAATAATAATAATAATAATAATAATAATAATAATAATAATAATAATAATAATAATAATAATAACCATTGTATTCTGTATTAAAAACAACACCAGTACTTGTGCGCCAGTGCCTTTGTCCTTGGGTCCCTGTTTCATACTGAAATTGAAGCTGTCTTAGTATTTAAATACTATCCCTCGAATCCCAATAATTTCCTTTGTCACAGACTGAAGAGATTCTGTTCCTTGAACTTCAATCTTGTAATCCAAAATTAACTTAGCACTGTCTGTACATGAGCCAGAGACCATGTGACCTCATATCAGCAACAAGCTCTCAATTACAATTTGATTCATCTATTGAAAAAGTGTTAATAATATTTCAGCCTGTTATAATGAGAGGGTTGCTTGCCAGATGTGCAATTAGTACTGTATTTTCCTGATTAGAAAGAAAAACATCATTTTACAGAGTCATCAAGGAAATTTAAATATGAACAAAGAACAACATGAGAATATTTTTGGTTTAAAACAAGTGATGGAAATTTACCTTGAAGAAATGGGACCTAACACATATTAAGACCCAGAAAGAAGGCTAAAATAAATCTGATACATTTGGTGGATGTAATGGATATGACAGTACCCATCTTTTTTTCATAAAGAAGCAGTTTAAATATTTAATGCCTGTCCTTATCTCATATCAATAGTGGAAACGCAGGTATATAGGAATCTTCTGGTCTTCAATATAGTGGACCTGTTAAATAATTCATGACTATATAAAAGTCAATAAAATTTGCCATACCTCTGGTCATTACGATTCCTGCCAAGACTTTGTGGCGTGCGTGCAAGGACGTGCAGCTGTCTGCCAGCTCGCTGTATTTCTTGGTCACCAATTGGAATATTGAATCTGCAAACTCCTGCAAGACACAATCGGTTCTTTATTTCTTTTTTACACAAATATGTAGATGCTTTTATATTACTAACTTGCTTTAGCTATCTGGTTATCTGCCTTTCTTTCCAAACATCTGTTGATACATGCTGCAGTTAAGAAATTCTAGTCATTCTGAGTGGTTCACAGCAATATTTGCTAAACCTTATCAACCTGCAAGAGTACAAATTTGTGTTACAATGACAGTGGTTGAGCCCATGAGAAAATAATGTTTAGTGGAAGCAATTTCACACATCGAATGACAGCTTCTTCCTTTTTCGTGTGATTCCAGTTTATCTCATTTTAACCTAAATTTGTAAGTTGCAGATTTATCTGCCTTGTTACACACAAATAAAAATAAAAATATACACATTAGTTTTTTCTTTAACTTAATTGTAAGGTAGGGGATCTAGAGCATTATGTTCCTTACAAAAATAAGGCACATTTAAGTAAATACTCAATAATGTAATTCCAACTCAAAAATGATATTTTGTTACCAGCATCTACCTCCTGCACAGTCTCTAACAATAACACTTCACAATGCATATTACATTATTTTTCATGAAAAAACAGGTAATTATAATAGGCACGTTGTTTAAATGTTGATACCATTTATTTACTAGAACTGTTGCACTCATAAAAAGTTTTCTTTAAAAAAAAATGGAGAATATTAAAGAGCTTAAAAGTTCAGACGAGCCATCTGCAATTCCAATTCCACATCTACAGCATTTTCCCATTAAAGAAATTGTTTAGCTTCCATTTTTAAATTGGAACAGAAGCTCTCTAAATCCAGCCCATACTGTTTGGCAGATGTCAACATTCTGCACACATAGGCTTCACACATTCTTGACCCTATGTACTTTATGCTATTTTGTGTTCTAATTATCATTTTAGCCCCTGCAGTCAAGGCAAAAAGCACATATTATTAAACATAAACAAAACAATTGAGCCAGTTCCATGCAGCATTCTGCAGATCTCTCGAAGGAAACAATCAGATAATTGAATGGATAGTTAAAAATAAGTACATATTTTATAGTCTCTATGCTGACAAAAGCAGAAAAGGTGACATTTCACGCAGCTGCTGTAGCAAACAAAATTCAATGAATTGTGGCAGGCACTGTTGAATATCTGTTTTCAGCTTCATGAGAAATGGATTAGACTCAAGGTTAGGTTTTGCAGGAGAATTTACCAATCTAGTGAATAATTGCTTCTGTAGCGGCTAGACTTTTTGAGCTCATAAGAACATAAGAACAGTTACAAACGAGAGGATGCCATTTCTCCCAGTTCAAAGGTTCTCAATCTTTTGAACAGAAAAAAGCCTTTTTTGATCAGAAGAATCTTTAAGCTAAATATAAGAAGTGAGTGGGTTAATCAAAAATTGTGCATTTAAGTGTACCGGGGATCATTTTTGCTGTGGAAGGCAAATAAGGCCTGTTAACCAGAACTGAAAATTAAACATTTTTGAGAATTTTCTTTGCCGTTTCCTTCTAAGGACATATTCACAGAACTCCCATTAATGAGGCACATGGGAGGCTGGGTGAAGGCCATGTTATTTTATTTATGATATTGTAACGAGCTTGCCTGTAGGGCGAGCGACTCAGGTTCAATACCTCAGCTGGGTGTGCTGTGGTCAGCAATGCTCTATGGCTAGGCTGGTAAGGGGGCAATGCAGTATTTGTGTCTTCTGGTGCAGCAGCGAAGATGCACGTAACCTAATTACTGCCTTACCAGAGGGAATAGCTCTGCAGGTGATGTGGTACTGAATATGCCTACACTGCCAGCAATCTGGGCTCGATTCCTGTTCTACACCCCTTTCTCCTCCAGTGTTTTACAATGTACTTTATAGCATAAAGCTCTATATCATCTACTATTAAATGCCTTTTATCAAGGATATACTAGTAATGTCAGACCTTCACTAGCTATACAGTATAAAGGTAGCTCAGTCACTGTTGTAAGGCCCAGACATTTTACTTAACTCATCTTATTCACATACTTTTTAACACAGCTGAAGTCACACCCCTGATTCCTGAAGTCACCCACCAAACATTGTTGGACAATAAAAAAATCAAATGAAATCAGCAATTATAAATCAAATGGACTAATTTTGCAAATTAACTAAAATTAAAGTAATCAGCATGCCCCTGTTTTCTGCTGGTAAACAGTACCTACTGTAGCTGAAAAACATTACCTTTAAGTGCCCCATTGTTAACATTTCTATCAATGGAGCTGCAATTTAAATAGAAGATTTTATAGATAGGGTGGCACGGTCATGCAGCCGTTAACATTGCTGACACATAGTGTTGGGGCTCTGGGTTTAATTTCAGACCTGGGGTGCTATCTGTGTGGAGTTTGTATGTTCTCCCTGTGTTCCTGTGGGTTTACCCAAGGTGCTCTGGTTTCCTCCCACTGTCCAAAAACATATGGGTCGGTTAATTGGCTTCTGGGAAAAATTGGCCTGTGTGTGCTTGTATATGTCTTTGTGTTTCCTGTGATAGACTAGTATCCTGTTAAGGATGTACCCTGCCGTGTGCCTGATACTTGCTGGGACAAATTCTGGCTCCCTTGTGACCCTGAAGAGGATGAAGTAGTGCAAAAATTGATGGGCTTTATAGATATTCTCCAAAATATTTGAAATGCCACATATATTTCCTTCAAAATGGTAACATTTCAAGGCTTTTTTTACAGAGAAAATACAGTAGCCCTTTGAAACAACCAAGGAGTGTAAATGCAGTGCACATTCCTTCTGTCACTATTTATCTGTACACATTACAGTACTAATCTCCAAACTTTTGATATAGATGTCCATGAAAAAACAACAGCAATAAAAAGTGCTTTCAAGCTGAAGAATGTTTTCCTTGAATTCGGTGGCAGGAACAGAATAGTGGTACAATAAATTCATCTATATTTTATGGAACATTAAGAATTTGGTGGGCACAATTTTGTGTAATGTTGATGGGCTTTTGTAAAAAAACAACAACTTTTAAACAGATTTGTGATTAAGGCATACAATATTGTAAAAAAAAAAACAATTTAAAATATATTGGTAACACATTTTAGTGCTATTCTGCTCAAGATAAAATAATTCTGAAAAAGGAGAAGGATGCGAATCAGATAAAAAAAACACTTATTTCACATGCACAAAATGTTAACTCAAAAATGTTGAACCCCAGTTTAACCATTTTAATACAAATCAAAATTAATACTTTCAAACACTGTATTATAAAGTGTTACCTATTGCACTATGCAGTAAATAGAGTCTAGAAAAAAATATCAAAAGATAAAAGGTAAAAAATATCAACTCACATGTACACCTTCTATAATAACAAGAAAACTATTAGCATAAGCCATCAATAAGATCCGTTAAATCACCCATCATAACACTGGTGTAAGAAAATAAGTTGAAATAGGAAAATAAGAATAGAAAGGCAGAAGCTCATGTGTTTTATAAAACGCTGCAGTGTTATGAAAGCAAAACAAAATTTCAGACTGAAAGTTTTGTAACATAAATGGAAGTTGGTCCAAACAGTGAAGCACAGATGTGGATAAAGTTATTTTTTCCTGTTTCTGCAATCAGGCTTGTTTCGTGGTCAATGTTATAGAACTCAGGACCTATTAATGCTGTAGTGAATCAGGGTATCTTGAAACATAACCTGCCCTCTTTAGAGAAGAATCTGTTAGGGTCAGGTTATAGTTTTAACATGAAAATAGCACTTGGAGCATTTCAGTTTCATTCCCTATGTTTGTGAAGAGGATCAATGTCTTTGTGCTTTCGTTACACTTACTGTTCTTGGATCTCCATCTGAACCACCAGTTGCGTTAGGATTTGAAAATGATTTGAGTGTGGCATCCCAAGAGCAATGTATATTGCAATGGAGGAAAATGCAGTGAAAAGTTTTTTAAAATGGACAATTTTTAAATTAAACAAAGTGCCTTAAATGACAAAAACAGAATGTCCTTTTTATAAAAAAGACAGAATTGTTTAGTATGATTTATTTTAATAATACACAATACACACACCACTTACATGCATTTGGATAATTTAAACTTCCCTGCTCAGAGGTTGCTGGGAACCCATTTAGGTCATTTGGTTGCTAGTCGGTGTCTGTGTGTAGACCATCTCATCCAGCTATTTCCTTTAAGTAGTCAAGGTATTAGCTTTGAAAAAATAATTGACTAGCTTGTTCTAGACATCTACAAACCTTTATTTAAAGCGTCTTCTGTTCTCAGTTTTAAATGCTCTTACTAACGGTTTCAACCTGTACCATCTTATTTGTAATCCACTGCTGATTCTGAAGAAATCCAATGGGTTGATTTTTTTTTAATGTCTTTGGGGATTTTGAATAACTGGATCAGGTGACCTCATCATTGTTCCTGCTCAAGACTAAGACGATTCAGGTGATCTTTAAAGTCTAAATATACCATATTGTATTCTCTGTTTATATCCATTACCGCTGTTACTTCTTCAAGAAACACAGCTTGGTTTTCTCAGTTTGGAAGATTGTGACAGAATGCCAATACTGACACAAGATCTGTGTAAAAGGGCTTCAGATATGTTACCTGTCAGGGCATGTGAGATTGGAAATAGATCACACTGCCACCATACCTCATTTAGTTCAGTGCATTCATTTTTCCACAGTACTACTATAAAAAAGGCATTTCTAGGAAGAGCACAGTGAAGAGTGACCTGATTATTTTGGTGTCTGAAATTAATGTCATAGTTAGATTAAAGGAACTGAATGTATTTACCAAAGGAGATTTACCAAAGGGATGTGATCTAGGTAAAGCCCTGAAAGTTGTCAACAACAACAAGCTAAAAAGGAGCACTTCAGTATCTACAAGAAAACAAAAATCTGGAAAGTAGAAAATACAGCTACTTAGAAGGTATTGAACTTACTACTGTATATACTGTAAATCTGGAAAGTTCTGAGGGATCTTATTGCATTTAAAATAATTATTTATAACTTATTAATACTACTATTATCATTTATATTTTAAAAATAAATGCATTGATCTTATTAAGGGACTGACTAATATAAGAAATGGTAGTAAAAATAATTCTCTGTATGGACTAGCTTTTTTGCTTTGCTACACATCTATCTATACAGGACAGTATATCTCAGGAACTGACCATTTAGAAAATATTCAAACCATTATTACAAAAGTCCCCATTGATTAAAGTGTATATTTATATATTATTGAATATTTTAAACATGTTCACAGAATTTATTATTAAGTGTTACAACAATATTGCATATTACATAAAATAGTTCTACAGTAATTAAATTAGAAATACTCGTACAATAAACAATTAATAAACACAATATACTGTATAATACTGCATTATAATTAAAAACATTCAAAACAATGGTTCCAAATATCTAAAACTGTTCTTTACTTAACCACTGAAGAATTATGTTACTACCTCTTACAGGAGTTGAAATCTTTTCATTTGTTACACATTTTAAACCTGAAGAAGGGTCATGGTTCAGTGCTTTCTAATGTCTTCCTGTTGCATAATTCATATTATTGTGTCAGATTGTAGCTGTACTGTATTTTCTGCTATGTCTTTAGTTTTTTTTCAATATAAATTGGACTGCATAGGCATTTGCGTTTATATATCACAAACTGAATTACAGTTAATAATATCTCAAAATACCCATTTTAATATGAAAATGAATGATTTCAGAACTTAATATTATATGTATCATTTGCTGCAGTAATAATTATGTTGTAATGCGCTCGTTGGATAGATTACATATCCAATTGGTGTTTTAAAAATGGATAAACCAGCACACCTCTTGACTGATACTTTCTTTAAATTAAAACCTTAGAGGAGCAGTAACAAAACATGATAATTGTGTATAACATTATCCAACATTTTTAGTTTTCCAGAATTATTTTCTTAACATAATTAGAGATATATTTGTTCATTGATAAATGACAGCTTTTCCTCTGTAGACTCATTAATTTTGTAACTAAAAGTGTATTTATACACATTCCCAATAATCTTTTGTAGCTTCTACAGATGTCTTTAAATTACAAAAAATCCATATTGAGATTCACTGTTACAATGTTTTAAATGGTATAGCTTGTATAAATTGACTATATACTAACTTTTATGTTTAAAAAAGTAGTTAATTAATTTAGTAATAACAATAAATAGTAGTAATAATTTTGCATAAAAGCCTGCTTTATTAAATTTACCTTCTATCTACATTCACATACAAATGTTTCACATACAAACTGCTTTCTCCATGTTACATTTCAGACCTGGACATATATTAATATAATCTGACATACAGTATGTGTAATTATATACAGTATATGTGAGTATTAACATGTATATAGTATACAGTATATATACTATAGTATGTGTTTATATTAATATAATCTCTAAAAAGCATCAGCTCTTCCCATATGACATAGATAGCATTACTATACTCATTTTACAATTAAAGTTTTTTAAGGCTTTATATGCAGTACATGCACTTTTACATACACACCAATTCACAGAGTTTAACATGTATACAATGCAATGGCAATTACAAGTTTTACAAAAAACAACTGCAAAATCTCTCCAGATATACAATATATGGATAGTTTCAACATATTCCATGTTCACTACACATGGCTACATTATATAAACAGTATATATATATTTGTTTAAATATACAAGGGTGTTTCAGATGAAGTTTGGGAGAACATGTTTAATGAATAAGAGGCCTTCCCTGGATTTAATCCAAAACACCCTTGTGTTGTCTATTTAGATTATATTTAACTACAGTGTACAAATAAATGAGTGAAAAAGAAATTTTAAATGACCAGAAAATCACAATGTTTCAGGACATTTCAGATAGATGTCCTTCTTCAGCTGGTTAGAAAAAATGTAACCTTTGTAATCATTTAAACTTTGTGTACAACCCAAAAACTTCATTCTAGAACACAATCACAGTATTTGTTGTCTCAAGAGAAAAATACAATAACTACTCAGTATGAATGTTCTTGTAAAATCCCCTGCCAGCAATTTTCCATTTATTGCTTAGGTAATGTAGAATATGCCAATTTCCGAGTATTCTCTCAGAACTCAATATTGTGCCAAAAAACAAATGTCAACAGGGAAATTTTCTCTGCCGATCCTTGACCTAGAAGTCCTTTCCTTTGGGGAAGTATCTGACAAAGGAAACATGCACACTGCATAATTCAGAATAAAGCAAACATCTTGCTGTCTGAGTGCTGTGTGCACTGTGGAACACACCTCAGGTGTCAAGCTATGCTGTGGCTGCAGATTTCAAATCGCTACAAGTTTTTCGTCTCAGATGTGACATACTGTATCTATGCATACAGGTACAGTCTTACAACAAAACAAAAGCCAGAATATTGTCAAAGACTAATTAAACACATTGCCATATGGTACTATTATTAGTTAAAGGTAGACATATGCAGTACAAACCTGCATCTACAGTATGTAATTTGTCCTCTGTTTTTTACACCTTAGGTGTTCTTTACTGGTAAAGGTTTCATCGTCTTTAAGTGAGCTTTAAAATAATGTGAAAATAAGTTGTTTAGCTTGCTATTCATTTACTAAAACACTGCAACAGACTGTCTAATTAGATCAGGGTAGCAGGGCAGTGAATACGTCAAATACTAAAGAAAGTGAATGCCCCCAAATAGTTTTATAAGAATGCCTGGTTTTTGTATACTTACTCAATTCTTAAATTATATGTATATACAATATTTTTTTCAGCTTTAGATTTTTTCATACCTAAATCTGGAAAACATTATATTATTTAAATAGTATAATGTTACTTGTGCATCATTTAATTATTTTCTGTTATTAATTATTGGGTAAAAATATGGGGCCCTATATTCAAAATACTTATGTACCTACATGACATCTAAGCATCTAAGTGTTTTGAATATTGAACCGATACTTTTTTCCCACTTGCCAGTGTAAAGGATGTCTTCTCTGAATGCACTTATGCACCATATTAAATTAAGTATACTGTATATTATTATTTTAATGCTTTACTAAAACATTTAATTATTCCCAATTTCACTTAAACATGGAAACATGGGTTTTGAATGGATTCCTTTAAAATAAAACCTATCCATCAATGTAATCCAATGCTAAAAAACTCTAATATTTAATTTGCTTTACTGTACTATTATCTGATTAGCTGAAGGAATTGTATAACTGTCTGTCTAGGGACAGACAGAAACCTGTCTTCTCTTATTGAGTTTTTAAATTTTTGGAAACTTCTCATTAAAGGCTCTGTGACTGCAGCACGTCTCTTTGTTTGGACACCTGAATGAGAAAATGTTTCCCATCAGACCAGTTTACGACTTACATACCTCCAAATCTTGTTTAAATAAAAAAGAAGCAATGGAAATTTGTAAAATTATGGTAATAGAACTTCTGAGTAATATGTAGCGAGTTACAGTGCCTAGCACTATGAATGAAATCCGAGGTAAAAGATAGGACTAGCTTGCAATTAAATCTGTATTCAGTGGGAGAAGGTGGTAATGTACATTTCTGAATAGCACATCCATGATGCTGCAGAACACTGCTATATCAAGTTCCAAAATGCAATCATATGTCCCTGTGTGCGACTGCAATTTATTCAACCCCTCAATATCTTATCAGGTCCAGCCAGAGCTGCGATGACTGCATAAAAATAGGCCATGTCTTATATTTTTTATAGGTATTTAACAATTCATTCTCCCAGGTTTTAAGAGCATCTCTTTGGGCAGTATATTACCACTGTTTCCACAGTGAAAACGTATGCCTTTTGAAAAGTGATAACTATGCAGCCTTGCCTAGCGGTATTTTTTTATTTATTTACAACTTTCAAGTTCCAATTGCACATAATTTACGACAACATTTCCTCTGATTTGTTCCCTCTGCGTTGTCTCACTAAATATTCCCTCCACAGATTTAGATCTAGATTTCCAGCACAGGAGTGTTGATATTCTGTTCTCACCCACTTACTGTTATTGTTTTGCTGCCACCACACAAACAGAGTCTGACAACATCTCTGGAAGATGAACTGTGTGCAGATTTTAAAGCGTGATACAATGTTGCCTAAAACCATGTTCAACCTTTCCAACATAACGTCCAGATGGCTCTACAGCCTGTGCAACAGACTTTTCCCACTAATGCTTTTATCATTACCAGCAGGGTGTTGTCTCTCAGACCAGGCAAACTGTGTAACATAAAAACATTTCCTATTAGCCACATGCTTAATGCATTAAAAAAAGAATTAAAAAATAGATCAACATCTCAAAATATAATTATTCAATCTGCTTCCCCTCCTACTTAATGCATGACGAGATAGCTGACTTTTTGATGATGCCTGAGGATGATGGTATAAAAAAGAGAGTAAAATGCACACCTGACTCCTTCTGGGTGCTTTTTTGGATGTATGTTTTATGTTGAATTGATAGTGTTTGACAGAAAAACAGAGTGTGTACTGTATATGACTGAAGGTAGGCCATCAGTTAAGAGTCACACAATACAATGCAGCTCATCCTTTGCACAGCTAAAACTAGAGAAAGCATTCACTTTTGTCTGCTGTTCATTCATGGACTGTTGCCTTACCACGGTAGATCAGCTTATGTGTTGCATTGGCCCTAAAATGGAAGAGTCTCAGTGCCCAGGCTGGATTGGTTAAGTCAGAGGGACCAGATAAGTGATCCTCCAGGATGTGGTGTGAGTGAGGCTAACAGACTCCACAGCAAACAGAGATAGATTTGTGAACCATGATTTGTGAATGCAGATGCATTGGTCTGATGGTCTAAAAAAGCTGAAGGAGTTGCTGTGGTCGTCAGTGGGAGTGCAGTAAAACCCTTATGGATTATAAGCTAATAATTGAACCCAGCCCCATCTGATCATATTCCAAATGTGTACAGTAAACTCTAAACTCTGCAACTTAACATTATGCATTGTTATGCACCGACCAGCAATACTGATGAAGGCAGGAAAAACACATGGAATGAGCAACTACCGTCCACTGTGTTCAAGGTTCTCTCACACAATCCAATTCTGATCACTGGTGATCTTAATGCAAAGGTTGGCTCTGATAACACCATCATAAAATCAACTATGGAAAAACACAGCAGTGGATCTGCAGTATCAGTCAATGAAAATGAAGATTTTGTCATTGATCTCTGTGCTAAAAACAGATTTATAACTGGATAAATCACTTTTCCTGACATAGACATTTATAGACTTCACAATCATTTCTCAATAGGAAAGACATCAACTCAATTTGCCATGTCATTATTAATCATCAACAAAGAAGCAGATACAAATATTGATTACTATCTGCTGGCTGCAAATATCAAACTGAACTTCCAAAAATACCAAGATTGCAAGCCAGGCAAACTGGCCTCTGTCTACGACATCGAGATGCTTAAGATGAATTTAAGGACATCCAAAGAAATACTGCCATACCTATTTAATAGTATCTGGAAAGATAACACCATTCCTAAAGCCTAGACAACAGATAGTATTGTTAAACTTCCAAAGATATGTGACTTCAAATGAAATTCTGATTACTTTCAGTACCAAGAAAAGCAGTTTAAAGGATAGTGCTCTATTAGATTGAAAAAGTACTTGACTCAGCTTTGCAAAGAATAGTGTGGCTGCAGGAGAGTTTGTGAATGCCTCAATCAGATCTTTACACTTAGAAATAGAATTGAACAGTGTCTAAAACAGAATGCTCCTCTGTTAGTGAGTTTCATTGACTCCAAACAGTACTTGACAGTATTCATTGCAACAGTCTCTGAAAGATCCTAAACTCTTATGGAATTCCACTATAGCTCACCAGTCTGAACAGCAATTTTAGCGAACACTGTAGTGCTTGAATTAATGGCTCTCTTTTCCATTGGTTTCCTGTGGACAATGAGGTATGACAAGCCTGTGACCTTTCATCCATATTTCAAACAATGTGACTTGTTTTAATTTATTGGGAATTTAATTTCTGTTAGGCTATGTTGTTATGAGAATTTGGAGGCTTGCAAAGGATTCTTTTCTCTCATTTTGAAGACATGGACTTTACTAATGAGAGAGTGTTAGTAAAGTTAGTTAGTAAAAATAGGTCACTTCTTCTGGCCAAATAAGATATCAAAGACAGGATCCCAGTGCATCACACAGGAGATAAAGCGTTGCTTGGCCATGTGCTGAGAATGTACAGAAACAACACTTCTAATGCTGTCCTTTGAAGGACAACATAAAGTGATCAAATTAGGGGTTGACCTAGAACAATCTGGTTGTGAATAGTGCTTGTAGTGTAATTTTAGCCTAAATTATGTGATATAGGCTTTTATTATGGAAAGGTGGAATATTTGGCCAAAAACAGGGTCCAGGTGGTGACATGATTTAAATTCTATGTCCCTCAAGGGGTGAAGAAAATTAAGGTAAGCTAAAACTCCTGATCCAGTCAGGGAGGGGAATGTCTGCTAAGAGTGTTTAAATTCACACAGGGAATAGAAATGCTATCTAATCTAATGGACAGAGAGTTGTGTCTACATATGGATAGGTATTTTCACCACAGAGACAGAATGATGAAAGACAAAGATGGAAAATACTTCGTGCTCTCACTTAACTACTGACTTCAGAAAGCAAAACTAATCACCATTATTTCCAAATATTATTCATGTTCATTATTATTCATTCTTTGTCATTAATGACATAAATGCTTTTCTTTGCTGTGGTCTTTAAACATTTGCATTTTATAGTTTTTAAATACATGCTCAAATTCTGTTGCAAAATCATGAAATGTAGAAATATTAAAAACTGACACTTTTGAAATGTTATTAGCAAGAAATGTACAAAAAATATCAATAAATTTGTTAAGAGTAGCACTAACTACATTTGTAGCTCAAATGACGAAACTAGAGCAATCAGATTTCTATTTAATGCATTCCAGGTATTAACTTTTATCTGACTTTGAGCTCGCTGAGTGTTTTCTCATTGGCTTCTGACAACAGAGACAAAAACCACAGGGGACTGTCCCATTCCTTACCATCTGAATAAGCAGAACCGTGGACCTAGAGATTATGCAAACAGAAACAATATTATCTGCATGTACAAATGGCTGTTACATTTGAATAAATAAACACATCTCTAAAACCTATCAAATAAATGGTAAGAAAAAAAGTAGCTACAGTACATCTCTGGAAAGCATACACAATTTAAAACTGCTAACATTTTTAAACAAGAAACATATTCATTGTGATAATGCAATTGAATGTTTGCTGTGCAATTTGGTGAATGCTATTTAATTTTGAGTAATATTCAGTACTAAGTTCTATTTTGCTGATCTGTAAATGTAAATATTCTAAATGTAAGTGCATTTAAATATACAGACATATTATTCCTTTAGAATCGAATGTTTACTGTACGTACTGTATTATTAGATTTAATGCTTTTTTAGAGTGATTGAATGATCACAACAGTTTTAAAGTACTGATACAACTCTTCACTATAAAGAAAACTAATTCATGAAATAAAGAAGAAAGCAAATTTGGCATCTTAAAAAAAGTTCTTACTTAAGAACATAGCTCAGTAATATCAGTAGGCAGATGTGAATCAGGGAAAAGCTGATGCTAATTAGTGAATAAAGAGAATACATGTCTCACCATAAAACGAATTATTTACTTAATTACCATCACTTAGAACACTTTATACTAGGGTGTTTCACTAAGAGGAAAGGCCAGCAGTCCTACTACATTTTTATTTCTTGGTTATTTTTTTACATAATTCCGTGAGACCTGCTACTAAAGTTGGTATGCACAGCAGTCTGGGGACAGGGAAAATCCAAGCCTGATCCCTTAGTGGAGCAGACAAAACTAGCTGGTGAAAGTGAAACTGATATTGAAGCCATGGTCAGACAAGTAGGGCTTCAAGCTGGGTAAAAGAATGCAAAGCGAAAATTCAAATACAGTGAGCAGGCAGAGTCAAAACATGAAGGTCAGTCCAATCAAGGTAATGGGATGCAGGGTTTGAAACACAATCAAGATGGTCAAGTTCAGGGGAGAACTGAGAGACATGGTCAAAGACAAACGGCAAATATGTCATGAAAAACAAACACACAAGTGAGAAATGCCAAGAAACTTAAGAAATGACTCGATGGCTGAGCAAGGGATGTTGTTACTTTTTCATACCCTCTGTGGTTAGATACACTGTCAGTACTTAACCAGTTTCTGTGGAAGTATGTGTGGCATGAGCCGTCATTCACATGGGTTTGACAAATTCTCCATACAGTAAAAGATTTTTTAATGAATTCAAAGGAAGATAAATGAAATTTTCATACAGAAGAATTCTTTATGTTGATGTCATAAAATGTAGCATGCATCCCTTCACAGCTAAATTACTATTAAAACCAAAATCTTTACCCTAGAGATGATTATCATAACTTGCAACCTTCCTGATTCATAGTGGTAGACTCGGGTGTCAATATGTATAACTATGCATACTAAAAAGTCATCATCCTCAGTTTGCATGCCATCTGACAAATCTGTTTGCATTGGCCTTGCGTCTCCATTTGACCCTTTACTTGAAGTGTCTCCATGTTTGGATTTTAACCAGTGCCCACTGTTGGAGATCTGTTTGTTTCTTAAACGAAGCGACCTGGTAGCCTGGGTGTCTAGCAGAGAGCAATGGCGCATCTGGATCTGATCTTAAAGTCACAGGGCATGGTACTTTTAATCAACCAAAGGAAGATCCACCAATTGTGCATCCGTAGGCTGGGTACCAGAACCAAACCTGATGGTATCTCAGTCAATCACCAACTTTTGATGTCACCGCTTATAACTTATAACCCAACACATCTTCGCCTGTTAACCACTGAAGTGAAATTTCTTTCTAAACCGACAAACTGTTTTTTACAAACAGGTGACTGCAAGCAGTCCAAATCAGGACTTAAACTTTTCTCCAATATTCCAGGTTGAGAGAGTGAGTCAGTAAAATGCAAAATTCTGTCCAAGACATTCTTCCTGAAACAGAAGAAATCTTGTGTTTGAGAGCTGACTGTTATTTATGCCTGACAGTCGGACTCTTTCTTTTTTGTTGGATTCCAGAACATCCAAGCATATTCTGAACAAAGCTATAGCATGGAATGAACTGAGAACTTTTGCCTATGTTGTGGACTCCAAGAAGACAAACTGTACAGAGTATTTTTAAGGACCAAGTCAGCAGGATGCTACTTTAGCAGAGCTGCCTAAGCCCATGCAAGGCAAAGGATCTCTCTCCTCTGTCGGCCATGGACAAACCCAGCCAGCACAAAGTTTATCTCATCAAGGTTTGGCCAACGGATTGTTGAGAATAACTTCATTAATCACATAATGTTTTAGAACTATTCCTGCAAATACATGTTTAATTCACAATAGTGAATGTATATGTCTGAGCATGTAAATGTTATTTAGATATATGAAACTTATAGAACCTACAAACTAGACTGTACCAGATTACAGTCGATTTATATTTTAACTCTGAAGTTAACTCTGATCTTTGTAATCCCTGATTGAATGATCAGCCATTTGTGTTTACAGATCGTTTCACTGATATATTCTATTACGGTTGTTGCTTGTTATGCATGTTTCAGTTATATCAATGAATTGTAAACTGTATATTTAGAATGCGTGTGTGAGACCATAAATCATTATGCTTGGTTAGATCCTAAAAGTAGTCAAGTATTCTCACAATATACTGTTACAATTTCTGATTGTTACAGCAAATTAAAACCAATCTCCTATCCTCTGCATAGTTAAAAAGGTCAATTAAATTGATCAATGTACCTGTTATGTCAAGTGTTTTCAATCTTTTGAAAGGAAATGCTATAATTGTTGCAAATGGAAATGCTAACTTTATGCTTGAATTTCTCAGTTTGTAGTTTTTTTTTTGAGGGGTGCTGGTATGTGTTTGGGGATTTTGGCTGATGTTTGCCACCAACCAAAGTTCTTTGTTTATTAGCCAAATTATAGTATGGAATGCTTACAAACAGATGTAGCTTAATAATATGTTAGGTCACTGAAACCTATCCTTGGCTTTATAGCACATTTTTAGAACTAAACTCTGATAACACTCCTTATGTAGGGATAATAGCACTTGTAGGAAAAATGAAAGCTAACTTGAAGGGGTTTGAAATTACAGAGCACATGTTGTCAGGCTTTCATCTTTTAAAAAGAGGGCAGATACTCCATGGGTTGCAAGGGTTGTTCAGAAGAAGCTCATTAATCATTTTATGATTCAGGATGACCTTTACTCTCCAACAGATTGGCCACAAAAAAGCCATATTTACTAATGATGAGCCATGCCGTAGACTAATGATGAGCAATGCCGTAGATAAGTCTATGAAATATCTCCATACTGGCTGTAGTTTTACCAATCCCATTATTGAGCAATGATGGATTGTATCACGAAACTGAAGAGTGATGAAAATAACCATCTATCTGTATGTAAATGCAAGAAGAAGAAAGAACAACTTTGCTTCTTCACTAAAATTAGGCACTCTGTACCATAATGACAAACAAATGCAAATGTAAAAATGTATTTGCAAAGCAAATTGTGATATTGGCAATACAGCCATGTTCTACATGTATCAAATGCTACGCTTATTTAGTGTGGTGCTGAACCCAAAGCATGGCTGACTGAGTGCAAAGCATGCTTGGTGTCATGTCCGGCAGGCCTACACCCCTCCTAAAGCCTTCCAGCAAGCTATACATCATGAAATATTGATACGGTTCCACTACACTGCCACACCTGACATTTGATTCATAGCTTAAGGTGTTCTTTTTTAATTCTAAACAGTCAACAAGGGATCAAGGGAAAATGTCAAACGTGCACTGTTTTGAAAGCACGAGTGGCATGTCTGAAATTGGTAAAAGGACCAACCCAGGTAACTTGTTTTGATTTGGTGGCCTGTCATTTCTTTCTTCTCTCTGTTTTATGTTTCTTCAGTTTCCTTTTGCTCAGCACCTTTCCAGAAAAGAAGGCCTCTGCAGCCCTAACTTTCTACCATACCACTGCACGTTTCACATATTTATCTTTGCACATATCACCTGGAACTTGAATATTGCATTCGGTTTGCTTTTCACATTTGAATGACTTTTTATTATTTCCATTGACCAAAGTAAATTAAGAAATTGTTTCAGGCCCCACAAGACAGTATGGCAAAAAATCAATAATTGGATTTTAAAAGACTTCAAATGGCTTGAATACATTCATTTTCAGCACTATTCCCCCCCTTCCTGAACAGAAGTCATTTTGAGCACTAAATAGCCTCTTTTCGACCGTAACCGTGTATAAATTATAATTTAAGTATTATTGCATTTTTATGAGTACTGCTTTCTGTTCATGGCACACAGTTTAGAACACTTATATACTGTATAACAAAGAAATTCTGTTCATTAATAAAGCAGTTTTATTGTTCTTTTATAAAGGCATTAATACATTTTAGATCTTTGTAACAACAATAAAAGGTCATATCTTGTTGCAACAAGCTTATCTTATCTACCACATGCCCTATTTGGTGGTAAACATCCAAAACATTAGGACCTAAAGACATGATAAAATGATGTCAAATTATGACAAAGCATTTTCCGTTTTTACTAAATTATCAATATATCTGGATGACTAAATAATCTGTTTCAAGCTAAGCAGCATGTTTATCAAGATCACTTTCTAAAATAGTTTTAAAAAAGTATTAAACAGGCATTACTGTCAGCGAGGGCATTAGGAGGACCTGGTTAGACCATATGCGGTGCTGAAACTGAAGGTCTTGGCATCCCAATCCCAAAGGCAAAAGGCAAAAGCTGTAGTCAAGGCAAAAGAGCTGGGTCGAGTAGCCAGAAGAGTCAGGTCGAGTGAATCCAAATACGAAACGAGAAGTGAGGTGAAGTCGAAGCAGGAAGAAACAAGGTAGGGTAGCCAAAATTCAGGTCGAGAGTAGTAGTGCACACCAGAGAAAGCCAAGGGTTATTCTCAATGGTGAGCAAGGACTGACTGGAGTGAGAGGGTATAAATAGGGAAGAGCGTGAGGAATGACAATTGATTAATTAGTATGTGGGTGTTGGCGGTGAGAGGTACTCGTAGGAATGCGGTTCGTGACAATTACTCTCACTGTATGTTGTCTTCTTGAGACAGCGTTCAAACTTTCTATACAGTAAGTGCGTTTGAATTAATTTGATTTATGACCAACTGATAAAATCAAATCATGGGGTGCAGAACAGCAATGACTGAATACAATTCTGTATTAAGTTGCAAGGTGTTGGTCACCAGTGCTGTGGAAGGTCTGGCTTCAGGTATTTCTGTTTGTTGAATTCTGTGACAAATTTAAACATGGCTAAAGGCTCGTTTCCTTATTGTTAGCATTCAATTAATTAATTTTAAGTTAATCCTAATCATGCATTTTGTAGTGTATCATGCTCATAGGTATGGGGCCTGCAGAAGTATCCATTCGCCATTGGCTTCCTGGAATTGTCTGCGTTTAGAAAGTGCCGTGTGCCAGCGTGCATTATAGATGGAAAATACCTACCATCTTACCAAGTGGTCGTGGTCTTTTGGAGGTGTGGTCATTAACTTACCTTCAAAGCCAAGAACTAATTGGTCTTTGATCCACATCTCAGACTGTCTTCCCTACCAGCAATACATTACATTAGTGATGGAATGGGTTTATAAAGTGGTTCAGTTCTGTGGTGCAGTAAGGGTATATACAGTACTACTGCTGAGAGGGGGCAGAATAATGAGCACACCCACATACTGCATGGATGCACATACTGTAGTACTGAGTGTCTATGCTGTTTGCATATTTTTCATGACAGGATATCTAGTGTTAGGCTGCCTGCACGTAACGAAAAGACAAAATGATAGGGTGTTATATCTACAGTACCTGTAGTGCATAGTGTTGCATGCAAGTAGGAGAAACAAATTTGAAATATTAAATGGAAAAAAACAATGAACTTAAAACACTACTTAAGAAAAAATGTAGAGGATCTGGAATCAGTCCAGAAAAGTGCAGCTACTGTAGATACATTCCATGATTCAAAGGAATTTTCTATATTGACAGGCTAAAGTAACTGAATATTATTAGTTTTGAAACAAGAAAATTATGAGGGGATCTGATTCAAGTATTGAACACCATCAAAGGCATGGACAAACTCAACACAATGGGTGTCTTCACAACTAACAATCAAGCTCAAACCAGAAAGCAGAACGGAAAGTCAGGGGAGGTGCATAATAGAAGATGCTTTTTACATGAAGGATTCTGGAACAAGCTATCCAGCCATATTCTTCAAGTCAGTACGCCAGCATTTTTAAAGAAACAGATGGATGCTATTCTTGGATCAATTAGCTATTACAAAACAAATAAATGAACATTCTCTTGTTTGCAAGCCTTGCTATGTTCCTATTTTCTTAACTCAAAGCATCCTGGTACATAGAGAATGCGTCAAAGAAGTGGTATGCACTCACAACTTAATGCTTACACGGCACTACTACAACACCTGTGGTGTAATTTCCAATCATAGTAAACTGCACAATTCAAATACCTTTTTATTGTTAAGGCTCTTCATTGTAAAGCCATCAGATAGGTAAGAGATTGAGATCAGGTTGTATAGGAACCTATTTCAATTATGAAGTTTTTAACAACTTTCACAAAAGGCAGATTTTGCGAGGTTATGCGATTTTGTCTCTGCAGCTTCTAAGGAAAGGAGAAGATAACCGAGATGCCTTTTAATCAATATCTGCATCAGCCTACAAGTATACTTATGGTAACAATAACATTGTGAAGGGACTGATAAGTTGGTAATTGTTGATTTAGAAATTAAATGGCTGATTGACAAGAAGGTTTATTAACTTATCAAGGTAATTCCATAAACAATTGTTTTCAATTTAAAATCAGTTTAAAATAAAAAATACACTGAGCTCTATGTTCATCATTAAGCTTCTAGTATAGTCAATGTAATATTTGAACAAACAGAAATGAAATAAAGATTGAAAATAAATAAAGAAAATGCACTTGATCATAAACACACACAACCTTGAACATATCTGTATCTTCTTCAAATTGAATATCAGTCCATGAAAAGGGATTATCATCAGCATGTATTATCTGCAGTGAAAATGTAGGTATAAATAAAGCCAATTCTCAGAAATAAAACAAAGGATTTACAAAGCAGACACTCGGGAACTGAGAAGGGTATTGTAACTCCATGTACCCTGAATCAAATATATTTTTCCTTATATTTTGTCTTGATCACATAATTAGGTTGATATGCCATCAGTCTTGCATATACAATATGTAATAATTATGAGGCACAGAGCAGAAGCAGGATGTCCAACTCCAGTTGTAGTCAATGTCTTGCACAAGACACTTACTTATCTGTTTCTCAGAGACATTAAAAATTAAGATCTGCTGGTGATCTTAATAAGGGACATCTTTCTTAGGGCATTTTCCTCCATTTGAAGGATGTAAGAGCTGAGGAACAACACTGCTTCAAACTGTCAGACAATGTATGGCTAAGTCAATTAGGAAGAAGATTAATGATTAACTACCAACAATTCTTCTTGAATTACAGTATATAGTATTATCATCTATTTTGCTTAGCAGATGCCTATGTCAAGGGCAATTTACAACATATACCATAATGCATACTGTATACAATAATAAAGTAAATATAGCACCTACCTCTAAATTTTCAGCTCAGCAGAAACTGCACAACTCACAAAATCAGACTTTCCCCTGTGAGTATATAATATATCACTCTCTCAAGCAAATTTGACAGAATGGGCATTTTTTGGACACAAACTGATGTCAGCTTGGGATAAGACTGAGAGTGCCAAACCTTTCTCGCTTGTTATCTACACTGTAAATTCCTTGACTCCAGAGGTTAAAGACTATCATGTTAGCCCACAGCTCAATAAGCCACTTGGCAGCACTATTCTGGCATTAAAGGGCTGAAGAAATGATGCGTGAGAGATGGAACACAGTGCACTCATGTCATCTGTGCAAAAAACTAATATGGAAAACAAAAAATTATATACTCCTCTGAAAGCTCAGTTGTGCAGTGTATAATTATCATGTGATACAGCAGGAAAATACATAAGAGTATTCATTTCCTCCCTCTTGTGCAAATTCATTGAAAGCGCGTTAACCAGTTATTAAGAAACTACACATTAGTTAAGTGCCTTTAATAGGCATCCTTAAAAATACCACTCTTTCGTTATTTATGTACTTAGTGAACATTTTTAGAGTTCTATTTTTATGGGTTGTCAGTCATGGGATTTCCACTCGTGTCATTCTTCTGAGGGACTGCAGGGCATGATGTGCAATAGCTGCCTATTGCTGTTAAGCACAAAGCTTGACTTTCCTCTTTAAACATGCTGGAATAGCAATTTGACACAGCATGGACTCCAGAGTGCCAAACCTTTAATGTAAATGAGCTTCTGCTACTGTGCAGTATTTTTTCTAAGTGAAGAATAAAAAAAGAATCCTATAGGGTGGCATGATGGTGCAGAGGTTAGCATTCCTGCCTAACAGTGCTGGGGCCCTGAGTTCAATCCCAGACCGCTATCTGTGTTGAGCTTGCATGTTTTCCGTGTGTGTGTCTGTCTTTACCAGTTGTGCCGGTTTCCTCCCCCAGTTCAAAGACACACTAAAAGGTTTGTTTGCTTTTTGGAAAGTTGGTCTTGGTGCGAGCGTGTGGTGTCTGTGTCTATATATGTTCTGAGTCCCGTCCAAGGTATATTCCGCCTTGTGCCTGTTGCTTGCATGGATAGGCTTTGACTCCCCCCTGACGCTCTATTGGATAAAGGGGTTACAAATTGGAAGGAAGAATCCTATTATACGACTTGTGAGTTTGTTGTCAGCAACATTGATCTGAACTTGGAAAACGTGGATACGTGAAAGTAACATATTACAATCCTGTTCTTAATACTTACTCAACATTATTAGTTTAACCGTATTTTAGTAAATAGCAATGGCACTCTGCTAATAGCAGCATTATGAGACATAATCAGACATAATAACTGGCATTTTAAAGAGAGTGCAAACGCAGTACGTGCGGCAGCAAGAAAATGCAATTCAACATCTGAGTGGTGGGGAGAGATGTGCAGACCCTTCAATTGAATTGTGGGCGTCATGTTTTAGTGTTGCATGGCTGCTACCACTCAAGGTACAGTACTTTGCTTTCCCATTTCAAATTAGTATTAAATATTAGACCTACCATAAGCACTTTAAAAAACTCTACAGCTGAAGAGAATGGATAAGAATGAACAACAAATTAGTATTTCAATTTCAGATGAGTAAAACTTGAAGCTTTGCACACATTGGGGAAAGCAAATATGGATATACTGTATGACAGTCTTTTGATTTTACAATGGTTGCATTGTATTTCAGTTGTGAACTTGAACTCTGGTGATGATGATTGGTTACATTCGTCTCCATGATCTTCTTGTAACCTGGATTATTATTCATTGCCAGATGATAAATATGATAAACCCACAAGGGGGAGCCAACACCTGAAAAGCAGATGGATTCTTGGGGCTTGATAAAAAATCCAAACTATCTTCTTTTTCCATCTGAAGCATCAAGTGATCGCTGAAACTTCCCTTCTCTGCACATTACAAAGCTGAGGCTCTGTGTTCTCTTGCTGCTGTCACAGTTAAGTAGAACAGACTCTTTGGTGCACCTTCGGTAAAATAGGAGGGAAGAAATGGATTTCCTGTGTAAGTGGAATTAACTAAGCAGTAAGACACTCCACAGAGTCATTACTGACTTGTAATGACTCAAATGTACTTAAGAACACCGAGGCGAGAGCACTCAGTGGACCAGAAAAAAGCAAGAAGGCTCTGTCAAAGGGCTGAAGGCTGCTTTTACCTCATTTCACTGTAAAATCCATCAGGCACAGAAATACAAGATATTTTGCATAAAATGCATCTCTATTATTTATTATTTTTGTTTCATGAAATCTTGAGACTGACTCATGCAAGACGTGTCTGTTTTGCACACAGGCCTATGTACTGTGCTGAAGAGGAGGGCTATTTATTTATCATTACGGAAAAAATAGGTGCGTTTGGAATTCCAAACGACATCGAGAAATAAGAATGTTTTATAGTTTTGTAATTATTCATTTTCTTTATTATGTTGTGAGTATAAAAATTACTGGTAACTCCTTACATTGAATTTATGATCGGCACCTGCTAAAGTGACAGTAGGGTCCTTACACAAACACCCAGTTAATACATTTTCAGTGTACGTGATGAATCCTTAGAGTCAAGCCAAACACTGTAAAAGGCGATTCTCTGAGAGACCCACCCACAAATGTCAAATAGTTGTCAAACCCATAACTCTAATAAGAGTCCATCTCTTTGACCTTGGGGTCTTGCTACTGAGAACCAAAGCAATTAATGGCACAAGTAAATCTCAATGTATCAGATAAAACCTATTCATATAAGCCCTACCTCTACCTCTGCAAATGATAAGAATCAATTTACTTAATCCAAGTCATAGCGTATGTACAGTAGATAGACCTTGGATTCAAATTGCTCTCTGCACCTTCATTTGTCATTTCTGCACAGCTTGAATGAGTGTCCTACCAATACACCAAAAGATAAACATCTCATTGGGAATTTGTACATTTCTGGGACCTGTGCAGGTTAACGTCAGTACAACAGGCATATTCTGCAATGGTTTTACAGTTGCCATTAGCTTAAGAGCAGAAGCATTGTCATCTTCCTAAAAGGATACAAACGCAAAAGCAGGCAAATAATCAGCAATAAATGTAAATGAGAAATAAATTCATGTAGTCATGTTTCTAGCCAATGACATGTTGGTGAAGACTTTGGGAAGAACCGTTTTATGTTACTTACAAGGTCCACGTTGACTGTCCATAAAAACTGAACTGGATTAAAGGCGAATTCTATCACATGTGACATGCATCTAATTAGAAACATATATACAGTACAGTGTCCTCCAGGTTTATTCATAACTCCAGGGAAAGAGATACAAAAACATCAAATAACAGTTACGGATTGATTACTGTGTCTTGCTAAAATAATCTAGAAATGTTACAGCGTAATTGTATTAGCATTGCACAGACCAAAGTAATAATTTTCAGAATTAATTTGATTTTACCAAATGTATCTAGCCTTGTAGTGATGAAACCCATATCATGGTGAAACCAGTCCAAAATCAAAACATTTCCTGGGTTTACTCAAGGGTGGCCTGAAATATTCTTAGAATCTGAGAACATTATGCCTACACAAACACTGTATTCTAAATTTTAAGGATTCTTCAAAGCTCTGCAAAGTAGCATTTATTTTTAGGAACAATAAGCCACCATACAGTAGCTATTGTCACTTTTTCACAGCTGCAACAGGTTTGTCAGCAAAGGGGAAATCCAGTTTTCTTCTGCTTAAGAAAAAGGAAACATCACATGGGGTAAAGATAGAAGTACATTCTCTCATCCTCCTCCATGAATACTGAATACTGTCAGGCTGAAATGCCTAAACAGGAGTAAAACTGAATGTATCATCGTTGACAGTTTGTAAAAATGAAAATTAATCATAAAATGTTTGCATGTAGTTTCTATTTGAAGTGAGATTTACACACAATGTAATCAAACAGTAGGAGAGAGGAGTTTGCAATTCAAGCAATTTACCACTAAGATTTTAATGTATATTTTACAATACGGGATAAAGGAGGTTTTCATTTTCTTTACACCACCTCAGAGGGAAGCGATTACAATAAAATATTAATATATTTTTGGAAGCAGACATAAGCATCAACATTTTTTCCTTCCATATTCTTTTTTCTGTCAATGATGAATCAGTTATTTCTTTCATTATGTTTTCTCTCTCCAATGTAAAAGAAACATTATATACTGAGAGACATTCTAATGCAACACAAGTATTAGAGCAAAAAGCACTTGTTGAGTTTGTAATGCCTCTCAGTATAGTATTTTTGGAAAGATATTTTATTTCCTTTAAGCATGTTCTACAACAGTAGAAGGTAGTGGTGGTGTACACCAGTTCAGTCCTTACATTAAAAGAGACACCCGGAAATATTCATTCCCTGCACTTGCTGGCACACACGTTGAAAATGTTCAGCAATTATTTTTACTACATTGAAGAGTAGCTTTCATTTTTCATTTGTGGTCTATATATTATTGCTTTAATGAGCTGGTTATGATATAACACTGATTGCGGTCACTTCTCTATTTGGAATATCATAATATTAACATTTAATTACATCATATAAAGGTCAGTGCACATGTTTTAATACACTGTACTACAATTGCTTTGTAAAAGATGGAAAATTGAAAAATACTCCAGCCATTACAAATGGCCATTCTACAAAAAAAACAAACAACATGTAAGCTGCATCATTTTCATGCCATAATACAAATGGGAAATAATTTTTCCAGCTTCCCCTTTGAGATGTGCTGTTATTTCCTGAGACATTATCTTGGCATTTTGAAAACCTGCCATATACAGTATCTCTGGTTACATAAAACACATCAGTGGGAAAGAAAATAAGTCCAGGAGAATAAATCTGGGGTAGGTGGGGATAGAGTTGTGTCACTGGTTTGCTTCACAAAACAATCTTGGAGATTAATTAGGGAGTTGAGCACTTGGAGAACATGAAGCCTTATTCCACTGTAAGGTCATTAAAAGGGCAGGGAAGGGTGTCTTCACCAGGCTTCCAGTGGATAAAACCTCACGCAGAGGAGAATGGGAGTTGCTGTGATGATTTATAATAACCTATTTGGGACCTGAGCATCTATGAAATTGTAATGGACTTGATTATGTTTTAAATGAAGTGTGAGGCTTTTTATTGATATGTAGTTAGATCATAAGAGCCAGTCAGGTCAAAGAGGAAAAAAGGTGTATGTGTGGGGGGAGTTAGTGTGGGGACAGAGGTGTCATGCATTAACAGCTCACAAACCAGCGGCATAGTTTGTAATAGGATGATCACACAGGGCTCATAAATGGATGACCTGGTGTTCCAATTCCTAATTTAAATCTACCTTATTTAACTGATTTCCCTTTGCTTATTTCACTCAGCGTATAATATGTAAACCAAAGCAGCAGAATAGATTTAACATTCTCATAGGTCATATTTTGCATAAGTATGAGACAGTTCATTACAGGTCTAACCTTTTCCTGTACAAATTGCTCCTTTTAAATTTTAAAACCATTTTACTTATGATTGTGTAAGAATACCTTCCAGACACCCTAACACATGTCTGAAAATACTAAGTAGGGAGTTTATTTTCTAGACTGTAAAGTTTCATTATTATACTTACATTAATGCAGGGCTACTGATTAGAAGAGATTGAAGGAGTCTAGTCTCTTTTATTCATCTGTCTGTATTCATATGGTCTATCCAGTTAAAAAGGGACACAAAATATACACCAATACATTTGAGGATTCTTCATATTTCAAACTTTGTTTCTCACTGTATTTGTTCATCTGCATAGATGGATCAACTATCCCCTGGGCAGCTCCATAGCTTTGCTATCTTTAACAGACTAAATCCAGTTAAATCCAGTTATAAAGTTATAGGAAGAAAAATATTTTATTCTCCTTTACAGTATTGCTGAACCTAATCCCATAATGAAGAGGAAATTCCAAAAACAGGCATATCTATTTGAACCTTTATTATATGGAGATGGATGATATAACTAGCATCATAACAATTTTAATCTAAACTATATTAAGACAGATGTTTTCAGCTATAGGTTGCTTGATTTTAGTGTTTGGAACTCTCTATACATTGAATAAAACAAAGCATTACCAGTAAATTATATTTCAATAATCTTTGATAATATTGAGTTTTCTACTATTTCTACTACTTCCATTACTACAACAATGTTGAAACACAGTATCTTTTTTCTTAATTTTGAGAAGAATTCTCCACTTAACTTGTTTGACATACTGACCTGAAAGACCTTTTCATTGTATGCTATAATGTATGCTGTGCAGAATAAATCTCACAATTTATATTATTCTCAACAAGGTTTTCTCGAGCTTTTTACTTCTTTTTTCCTTTAGTGTATTATTCAGATATCATTCAGACGTTTAGCAGTGGTATCTTTAAAATAGAGCTTTGATTTCTTTGTGACGTTACTAAATGGACAGCTTCACAAACATATTTTCAACTCTGATATGGAACAGTTTGCTCACACTATATAAATGCATGATAAGGACTGGCACTGGAAGTGAAGGTGTTAAATAATTTCTAAATCGAATAATGTTTTTTCACACCTTTTCATTCTAAATTTCCATCTATTTAAATGAGTGCGTCCCTTTATTACTAATTTGTTATGGCAATATTAATTAATGATCTTCATTTGATGGCAGGTGAAACGCTGTTTATATTGAGACAGATTAGAAGGACTCAAAGATTAAGAAAACAATCTGTAAGCTAGTGTCTGGCAGATGAGGGTCACCTTGACGTGTCTGAAATAATTTTTAATTCTCATGTAAGAAAATTGCCTTGCTAAATGACTCCAATGTCAGACTTCAGATTAGTGAAATATTGTTAATGCTGTGCTTTGAATACAGTACTGCACAGTAAAAGAAGAGGAAGGAAAAGAATTTCACTTCAGACAAGTAGGCTGTTTTGGCTATATGAAGGACAGAAGTGGACAGCCTACCACTAGCATAACCTTATGAAATCTTATCCTGGAGAAAGGTATACAGCAATTAATTAGAGGAATGGGACGTGCAATTAAACATGAATTCCTCCATTAGAAATGCATGACGATTCTACAAATGTGTATGTTCACTTTAAGAATAGGACAATATACCATTGGCTTCAGCTTTCCAGATCCATAGATGTACCCATAGAATGTTACATTTAATAGAGACCATACTGTCTGGCATGGAAAATTTCAAAACTGAATTTGATAATTAATTCTTGCAGTTATAGATCCCTGTCATAATGTAGCAAGCATTATCTTCAAATTGAGATAATTCCATTTAGGCAAAAAGTCAAGAAAATTTGACAGACAAGTTAATATCTTGTGCTTTGGCCTATTGCATCAATGAAGAGCCTTAAACAAATGGTCATGCAGATATTTAAGACATAAAATGCAGAGGCATTGTGGGTAACATGGAATGGTTTATTATTTTGGGAGTGCTTATTTTAAATGAGACACTTCTGTTAATCAAATAAAAGGAATATTCTGTTAATTGGACATATTTTGGATATGATATGATAGACAATTGTTTATACAGTATATTAGCAAACAGCAAGAGAAAAGATGAGAAACTTTACTGTGTACAGTATACTGTATATTTGACTCAAGTTGCCTTCAAAAAACCATAAAGTAAACCCACTTAATCTATACTTGAGTTTGTTTTTTTTGTTCTAAGGATTGCTCCTAGAAGAAAGTGGTAGAGAAGGAAAAGGAAAACAAAAATTAAAGACAGCTGTCTAAATGCATTTTATTGCTAACCAACCTACACATAATCAGACAAATAGTAATATATACTGGGAGGCATTATGAACACAACAAAATAACTATTGGAACCAATAGCATTTGTTACATTTTTAATGATTTCCAGTAACTTTGCACAATAATTTGACTGGACAACATTACAAAAAGTTGATATAACATAAGATATCCACAAAAAGTCTTTTCAAACAAAAAACTGCAATGTCTAATGGGAAAGCAAAAATGGAGAAGAGACGATTGCCCAGATATCATCATTAAAGCTGCTGGATCCAAAATTGACATGTTTTTTCTTAATTTTGGGGGGTTTTAGATTTAAAACTGGAAACTTAGAAATATAAATATATCTAACACTTTTCTTCGATTAATAATCAATTTGCAGAATCATTTTTAATTCTGTGTGAATTACACATTTGGCCAAGCTGTGCACCCAGATGAGTTAAATAACTGCAGTAATAATTTTGAGTTTAGTGGATTTACAAACTCTTGTTCAGGGAAAACAAATTTAAAAAATTAATTGGCTATCGTAAAACGCCCTGAAGTTACACACATCAGTAGCCTAAAAATGTCACTAGACATCACTGAATGTTTTCTGTTTCATAGCCCAATTGAAAATGTGTGACACGCATTTGTGAAACATTTTTGTAATGGTTCATTTATGCTTACATATATATTATGTAGACATTATCTCTGTGAAAAAGACAACATTTTATGCAAAACACAACGCAAACATAGTGATGAAAAAGCACTGAGCTTATCTGATGAAAAAATGCAAACATAGTACTCATGCAATATGCACTTTGTCTGCCACACAGGTTCCAAGGCCACGCAAAGACATAATGACAAATTGTACCACACACAATTATTACAGACAAATGGGGGGGTGAGGTTAAAATCCTGATACCAGCTTGATAATTATAAAAATAATAGTTTCACCCCCAGGTCAGAGATTATCAAGAGTTCATACAGTAGCACGCAATTTCTTTCATTCTCAGTCAGTGCTTGATAATACAGTTCTAATCGGACCCAAACCTTATTAAGACATAATAAACAATAATAAACAATAGACAATAAACAATAATTTACTTTACAACACTTACACTATATACAGCTATGTATAACTGATGGGTTTCAGACATCTACTTACAGTACTACTCTACTCTTGTTTAGAAAATCATCATTAGGATGATGATGAGGTCATTCTCCTCTTCCTTCCTTGTCTGCTACAATATTTATGCTACGGTACATTCGTATGGAGGCCAGATTAATGATCTCACTAGAAGTGGCCCAGTCACTATTGAATTCCAGTGAAGTTAACTAACCTGAGTAAATTCTTAGCAATTAACTTGGCCAGCAGCCATATCACCCTGCAATTCACAACTGGCAACCCACTGAAGCTAAGCGGGTGTGAGCCTGGTCAGTACCTGGATGGGAGACCTCCTGGGAAAAGGTTGCTGCTGGAAGAGGTGTTAGTGGGGCCAGTAGGGGGCACTCACCCTGCGGTCGATGTGGGTCCTAATGCCCCAGTATAGTGACGGGGACACTATACTGTAAAACAGGTGCCGTCCTTTGGATGAGACGTAAAACCGAGGTCCTGACTCTCTGTGGTCATTAAAAATCCCAGGACATTTCTCAAAAAGAGTAGGGGTGTAACCCCGGCATCCTGGCCAAATTTCTCATTGGCCCTTACCAATCATGGCCTCCTAATAATCCCCCTCTATGAATTGGCTTCATTACTCTGCTCTCCTCCCCACTGATAGCTGATGTGTGGTGAGCACTATGGCTGCCGTCACATCATCCAGGTGGATGCTGCACATTGGTGGTGGTGGAGGGGAGTCCCCATTACCTGTAAAGCGCTTTGAGTGGAGTGTCCAGAAAAGCGCTTTATAAGTGTAAGCAATTATTATTATTAACTTTGATCATTTGCATGTTCCCCCATGTTGATTTTATTCCTAGCCAACCTATACAAATACAGAAAGACAACATTTATTGTTCCACCCTGCATAATCTAAAAAGATAAGAAGTGCAAACATTGCTTACCATAACTGCCTCCTGTTACAACATTATTTAGGTGTGAAAAATTAAACAATTAGTTAAAAGTTATTAGGAAAAATCTAGTTTTTTGGGTCTCAGAAAGATTTCAGTTCACACCAGATTAGCAGTGACCTGACATTTTCCACTGCTAGTAAATAAATCTGCTTTCAAAGTGCTCATGCCATTAAAAAGAGAGAGGGAGCCTACTTTGAGCATAAAAGGACATCACTCCTTGATATAAAATGGCATGCAGTGATAAGATAACATAAAACTAGAATGTATCTATCAACTGCTATATAAATAGCGATTTTGCTAGAAACACCAGCCATAAATTAAAGGAAGGGTATCAGTAAAAAGAGCAAGTCAAGTTTTTAAATAAGAGTTATTTAGACAAGCCTAGGGGCAGAAAGAGAAATGTCTTAATCTTGTTCTGAAAACAACAGATTTCACGTAGTATAATAATGCAATACACAAGGAAATTCAAGTAAATATTATTTTACCTGAGGAAAAAAAACAATTAAAAGAACTCTTTTCCTAGCCTAGCATTTTGTCTATTTCCATCTTGGTTAATAGCTACAGTATTTGTAATAGTCTCTTTTAATCCACTATTTCTGTCCTTTTCATAGTTTGCTTTTAGTTGATTTTTTATGCTATAATAAGGCTAACAACAAAATTCATACCATTGCTATATAATCAGTATTCTCTATTCTTGAGTTTATTTTAGTTTTTATATTTTGTCTTAAAGTATTGTGGAATCACTGTACTGTATGTAAATATTTATATTCATTACTCTTTGCATACATCTTTACATACTGTATAGGCATTTCTCTTTACATACATACTGATTCGTTGTTAAAATTAAAACTTCACACTTTAAGATTCAAAACCTGGTATCATTATTTTTTTTCGACATAAATTTAATTGGTAACTCACAGATTTATGTTAATTATTTAGTCATAGATTCTGAAAGACCTTTGTTCCACAAAAATATCTGCTTCCCTCCAAACTAAAGACAATTCTCTAAAAGTTTTTATGTGATAAGAAACACTTCAGTACCTAGATTTTCTCCATTTAAATTTGCAGCTTAAAAACGACTAAAAATCTTTTAATAAACCAAGTAGTACATTTTGCCTAGGGAGGATACAACTCTTAAAGCTCACCTTGACACAGACCCTGACCCTGACTAAGATCAGGATCTGAATTAAGTAGACTTTGATAAACAGATGTTTGAAAGAAAGACAAGTTCTCAGCCTTGTCCAGTAATCAAGTTGTAAAACCAAGGGAGAAACGCCTTTATTAGTCGAAAGACCTTGAACCATCTCAGTAGTTTCTGGGTGTGGGTGGGTCACCTCTTGAATGACTTTCTCTCTTTTTTTAAACAAATTTGTTCTTAAAATACTTTTAGGGGAAAAGTTTCTTTGTAATTCTCATAAAAACAGGAACACAATTGCCTCTGGTGCCCTTTGCTTTGTTGTCCTGAACTTGCTTATTAAAGTACAAATATAAATAACAGGTAAATGCCTCTCAGCGATCATCACAACACATTCTGGGTTCCAACATACTCACCCTCATGACCAGGCATTTGTTCCACAGATGAAGTCCAAACAATTCACAACATATTGTGGGATTTGCCCAATGCTATGGAACAGCCTCACCTTGGAAACCTGACATTAGATGCTTACACCAAAGTGTAGTTCCTAATAGGAATGAATCCTTGTAATTCTTGTAATAATAATAATAATAATAATAATAATAGCTTACACTTATATAGCGCTTTTCTGGACACTTTTCTGTCCCGCTTTACAGGTAATGGGGACTCCCCTCCCCCACCAACGTACAGCCCCACCTGGATGATGCGACAGCAGCCATAGTGCGCCAGAACGCTCACTACACACCAGCTATCAGTGGGAAGGAGAGCAGAGTAATGAAGCCAACTCATAAAGCTTGTGTCCCGCTAATACGTCTCATTTTTATTTCTTGTAAAAGGGTTGTGTGCAACATTGCACACAGTCTGGATGAAGATTCCATTTTTCATTTAAGACTGGAAGAGAGTAGTGTGAATGGTAAGTCCTTGTTCATATTTGCCTAGGGCAACTCACTGTGACATGGTGTTTTTTTTTGCCTTGAAAATATTCTCTGTCCCTCGTCATGGGTTTTCTGGCTGTCGTTTCACTTTCCTCTGAAGGTGACCCTTTCATCTCTTCTTTCCTCTCTCTCCCCAAATCTCCACAGACAGAATCTCAGGGATGGACTCACATTAACTCCTGCCATGCACAATGCTGTTTCACTCTCAGCTGTAAAATGATTGCCATGTATCAGCTAATTGTGAGAGCTATCAACCTTTTAAAAACTTATAATAATGGGATAACTGAATATTGAATGGTTCTATTTCACTCACAGGTCTCTTACTTTAAAATAAAATAAATTACATACTGCATGTTGTGTCCGATAGTGTTTCAAACAAAGGACTCAGAAAATGAAAATGAACACAGATTACCACTACAGAATGCAACTGACAGTAAAGTACATTCTAGGACAGAAAGTCTTTTCAGGAGCTGAGTCTATTTTCTGTACTCTGTTTTTGATGATGCCTTTCACAGCCTCCCGAAATAACTTTTTTCCTTTTTCCTAACAAATCAACTTCCTGTAAAACACCCGTAATCTTCAATGGAAGGCCGAATGTTAAAAGTGAGGTGTGCTGATCAAATTCGCCTTCAATGTGCTACAGTATATCTGACATAAAAAAGTGAAAACATGTTACTCGGGAAAGGTTACAGGGGACTGAAACACTTGTACTGAGAATACTGGCCATTGTCCTCTGGTGTCAAATTACTAAATAAATGTAACTCTTTCCCAAGAAAAGTTTAGGGCATACAGAGACATCATTTTTAGCCATAACAAACTATAATTAGATGCAACACAGAAGCACTAGGATTGATATGATCTGAAATGTTGAATTACTACACACAGATTATTGGGGAAACTTATAATGTAATGTGCTTACCTATAGCACATTTTAATATGACAATGAATTCTTTACATACTGGAGTAACAAGTCTTATAGTCTATTATTTTATTGACAGTTTCCTACTATGTTACAAGATTAACTTGTGCATGCAGAAACATGAAACCTTTAAGAAGAAAAAGGAAAAAATCTCAATCACTTCATACTTAACTTTCACTTCCTACAAAAGAAACATAAAACAAAACCTAAGCCTAAAATTATTTTTTTCTTTTATTCATTGTCATGCTGCTTCAAAGTGCCCTAAATGAATCTCAGCACAATTCTGAGTGAGTACAGTTGAACACTTGTCAACCTGTTATAAACCCATCAGTCTTCACCTACAGTACATCTTTGCGCTATGACAGATTAATGTTTATCCCCAGTCAGAGTCAGATATACATTCTTTCACTTTTTCCTTACCAGCTATTCAGCTGTTTAATACTCAATATGTCTTTAAGGTCTGTAAACATTTGTTTCCATTGTTAACTCAATGTTACTAAAAAGATGCATTTACATTACATACATTTAAAAGACATTAGTTATCATGCATCAAACAATGATCCACTAAGCAACTGATATATTATAAATCACGATATATTGTTGGAGTTATGCAAAACACTAACAGTGAGAGCATTAAGGCAAGATATACAAGATGTATTCTAAGGACTGTCGAAAAAGGTGTGCCATGCTATACTGCTATACTGATTCCAGCTGTACTTTCATTAAAATATTAAAATTAAAAATATTTTTATGTACAAATGGCTGGGTGGACACAGTTCCAATTGTTGCCACCCATTTCACCAAGCACCCAGCAGCCACCATCAGTATTTGTAGTGTGGAAAGTCAAGGATTGTTTGTATCACCTTAATCCTGGCATCTGCCCACCAAAATAGTACTGCTGTTAAGGATCTCCCTGAAACAGTTCATTTGAGCACAAAATACATGGGATTTAAGAAGTCGGAAAATCCACTGACCACAGTACATCTATTAGTCTACAACTACTTGAAAGAAGAAAATCATTGTTTCTCAAGCACATGGATTTGTCCAGCACAAAAAATTAATCAGTTAATAGAGTAATTGTAAGACAGAAAAAAAGTCAAACTATTTGTTTCAAAATAAACAAGTCAACATTTTTGTGTTTCAAAACTTAAAGATTACCTTAAAATCCACTTTGAGAGTTCTGAACACTACTTCCTCTGTTCTGATTGCAATTTACATATTTTCCTCATTTACTGTGGGAATTGGTTTGTGGTTTGTCTATTTGCTCTCTGCTTTTCATATCCTGTGGGCTACAGATTAAATTAATGTTTATAGACATCCAGATTCCACACATGAGGAGGCAATAGATTCTGTGAAAATTACAATATTTTGGCAATTACGGCTCCATAAACACATATAAAACCTCATTTGAGAGCAACACTGTTTTCTTTGGTGTTAGAGACACAAGAACAATAATTTGCTTCATTAACATGCTCTACGTCTGAATAGATCAGTGAGCAGATTTTGTTTACTCATCGCCATGGCTTCCCAATGACTACACTTTCATGTTTTGCTTAGATCTGCCACACACTCCTGTCTAAAGTAAACAGTAAGTCAGCCTATTATGTACACCCCCTTCCCCATTACTCCTCCCCATTAATTAAGATTTGTAACCCCCTCTACAAATCTCAGCAGTCTTGCTGCATTGCTTTGTCATAATGTACCATAAGGACTATAGTGCTTGCCAGTGACAAGCTGGCTACACTCACCTGCGGTAAATGAGGGCATTTACTCCTGCTGGGTATATGGCTGGTCCTCCCCCCAGGTGCCAACCTGATGTTAAAGAGGGCCTGCAGTGCTGTTTGTGCTGCCTGGGTTTTTGCCAGCTTCTTGCTGCGTCCAGAGCCTTCAAATATTCTCCCATCAACCCTCACTGCCATTACAAAACTCTTGATGTGCTGCCTCTCCACAGTCTCCGAGAGGCAAATGTACCTCAGTCCTGGTCGCAGCTCATTTAGCAGCACCACTGGGTTCTTTTCGCTCTCTGCCGGGGACGCGGTCTTCTGCTTGTTTTGTTTGGCTTGGACCATTAAGTCCAACGTGTGGCAGAGTAATCTCCCGTGCCGGCAAGTGCCGGATAGCAATTCATTTTCTGTGGACCTATAGCACGGGAAGTTATCACTGCGGGCTGATGGCTCAAATTCTTTGAACAAAGTGTCAGGGAAATCTGCCTGGTCGGAGGTGAAGTCTGTAGAGGGGTTGCTGAGGTTTCCCATCGCAAAGTGAGCCTGTGACGCGTTGGGGAACTGAACGAAGGACTTAAGCGCGAGCTCGGCTGCCCTCATCTTCGCTTTCTTCTTTGTTGGGCCAGTGCCTTCGAACGTGAACCCATTTACCTCCACAGCAATGGAGAACACAGGGGCATGCACGGGCCCTGTCTGTGAAACCATCTTGTACTGTAAACCAGGTTTCAGCTCATTCAGCTGAACCAGGGCATTCTTTGGTGTGACCGACCATGAGAGTTTCTTGTAGATCAACTGTAGCTTGCAGAGGTGTCCACTATTTCCTTCCTCCAGAGGCCTTTTCCTTTTAAGACCAGAAGTCCCACTTCGGGACATATCAGTACAATAGAATCCCTGGTGGTCCACAGGAACAATGGCACGGTCCTCTAAGTTACCAACATTTCGGTTCTCTTTCACTTCAGCACTACTGGTGCCTGGTAAGAAAAAAGAAACAATAAAAGTCTAAGTAACATTAACAACTTGTGTTCCAAAATATTCAGAAAGACAAAATTACAAGAAGGGCAGGGAATTATCTGAAGGAAATACTTCTAAACAGAAAAGATGCAATTTGCACAGTGAATGTTAAGAAGGCTTTAAAGGTTTTCTTTCCTTATTGAATTGTATCTTATAAAAAAGATGGATTGTTTTAGAAATCACTATCTTGCTTCCCATATAAATGTTTATTTGCAACTGTTATACCTTATCATTCCGTAAGGCAGATGAAGGAGTCCCATATGTAACTCCCTTTAATTATATACTCTACATGGTGAAAAAGCAGTATGCTGAAATAAAATATATTTTCTATAATTTATTATTTTAATTATAATTACTACCACATTTGCTGACCATGTTACTGTTATATAGTTTCAAACCACTGTATGCATGTATGCATTAATTATTTTTATGCAATTTAATAGCATAAATATAATTGTTTTATTTTAAAGTATAATCAGAATCACATTTATCTGCAGCTTTACAGAAACGATTTCCTAAATTCTATGCACCAAAGCTGTCTCATTCAAGTGTTTAAAATTCCCCATCCAAATCCTCAAAAACAGTGCATTACCAGCTAAATTATTTCATAATCTGTGATGAAATTGGTTTTGACTATGGTTAAACTTTGTATTCTTTTTTCATTGTTTTCAGTAAGAAGCACCAATCCCTTTATAATAGATGGATGTCAGTAGGTGTTAAAGGATCTTTGAAGATAAAGCATTCTGCAGTCTTATTTTACTTAGATGTATCCAATAAGTTGGACTTCAGAAACTGCCTTAATACTAAAACAGAAAAAAAGGATTTGAGAGAAAGTCTGATTTTGTCTAAGGTTAATAAGCAACAATAATAACAATAGTAACCTGAAATTAAGTAAACTAACTAGTAATCTATTAGAACATAAACAATGAATTCTTTAAAAGTAAGATTGTAACATTAGGATTCCCACACATTTACAATAGAACAACAAAAAAACTAAAATTAATTTTCTGAACCAAATCTTGATTTCCTTCCTCTTACAGTATTGAGATACTGAAAATAGTTCATATATTTTTAATTTTAACATGCCTAAACCTTGTCAGCATTAAATGCTTGCCTGGCATACTCTCTAACAGTGACATTGATCAACAATACATTCATATATCCAGGATAATGCTTGTGCAGTCTGTCAGTATAATAAACCCACAGAAGGTCTCTAGATTTCTGCTCTTTGGGGGCTACAGTATCTTCAGGTTTCCATTCTATCTATGTTCTTCAGTTATTTATTGGATTAAAACCAGATAAAACCAACATTTTAATTTTAACATTTGTATGTATGAACATTTTAACACAGCCCATTATATCACATCGACCCATTAAACAGAATGAATAGTGTCTTTCAAAGACCAATGTTCCCCACCCCAGATTTGATGTAAAGAATAGTACAGACGACATAACCATACCCGTTCTACTAAATACGGTCATTCCTTACCCACTGTTGTTTACATTTGATTAAAATTGACATACTGTACTGTACTGTATGTCCATGTGGCTTTTGTGTGTTTTGTGTTTAGCAGTGGTTCTTGGGCCACAGGAATTGGGCACTGGTATACTAGTGAATTAATACTATAACTCAATAAGTAAATACTGTAGCTCATCTTTAATAATAAACTGTTAAAGGATAATGGCAGCTCACATTGCCCCCTTTTTTCAAGGACAGCATTACACCTAGGGAGAGAATGTGTTTGGTCTGATAAATCACAAATTACTTCAGGGTACAGAGAATTTGTTGGCTTCTCTGAACAGATAAATGTTTCTCTTTGATATAACCTAAAGCTTCTGATTAACAGCTTGTCTCATCAATAGAGTTATAAACTCAACATGGAGTAAAAATACAGAAAGTGCAGTATATTGTATATACTGTATATATGTACTTTATATGCTGTGCATGAAAATAAATTTACTATTCTATTTATGCATGTTATTAGAAAAATACAGTATAACAATTTTGGATATTGATTAAATGTTTCTGGCATTATTTTAATAAATTGAACACTCATGACTAAGTGTAAAACAATACGGTAATTGTGACTATTGCATAATCACCTATTCATGTCATTATTTACAGAGTTGACTGGGCACAGATGATGAGGTACCTTAACGTGTTGAATGTCAGGCCTGATGAAAACCAAAAATAAGAACACCACCTTCATGCAATTGATTGGGTGAAGGCTAAAGCAGAGCATTGTCACTCATTTTCTGGGATGTTCACAGATAGCAATTTCTATCCTTCCAAGATCTTACAGCCAAATACAGCCAATCAATGATAGGTTGCAATTTGGAAGACCATGAGTCACAACACCTTTCCAAAATTGACACATGAGCATACTCCATCTTCATGATCGTTTTCATGCTGTCAGTTCCACAGCATCAGAAACATCTGGTTATAACAATCTGTGCATCAGAATTCCAACTGTGAAGAAGTAGATAAACAATCATTGTTGCAGGCCTGACAACCACACATGGGATCAGTGTTCACTGATGTTCTCTGACACAATATAATGAGGTGGTGCGAACAATATCTCATTTGGACTGTGCAGCAATGGAGATGGGCTCTTTTTAGTGAAGAATCAAAGTTATCTGTGGACCACTGTGATGAATGGCGATGGTAAGGGTAAGGTATAATTGTCTGGACAGGAGTAACTAGATGCTACAGAACTCTACTTGTGGTGATTGTTGTTCTGAATGTACAACACTGCAGTGATCAAATGCAGGGGGCTCTTGACGGGACAAAATTCAAAACTGCATGGAAGTCACAAGGTATTATGCTGTGCAGTGTCATGTAATGGCTATCATTCTGTGCTTCTTTTAAGCATGATACAATTAAGTTTTTTGTAGAAACAATTAGAGATGACTGACTTAAAAACAGTTTTAGAAATTGTAGATTGGGTGGATTAATCACATTTGGTTGAAAAAAGTTAAGAGCTGTACAATGTTGGGATTCAAATAAAGATACCATTTTGTGGATTATAACTGAATGTCTTTAAGTCAGAATCCACACTAAGGGGTGATTCTAAGCATCTCATTCGTTTCTGATATGCTTTCTCACCCGTGGGGCAATTTCAAAGGATATTGGCACTTCTGGATATATGACTTCTGTGGCCCACACTTTAAACATCTGGTATAGTGTGCAGATGTCATTTTACCTTTACCAGTGGAAGCACTGAAACATTTTTTATGTATTTATTTTTATTTTAATATATTTATTTTTGTAAATTCTCTGGGTGGTGGGTGTCATATTAGACATTATCCATAAAATAAATTTAAACTTAAGAACGTCTCTTCAGTGCAGCTAAATGAGTTTGGATCCAGCAATCTAACAGTATTTTACTAAAATTCTTAAGTATTTCAAGCTAGGTATTGAAGAGCGTGTTTTAACCTTTATGAAAAAGAGACATGGAATTTCCTACCTTCCAATCTATAATGTCATTGACATTAAACTGGATGATGACATGCAATGAGGCTTCACTTTGGTCATATTCAGAACGGCCTCCTGTCCAACCTCTGGTAAAGATTAAATATCAGGGGCACCAACTGTGCATGGAATTGTAATGGGTGATCAGATGTTTCTACAAGTAGAAAATCTCCATTTAAACGCTCCACACACTGGCCACTATGTGGAACAGGCAGGTGCAGAATGATCAAAGATACTAATATTATTTTGCAAGAGCACTACTATCTCTTTGTGCCTCTGTATATAAAAGTGAGATTAAAAGGAGTGCTAGGTGATGTTTTGAACACCGGGTGTAACCACTCTAAAAAAAAATCAAAATCAATTCGGAAGTTGAAAAACACAACACAGCATACAAAAAACATGCAACCAAACAGTGAAAAAAATGTAGCTGTGGAGATTTGAGTGTGAAAATATTTTAGGTGTAATTGACTCAGTGAGTTGCTCATTAAATGCAATGAAGGAATTTTTACTTCTATTGTGAAATAAAATATTAATCTCAATGACAAGCGAGACTGTAAATAATGGCAGCAAAATTAGTTTGCCTCTGTGTGTTCCTTTGTGCAGTGCCTGATAAAACATATTAGGGCACATACAGTACTTGAACCCTTGCTTCACTTTTAGGAATGACCTTAAACTGTGCAAGAATTTGAAGAAGGTAAGTATTAATGTCTTATATTAATTTAGTTGTATGGCAAGCCACATACAAATCCATTACAGTTAAGCTTTTCTACTAAATTAACAGGTTACCGGGTTGACAGTACATTTAGACATCAATGAAGGATATTACAAAGGAAAAGACTGTTTTATATTCAGTGATGCAAACATATTAGAACTTAGGGATAACACTGAAGATGAATGACCACTATTTTTTGCCCAGCTTCCCTGTAAATACTGTTTCCAACTATTTGAATAATACTACAATTATTATATATGTGTGTGTTTACTCATGCACAAATATAAATTCAACACCCTGTATTATTTTAATGGATCATATACTTTAAATAACTGTCATCAATCAGGTTCGAAATAATCTAAAAAAGTTCATCACACGTATGGAGTATCACTGTCACCATCACTTTCAGTAACCACTTATCTAATTCAGGATCACAGTGGCATGAAACCCATCCCAGAAAGCACTGGGCACAAGATGGGATGCCAGTCTATTAGAGAGCACACAGGGCCAATTGTTACCGAAGCAAAGTAACCTACCAGCATGTCTCTGGACTATGGGAGGAAACCGGACCACCTAGAAGAAACCCATGCAAACATGGGGAGAACATGCAACCTCCACATAGACAGCACCCTAGAAATTGAACCCAATGCCCCAGTGCTGCAAGGCAGCAATGGTAACCACTGTGCCATCACGCAGACCTACTTACAGGATATACAGTGTTATTAATAAATGGGACCCAGCTATGCCAATATTTTTGTCGGCTGGGTAGAAGAACGCTTCTTCACTTCCTACACTGGCTATGCCCCTGACCTCTACAAATGATATATCGATGACTGCGTCGGTGCCGCCACATGCTCCAACGATCAGCTTGAGTTCTTTTTGCACCATTTCACCAACTTCCACCCGTCCCTCAAATATACGGTTAACATATCTTCCACTACTCTTCCGTTTCTAGACATCAACTTCTCCATCAACAACCCCCGACTGTCCACTTCAGTTTATTACAAACCCACGGATTCACACAGCTACCTCCTGTACAGCTCATTTCACCCCAACCACACTAAAAACTCTCTTCCTTTTTCACAGTTCCTTAGGCTACTACGATTATGCAGCGACGACATCGACTTCGAGAACCAAGCCCTCGAAATGTACTCCTTTTTCATCAACAGAGGATACCCCAGCAGTGTGATTGACAGGGCCCTTGCCCGAGCCAAAAACACCCCCAGACCATCAACCCGATCAGGAACTCCCGCCGTAACAACCGCATTCCTTTGGTGCTTCCTTACCACCCTAACACACTTCCTATCCCCAGGACCATTAACCACAACTTTTCCATCCTACAGGATGATCCGTCCATTGGGGCCCTCTTTTCTGATCGCACTATCATCGCCGACCACCTAATCTGCATAACCTCCTTGTTCACAGCTCCCTTGACCACCCTCAACAACCATCCACACCAGGCACTTTCCCTTGCAACAGAGCTCGCTGTATCACCTGCAAGTACACATCCACCACCACAATCATTCAAGGCCCCTCAGGACAATTCCGGATCACCCAGACAGCATCTTGTACCTCCAGCAACCTTATTTACTGTATCTCTTGCAGTAAATGCCCAGCCATCTACATTGGAGAAACAGGAAGGAGACTCAGAGACCGCTTCAGAGAACATGTCAGGCCTGTGAAGATTAAAGATCTCTCCAAGCCCTTTGTTTCTCATTTCACCTCTGACGGCCACGACCACTCTCATCTCTCTGTCTGTGTTCTCAAAGACGGTTTTCCGAACTCATACATCAGAAAGACCACCGAAACCAAAATTATTCTGCAGCTAGGATCACACATTCTCCCTTCTCTTAACGACAGACTACTGTTCCTTTAAATTTTCTCCATTCATTGGAAGTTTCATTTCACACCTCTCTGCACCCATTCTGACTTCACACCTCTTGATTGGCCCCTCTTTCTATCTGGATTACAGTACCTCTCAAAGCAGTCACACAATCTTTACGTCTTGATGATGTTATGAGCCGATGGTGAGGTATGTTTTACTAATATTCTTAAATAGTTGTTGGGTGCCGACAAAGATTTTTGGTCAAGTCAGTCTTCTGGTCAATGGCCAACATCAGTGAATAAAAGACTTCACAGTATCTTTGTCACTCCCTCAACCACTTCTTAGCCTTCAAAAGGTCATAGTTTCTATGCTTGACCATGAAGACATTTATCCACAATGATTTCTTAGCACATAAATGATTTGTGCAGACTGTGTGCTCTGGTTATTCTGCTGAATCTCTGAATACTCCTTCCAGATGATTTACATGCTGTTGCCACTGTGGTAAAGAAATTATTCCAAAGATGAAGCAAATCTCATTCTGCTTTCCCAGACATGGTTTATTTAAACTAAATGTGTTTCTTGGTTTCTTTAGACAAGTCTTTTGACTGCTTAAATATTCTACTCATAGAAAGTCTACCTTCAATTATACAGTAGCAACAGAAATCAGGTGATTTTTATTGCTCAGAAATCATCACCTTGTCCATCCTTCTTGTATGTACATTACTCTACAACTTAAATGCTCATTTGTGTCTATCTTCAAATATTTATTTGCTTAGCAAATGCTTTTATCCAGAGCAGAGAAAGTTCAAATTTACAGTGATACAAAGAAGCAGAATAAAATAAATCAGTTAAAATACAATCTAGTCTACTACAAACTACACAACCAATTCAAGTGTCATACAAATAAATGACATAATATGAATTAGAAGAGTATACAGACTCTTAAAATGCTCAATAATGAGCAGTAATGTAACCACAAGTAACTTTTGTATTGTGAGTGTAAAAAGGAAGTTATATTACCAGTCCTCGTATTAAAGAATAAAAATAAGATGAGGCCACTTGGCCCATCTAGTGAAAAACATCACTATAATACAGTGAGATACCGAAGAATTTAGTCAAAAGTTTAAAGATTACAGTTGCTGTCTAAATAGACCAATCTTGTGTAGATTCAAAGGGTGGTTAGTAGTTAATTTCAATCACTAAAGAGCGATGGAGTAGAACTGAGAGAATGAAGAGGTGGTGCTGGAGGTCTGGAGAAAGAGAGATAGGCTGTATGCAGAAATTATACACTGAAGATGAGCAGGAGCAGAGTGGTTGCGAGTGTTTGAATCCAATGTCTGTGGCACTAAAGGGATTGGTGTAATGAAGTAACTGAAAAAAAGTGAGGATGAGAAGTAGTATGTTAGGACTAGGAGAGGAAGAGATCAAGAGTAACACCAAGGAGCTCAGACCTCACATAAAGGAGTTTAAAATGATAGTAGTACATCCAGGAGGAGATGGCTGTGACACCAGCAGAGGTACAAAAGGAGATATAAGTATCAGAGGGAGAAAAAGAGAGGAACATTTTAGCATTATTGCCATAAAAAATATAGGAAAAGCTGTGGGATGAGATGACATACTCCAGGGACAAAATGGAGAAACCACCCAAAGTAGGCAAAACAAGTGTTTAATTTGTCTTTTTCAAGCAATACAGAATTAAGAGGAACTCATTAATATAATTAGGGATACTATATATGAATATTTTATTTTGGTTTACTGATTTACCTATGATAATTTCATTATCTATTTCTTGTCTTTTCTCTTATGTTTTTATTTTATTTTGTCTGCTTCTTCATATATTTCGATTATAAAATGATCCCTAAGCTGCTGATGTGAATGTCCCTTCCCTTTCGATCCCCTTAACCAGCACATAAACTGGTGATATCACATCGCAAGGCACAGGTTTTGAGGTTTGATGAGCAAAGCAAGTTTGGAAATGATTTCACCTCTCCATGCCGAATGTGATAAAAAATTGCACTGTTAACACATTTTTGTTCTGTCTAGACTTAAAAAGACCAGCTGATCAACTGAGTGGTTGGCATTGACGTCTCTAAATTGGGGAGGTCTAAGGTTTAATTCCCACATGTGGCTGACTCAAACTAGCTGTTAGGCAGAAGTGAAGAGGGTAGCAGAGAAGCTGGCAGTTCAGATGTATGGTAAATTTTACTTGAAAAGAACAGAATATTGTGTCGGGGGCAAGGGAGGGAAAAGTTTGCCAATCATTTACTGCACTATTCCCAGGAAGGAAATATAAGTTTGTCAGCTGAAATGAGAACAGTCTAATAAGGTTCGCATTGCAGTCTTTGATATTTCCAGCACCTTTACAGTGGTTTGTAGAACGTTTGCTATTTCCAGAAAAATATCAATAGAAATCAAGTGCTGGCTACCATCTTCAAGAACAGGCTGATACTGTAATTTGGGTTTGGGTACAATGAGAAGCACACAGCAAGAACGTATCACAAGGGATGTGTGGAGAACATCAAATGCCTGGTAGATCAGGGCTCTGTTGGACTGCCATGTCTTTTTCTTTCTTACTGCTGCTGTGTGACTAAGATTGTAAATAGTCTTCTGCTGAGATAGAAAGAGGTCGACATTGGAATGGGACAAAAATAATTAACCTTAATTCTAATTGTAATACCGCTTACTGTATATTCTTAAATTCATTCATCTGGGCCATTTACTCTTTACCGTTACGATCCATTAGTCTTATATTAATTCCAGAATTTACAAAAGGTACAAAACTGAAATGACAATCTGCAAATTAAGAACAACATGGAGTGAAAACATTAAGACTTGCAAATGGGAACCTCGATCCCATCAGCTGTAAAAGCAGTACCAGAATATTGTGGAATGAACACTAGAAAATAAATATACAAAAAATAAATATTTAAGGACCTGGTTATAGTTTTAGGTTTGGAAAGAAGTGTAATACTGTCTCATTACTACTAAGCGATATTATTTTCTATTAATCTCATTTCAGTTTTCACATTTTGAAGGCCAAAATACACAAAAGCAGTAACAAACCAGGTCTTAGCTTGAAAAGAGTAATTAAAATAAAAAGAAAACCTATTCTTACAACAACATTGTGAAAAAGTGTCTTTAAATTATGGTTTTGACCTTCTAGCCCAATAAACACTGCACTACTATAATAATTTAGGCAAGAGCATTTAGAAAAGAAAAAATCAATACCTGCCACAAACACGGTATTTAAATACTTAAACTGTTTCATTAAATATTCAGCACACTGCTAGAAAAATCAATAGAATACTGACAATAAAACAGCAAGCAACAAGGAAAATGATCTGCGTTAATCCAAAGAAAGGGAAATAGATTTTTGTTTCACAGACAACTGAATAAGGTCAGATCATTTGATGAAGCTCTGGGAGGTTTCCAGCTGTCAGTGTATAGGAATGTTGACAAATGCAAGATACTAATACAGAGAGCAATCTATATTAATGTGTAACAAATCAAGCATACATTTTTACCATGTATGGAAGAGAATAATAATTTGCTCCTCAATTGGGCTTCCAGGGGATAATTGCAAAAGCGTTTTGTTTTGTTAGGTTGTTTTTTATTTAGAAAAGAGACTGATTTATAAATAATTTTTTAAATTTTGTTTGTGTCATTTAAGACTTTTTCCACCCTTTTGACTTTTGAAGTCCTGTGAGCTTTTAATGTAATGCCCACTTTATTTAAAAGTGATAACTGATGTTTTAGCCCACATCAGTCATCATTCACAAAAAAAAAAGTGGAAGGATAACTTACTTAAAGTGTCTTCATCTTCTGTGGTTGTAGTTCCAGGGCTCAAATATTTGAAAGGACCAATGAAAGCAGATAACATACTGACTCTCTCTGTAAAGAAAAAAAGTAAGAAACACAATTAGAAATACTTTTGTTGATATCTTACTTTTTCCAAAATACTGTGTAACTTCTTTTCACTAGGAACGACAACTCTCAAGATCAAAGCGTGATGGACTATTATGGTGCGGATATTGGCTTAACCTGCTTGGCTGAGGGATAACTAATTACTGACAGCTGAGTACGATTAAGCTTGGTTGTTGTCATCCCTCCTGAACTTTCGGCATAAACTCCATTTATTGTGAAAAAATTATCAAGACTGGTTGACTTCTTTATTTATAGTTATAAGAACGAATAAAATTAAGTGTCTGAACTACAAATTTGATGTTAACATCAGACACCTGACAAAAACAAAACAGACTAGTGAGAAGCTGTACCTGAAAGCAAGACAACCATATTTGCATATGATCATTTTACTATAATATGTGCCATGACTCTGTGAAGATGTCATGACAGCTGTCAAGATAACAGAATGTTCTCATGAATATAAACATGAATAAGGTCTATTAGGCCCATCTTACTTAGCTTCACTGGTAATCTAAATGATGCTCACTCATGATCTAACTGGTTTTTAAAAGGCTCCAGTATACTAGAGTCTACAGATTGACATGGTAAATAATTCCAAATAACCATCACAGTCAAAACGTAGTTCATGCAAGGCACTTGCAGTTGCTTAGACATGTAAAGTGCTATATACGTATTATTTACTTAGTTATTTATTGTTACTAAAATGTACAGACATTTTTGTCAATTTTAATGTCCATTTCACAGCAGTATTAGTGACTCAGCTAAGCAGCTTTGTTAATCAAGTGTTTCTGATACAAAGTATGAAGTATTCTGCTACAAAACATCTTTTGCAGGCGCGTTTATTAATTATAGACATTATAATAAACAACTGGCCTGATAAACATCAATCTTGAGGGCACCTAAATTACACCATCATTGATCAAAATGAAAAGGGGTAAACGGGAAAAAAACATGGCATAAAGTAGGACAACTCAAGAGTAATCTTTTTCTATTCTGAGTGAGAGAACTAAACTGAATACTTTATAGACTCCCTATTCAAAATGTTTGACATAAAATAGGCTAGAATTTCTGCTATAAAATGTGGTTTAAACAGCTATAAAGCAGAGGTTTACAAAGAAGTCCCTAGTTCTCTTTTCAGACTGCTTTGCTTGCACCTGTCTTCTTGTTGTTTGCAGTACAGGTTCCTATTAAGGATGTTGCTCGGTTCAGTGGTTTTGACGCAGACAGAATGAAATTGACAGGCTGAACGGATCCTTAATTAGCTCCTTCAGATCTGAACATTTCTTAATGATCAATAGTTTTAATGGTCTGACTATCCAGCAAGAGAAGGAAAAGTGATAAAAACAAAAATGCCAATTCATTTCTGACAAGGATGAGAGGGTTCAGTGGTAAGCATATGGCCTCTGACACGCTACACAATATATCACCTGTTGAAGGATTTGTTTATTGCTCACAGTTTATTCTTAAACTATGTGCCTTTTTCATGTCTCTGTCAATAGCAGAGATAAAAATGAATGTTTACTCTTACACTGGGCTCCTTTATCTGAAAGACAAATAACATGATTGAAGCCATGAAGTCTATTTAAAGTGTGATGTTGACAAGTTTAATTAGAAAGATCACAATGACTAGTTGATAACCGACAAACACAAAGGGGATTTTATGTGTTTAATAAAAGTTTTGAAGGAAAAACCAGCTACTAATAATGTTTGAAAAAATAATCATTCAATCAGTGCCTCGGAGTGTATTCAGAGAGTCAAAGAGAGAAAAATGATAAAAAACCCAAAGCACAACAATGTCTTTTTGGGTGACTTTGAGAGAAAGAATGTTCACCAGGTACCTAAATTAAAAACTTAATTAACATAAAATTAATTTGAAAATGAAAAGAGCTCAGTATTTCTTAGGAATGCATTTGGAGCAATTCTTCAAATCTGCAATTCTGCCTAATCAGCGTTTTCCTATATGGAAAAACTTAATGGGCTAAAACACTTCATTGTGTACTTGTTAACTTGTTAATAATATAAAAAAGCACATTAAAACATGAAAAAATGCCAATTGTTTTTTTTACTGAATAAAGAGCCTTAAACACATTTAATAGACTCTAGTTATACTATGATCTGTACATACATAATTTGGTTCTAGATTTAGTTATGATAATGCTAAATGCTTATACTGGTACAGTACTACAGCACATTCCTAATATCGAGAGCAAGTGTCAACTGGGAATAAAACAGACTTCAACTCATCTACAGTAATATTTATTTAGTTGTGACATGATGCTTTTTAAATTAATTTTTCTATTGGAAAAACATCAGTAGTTTCTATACTCTGACACTTAATTTGGAAGAAAATTAAGCAACAATTATCAAAATTAAGCAACAAACTATCGTGTTTAAAGGACAGATTGCAAGATTAAATACCACATTTAAGGATAAAACTCTAAAGGAGCTGCTTGCTGTGGTATCTACACTTGCTATTAATTGGAATTGCTTTGGATGTCTTAGAAGCTGTTAAATGAAGGGAGTAGCAGCTAATGGTTAGAACAGCAGTGTCTCTAAATTTTTAATCCTGTGATTTGGATATCTTTTGAACCGTAATAGATAAACTTCATGCTCAGTTAGAACAAGCACTGACAACAACATAAACGACAGGAAAAAGTAGTTACAGCAAAAAAAAAAACAATGATGTTAATTTTTTCTCTTGGGCAAAGACTTTTATAAGCTTTACAATTCTTTAATGTATTTTTTATTATATCTTCCTGCCTTGGGTTCTTCCTACTTAGTCAACATCTTCAGTTAAGTGATCAGGTCCACAGAGTTCTAATGCTTTTCTCTACTTACTTAAAACAAATATGACATTAGCCTACCAATGAAAGGTACAACTAAGGTAAAGCAGTTGATACAAGACTCATTTCTTGACATCTGAATGCAGCATGCTTAAGCAGATACAGTACAACCTGTGTGTCAGAAAACAGAGAAGAAGCCAGATGCTGCAAATTTACAACTTTCTAACAGAGTCATATTGTAGCATACTGTAATTAATAATTTATTGTACATGCTTTAAATCTAACCTTTATATAGTAGTATATTTTGATGGCTTACTCTTACCACCACATTGTACATCTGAAAGCCTGTTCAAACAGAAGGACTGAATATTAAAATAAATTATGTCTACTCTATGGCTTTCCAATAGTGTAGTCATTTGGAACTGTGAAGTTTAAAAGGAGTATTAACATTTATCTGACATACCAAAAAAAAAAAGTCTGCAGTTTCCTCACCGACTGATGGTATCGGCTGCAGCTGAACAAAAATTGTCATTTCAAAACTTTCAAGAAGACTTTGACCGAGAGATGAAAAAAACATTTGATGCAAGCAGTGTTCATTGTGTTTCTCTTGTGGCAGCTGAGTTTACATGTTTGAGGAGACAAATATCAACAACACTGATTTGCTAACAGATCAATAGGGGCACCAAGTCGCAAACAGGCACAGTAACTTAGTTGCACAGTTCTGAACATTATTTCGAATGTACTACTGTACTGTATATACTACAGTATACAAAGGAACAAGTAATAGGTTTATTCCATGCTGAAAAAAAGAAGAAAGAAAACACAATGTCTTCTTTTTTTCAGCATGGAATAAACCTATTACTTGTTCCTTTGCAGCCTAAACATGCTGACGCAGCTACACACCTGAACTACTATAGTATACTGTATACTATAGCCATATCACCCTGCAACTCACAACTGGCAACCCACTGAAGCTAAGCAGGTGTGAGCCTGGTCAGTACCTGGATGAGAGACCTCCTGGGAAAAACTAAGGTTGCTGCTGGAAGAGGTGTTAGTGGGGCCAGCAGGGGGCGCTCACCCTGCGGTCTGTGTGGGTCCTAATGCCCCAGTATAGTGACGGGGACACTATACTGTAAACAGGCGCCGTCCTTCGGATGAGATGTAAAACTGAGGTCCTGACTCTCTGTGATCATTAAAAATCCCAGGGCGTTTCTCGAAAAGAGTTGGGGTGTAACCCCGGCGTCCTGGCCAAATTTCCCATTGGCCTTTACCAATCATGGCCTCCTAATAATCCCCCTCTATGAATTGGCTTCATTACTCTCTGCCCTCCTCCCCACTAATAGCTGATGTGTGGTGAGCGTTCTGGCGTACTATGGCTGCTGTCGCATCATCCAGGTGGATGCTGCACATTGGTGGTGGTGGAGGGGAGACCCCATTACCTGTAAAGCGCTTTGAGTGGAGTGTCCAGAAAAGCGCTATATAAGTGTAAGCAATTATTATTATTATTATCCTTTTATTCCATCCCAGTTTTTATTAACTTCATGTTATAAGTTTCAAATATAAAACCATAAATCTGTCTGTTTTAAGCATCCTAGGCTTGTCAAAGAGTTTCACAGGTTCTGTCAAATCATCCAGGTGGATCCTGCACATTGGTGGTGGTGGAGGGGAGTCCTCATTACCTGTAAAGGCTCTGGACCTGTACACATAACATTGTACAGGTCTTCTGTTGCCTAAAACAACCAGATTTTCAGAGACCTCAAAGGAGATTTCCAGGAGTGTGAGGTAGTGAACACAGCAAGATGATCAGGGTCCAAAGTAGTAAAAAGAAAACCCAGAAAGAGCAAATGTTGCAGTGGATCACTTTGGGAGGAATGGTGGATGTCAAGCAACCGATAGGGCAGTTCGGGCTAGAGATAGCTGTGAGCCCCACTTTCTAATTGAAGCAGGATTATCGGTTCAGGATATTGCTGCCTTTTAGATAGATACTTTATTGATCCCGTGAGGGAAATTGCAGTGCAACAGCAGCTTAACACAGACAACACAGCCACAGTGTAACGAATTATATAATAATAGTACAATACATAAAATACAATACAAGAGTTACTCACAGTCCGGACACACAAAGAACAAACTAGAACAGAACAGTACACAGAAAAATCGTATCACACATATGAATGTAAATACAGATATAAATATAGATATACATGTATTGCACAGGTCCCTGGCATATTGCACAAAAAACGGTTGTAAACGGGAAAAAGAAAAAGAAAGAGAACAGATGTAGCAGTAGATGTGTAGACGCGTTCAGTCCAGAAACAGGTCACTGTCGATGTTGCCTCTGCCCAGACGCAAGGTGGATGCGTTGTACAGTCTTATGGCAGAAGGCAAGAATGACCTCCTGTAGCGCTCCCTGACGCACCGTGGATGAATCAGTCTATTGCTGAACGTGCTCTTCATTTCTGCAAGCCTGTCATAGAGGGGATGGGAGAAGTTGTCCATGACGGCCTCTAGTTTGGACATCATTCTCCTCTCAGCCACTACCTCCAAGGGGTCCAGGTCAGACCCAATGACAGAGCTTGCTCTCCTGATGAGCTTTTCCTGGATTTATTAGGCGTGTTGATATAGTATTCTTTTAACAGTAACTTGTGTAAGGGATTACTTTTTACTTTCACAAAAACTTTAGTAATCACATACATTGATCCAAGTCATTTGCATAGTTTCTATGTGTACTTCTACCTTATGTCTTAAAAGCAATTTCCTCCTACTTCTTATTCATTTAAAAAGTAATCGATTACATACAATGACTTTTAAATGGAATGGATTACTTTTTTAAAGTAATTTTCCCCAGCACTGTACAGACATTAAACCAAACATTAAATTCAAGAACATGTTAAACAAAAGTGATAACATAATCACCCCGAACAGTATACAGGATGTTTTGTGTTAATACCTGTGCTTAAATATTTGAACTGTAAAAACTAGAAAGATGGTGACAACAAAACTAAAACCTCTTAGTTTAGTTGATCAGGCCGCTTCTGTCTATGCTCTTCCAACCAGCTGATTAAACTTGAACTTACTCCTCTGTCCAGCTCCTTAAGAGATGTATGTCTTAAGAGATCTGTCATACTGTATCTTCCTTCTCAGTGAGCTTTGAAGAATGAGTCAGCAGAATCTTTGCACGTAACCATTTGTGCTTTTATTAGGATTGCTATTGTTTGCTGTCAGACACATCACAACAGAAAGATTAGGGTTCTGTCCCAGATTCACTGAATACTGTTTCCTATCTCTCTCCCTAGTCCTTCTTCCCCTTAGTCAGGTGCAACCCTAAATACATACTGTCAGGGCAGTTTTTATGAGAAACCTTGTCTTAATTACCACTTCACTTGAAATTGATTTTTCTCTATTAACTGAATGTGTGTGCTATAGCATTATGTGTGAATACTAAATATACTTTTTTATTTTCTCTGCAACAAAAAACGTAGTATTAAAAACTTGAATATTGCTCTCTATTTTTTTTAATTAAATTCACCCAATTGATCATCATCAAGATTTTTAAGAAGCATTTTTTCCCCCCCGTAGAGCTTAATGGGAATGGTTCTGAATGCCTAAGATTGTAAATCTGTTTTAATATTAAAAAATATCAGGTCTAAAAAGAACAGGAAAGTAAAACAAAATACGTATATTGCAGTATTACCAAGATCAAAGAATGACTGGGTTAGAAAAAGGACACCATTACAGAAGGAGGCATAAGTTTTAATTGCACTGACCATCATCAAGATTTTTAAGAAGCATTTTTTCCCCCCCGTAGAGCTTAATGGGAATGGTTCTGAATGCCTAAGATTGTAAATCTGTTTTAATATTAAAAAATATCAGGTCTAAAAAGAACAGGAAAGTAAAACAAAATACGTATATTGCAGTATTACCAAGATCAAAGAATGACTGGGTTAGAAAAAGGACACCATTACAGAAGGAGGCATAAGTTTTAATTGCACTGACCTTAATGATTGGATCCTAAAAAAATAGATCTTGCTTCTGAAAGCAGGAGTACACTTCAAAACTTTCAAAAATTAACTAATATGTAAATGTAAAGCTTTCTCTTCACTTTCCTTTAATCAAAAAAGAAGCAAGGGTATGCACAGAGCAGCTGTAACTGGTTAGTAAATATGGCCCTCTCAGTGTATCACTAACACAGTTCAGTAGTCCAGTATATATATTTTTTTATTGCCATGAGCTAGAATGCAATCTCTATGACTGAATGTCACTTCTTTTCAGTTACAGCTATTACTTTCCTAACTGCTTCAATATGGGGATCTCTAAAAGTATTACAAGGTGGTTACAGTGTGTGTCCAGAGTTGGCATTCTCTCACCGATATAACATAAGAAAGCAATATGAGAAGAGCAGCACAGGGCAGGAATGGATTTTCTTTAAATTGGAAATACTTATGTTGTTCTCCATTAGATTACAAATCGCTCGATGTAAAAATCAAATTCAGTCCTGCGAAACCAGATCTCGAGAGCTTTTTAATTCTGTTTGAAAGGAGGAACATATTTTTGACATTTACTTTGAGGGGGAGTACTTGCAGAAAAACTGTGAAGGTATTATCAGTTTATTCACACCTGATATATAGTGTGATTTATTACGTTACCACAAAGCAACAGTGTTCTGGGGATTGTGCTTAAATCACTTCTAAATTATAAGGAGGAAATTGTTTTAAGTACTCAATTCCTTCTTCTGGTTTATTAAATTTGAAATGTGGATTACTTTTTCTTTTATATTTGTGCTTTTTTAACTGAGTTTTTCACTCCAGTAAAAAAACAGTAATCCTAGACAGTTTCATCATTCAGATTTATGAAGCTTGAAGTGCTTTCAGATGACTGTGGGGGGAAAAAAAAGATCTTTGTTGCAATACTTGTACATTGTTAAGGTCTTTAAAGATCACATTTTAATGAGAAGGCTCAGTTTACAAATTTAGCATAATTATTTAGTTTGAGTGGTTTGATTGCAGTCTATGCAAAAGCATCCACAGAACATTTTAAAACTGCTTTGTTGACTATAACAATTATCATAGCATGTTAAATAAAGCCTTTCAGTAATGGGTAAAATATTAATGGAACTTTAGAGCTAATTCCATGCAGAAAACAAAGAAGGAACACAATGTTTTTGCTGTTGAGACTATAGAATACCTGATATTAAAAAAAGGAAGCTAGACTACTGCATAGGTGGGACACGAGTCTGTTGCAGTACACACCCACCAAACAAACTGATACAGTGACAATTTAGATATACCAATTCACCTTGTCATCATGCCTTTGGAGGGAGGGAAAAACCAGTGCACTCTATGAATGCAGGATTTTACAGTTTGCAGTTTATATCACTGTACTCAGGAATATTCCTCCTTGAAGAAACCACAAAGTGTTTTTAAAATGTTCTTTCATTGTTGTGATTGGATTGATGACAAACAAAAATCATAACAGAATTAACCAGGCATTTTTTACAATGTAGCCCTGTTGTATGATTGGATAAAGAAAGGTGTGGTTACCTCCTTTTTATTTTGATACATGTAACAGATACTACGTTTACCCCTCCCCCCCCCTTGCCATAACGTTTCATAAGTTAAAGTATAATATTGTCTGTGCTGGTCACATTAACAAACATTTTGACCTTTTCCATTCCTTGGGGATCAGTAAAATAATTCTACTATATGTCTACATGGCTCTCTGGGTAAATGACAACCATGGCATGCAATTTTCTCATTGTATATTTGAATTAAAGTCATTGTGCGTTAATCAATTATTTGTACTGTGTAGTCACTCATGTTTAAAAAGCAATAGTAACTGCAAAAGGAATGTGTTAATAAGATCAGTGTGTTTGCAAAGCTGATTGTATAAACAGGGCTTTTCACTAATCTGTTCAAGGAGAAACATTTTTCCTTTACTCAGACCAATGGCAAATATGCTAAACAAACATCCTATTAATGCAGAGCATGCCTTACAATTAATGTATTCTTTAGTGATGGGAGCCAATGAGGGCAATGAGGGCCTGAAAATTTGCATTTCAGATCTAAGTAGAAAACATGTAAGATATTATAAATATGAAACCTGGTTAGTCATTGTTAATTACATACTGTAAATTCCAATGACACAATCATCAGGTTTCCAATTAAACTTTTTTTCATAGTTTGAAGAGCACAAGAAGACACTTCTGGGTATGCCATTCTTTAACCTTGCTCTTAGTTTTGTGAAAGATTTCATACATTTTCATTGTTTTATTGTTTCAATGTACTTCTAATGAGAAATCTCTTTTGAACATTGTTGTAGATTCATTTTATAGAGATATACAGAGTCCATTAGAGAGAGAGAGCACTGGGTGCTCAATTAAAATGGATCACAACAGAAGACGTTGAGACTGTTCCTTTGATGGTATGTCAGGAATTAAGGTTTTAATGACAAGAAACTGACCCAAAATTTAAAATTACATTATGGATATCTCATAGCACTCATCTTGCATAGCTAAGAAAACAACAAAGCCCTAAATCAAAGGGGATCATCTGCTGCTGTGGGGAGTTGAACACTCCTGATAGTCCTAGGGGACTGGTGTCTCATCCTACACACTGTTAAATAGGACTGAGGACCTTTGCCATTTGTTTGAAGGCATGGACAATCCGGTTAATCAATCACTTACACTGTACAGATCTTGTTAAGTAAATATTTTAGAATGGTGTTTATTTTTTGCCAAACATATTTCATAAATAGTTTGCAATATCCTTTATCTAGAGGAATATAAACAAAAATGAAATCTCACAAATACATATGAACGGAAATACTTGCAGTTCACCTGTGTGAAAATATAAGCTTCATAAAGGGCAGACAAATATAAATCAATCAAAATTTTACCTGATTTTGGATTAAGTTACTTGGAAATTCTTGCAAAACATTCCAAGGAGAACCTAACCGTAGCATAGTACTTACAAAATCTTTTCAAGACACACCTGACTGGTGTAACTTACGTCTGTTATAAAATCACTCAGGCTGCACGCTTGCTGAATTTATGTGCAGTTTATTTCTAGACTAAGCTACAATAGCAGTATACGAATATATTTTTCCCTCAACACACCGGACCTCCTAGAACTGGGGGAGAGAGGACAGAGTAATTTATTTCCCTCAGCAAAAGAAAATAGAAATCTGGGTTAGACTCGTAAACATGGCGGACAATCACACTCCCAGGAGGGTGCCAGTACAAATTATTAGAGAGGATAAGCTCCCTCTCCTTCTACCAGTACTAAAGAAGGCAATGAGCCCCATCAGATTTCCCCACAGATCAACATAACAAATGGGTCAAATGAATAACTTGAGACACTAAAACATTAGGGAAGAGCCGTTGACTTACCTCTACTCTGGACTGAGTATTAAGCTTTGGTGGAAGTCACAGGAGGGGAAAAAAACTCTCATTTCTAAAATGCATATCAACGCTTCAGTCTGCACTCTGATTAATGCATTAAACTTCATCATATGCATTTGACGTACTGTAGCTACTAAAACAGCTAAATTTAAAAAAAAGGATTGAGTGATATCTTTGCGATATTGATATTGTCTTATTATGTGATATATAATATTATACAATCTCCAGTGTAGACTGAGTTTACAAACACATAATTTTGATGCTACTATCAAAAGAAATAAAGCAAGCACTAAATGAATGTATTTTCCATACAATAGTATGATATTGTATTGTAGTGTTTCGGAGATAGCATGGTGGCACAGTGGTTAGCAGTGTTCCTTCACAGAGCTGGGGCCCTGGGCCCAATTTCAGGGGTGGATCGACTCTGTATTGGATAAAGTGGTTAGAAAATGGATAGATGATTGTTTGGGTGATATGCAATATTTGTTGGATTATTATTATGTCATATACAGTATAGCACAGTCCAGTGTAGCCTGAGTTTATAAACAAATAACTCTGATGCTATTATGATATTTTCAAAAGAAATAAAATAAGCAACAAATAAACATTCATCCAATATCTAACTACTTTATCCAGTCGAGGGCCACAGGGTAGCCAATGTCTATCGCAGCAATGGGCACAAGCCAGTATACGCGCAGAATGGAATCCCAGACCATCTCAGGGCACACACAGACATGCACACACTCACATTATAAAAAAAAAAGTATTTTTTATTTTCATCTGGAGTTCACCTGGAGTGTTAACAATCATTACAAACCTTGTTGTAATTAAATGAAAAGGTACAGTAGTGATGTAACATGAAAGCAAATGATTTCAGGGTTAAACTCTAGTCTTCATTAAAAAAAACAAACTCTTTTCCTGCATTTTTTTGCTCTACTTTCCAGTTCTGAAAATGGAGATGAAGCGGAGCGCTAGAGTCTATGAATATCTGATTTTTTTTTTCTTACACTGGAATGAACCAATGTATTCCGAAGCTGCTGTACTGTCTTTGGACAGTTGAGGCTCGTTGCAGGCAAACAGGTGGTAGTAATGCGTGGCATGTGGGTGTGTAAAAGAGCAGACGGACTGATATTTAGCACCTGATTAACGGCAGAGAAGACAGAAGAGCAGGACCATCTGCTTTACATGTGTTATCTTGATCTTTGCCAAGGCCAGTGGTTTAGGTTGCTCATAACAGGATACGGGCAGCATTCCTAATCCCTCCTGCCGTTTAATTCTATCACTGGGGATGGCAATCGCCAATCATACAGCACTACACATGGTGACATTAATGAGATACAATCAGCTTTATTGCCCGCTCACATCACATATCTTTAGCATCTTTTGCAAAAATAGGGGAATCCTACCACTTTTGTGTTTGAGGACAGAACAACATCTACTGTATAATCTATATGATTAAAACATCAAAATTTTTACAAGGCTTCAGAATTGAGATGGATCTTTAAAGCCAGGTATTGTATTGAGTATCGCAATACATTGGGCCAAAAATGCTTGACCTTATTTGTCATGAAGCATTGTAAAAGGTGTGTTAGGGGTCATTTTTAAAACTTCATGTTCCAGAGCAACTGTAATGGATATCTTATAGGTGCAAATCAAGGTGGAGGTAAGACAATGAACATAATTAAGATCAACTCATATGAAATAAAATAATGTTTTCTCTTTCTTTTAAAATTAATTTTGGAAAATTATCAATATTGGTTAGAAAGTAAAGGGAGAACAGTAGAGCTTAACTGAAGCTAATTTTTAAATGTATTTTATTTATAAAATCCCATTATGTTTTAAATAAGGTGTAGTACTGTATCCCATAAATGTACAATGTGTGACAAGTCAATAAATAATTTTAAAAATTGCTCCTCATTTTAATTCTAGTACTTTAAAGTTGTAGACAGCACAAAGAAAACTTAAGCAAGAGATTAGCTAAAAGTGTTATCAAAATTACAAAACTGGATTAAATGTTAGTTTAAAATGAGGGAAAGTGGAGACATCGTAAGTTTGCTACAAAGGCGGTTTCAAAGCAGTGCTTGAACACTGAGTGTCTTCTTGATAAGCTTCATTGCAAGATTACAAAGACTTAATTGGAGGAAACAAAAATGTACAAGCTCCTTTGGTCAATTAGAAAATATACCTTTGCTGTTTATGTTCAGTTCCATAGCAAAAAGGATGACAGGGCTCTTGTAAAAAAAATATACTTGACTAAGATGAGTGCAACATAAGAGGCCTCAGCTAACATGTTTGGATAATGACTCTGAACTAGCAGTCAACAGGGAAAGTGCCAAACAATGATGGCAATGCTCTCAAATAATTTAGCTAAAAGAAAAAATAATGGGAGTTGTAACTTAAGCTTAAAGCATTCAAACTGCTTTGCGAGTCCCAGCGTCACATAAAAAGACATTTTTACTTCTGAAAATCTTTAAGTACATACTGTAAGAAGCCTGTGCTAAAAAGGCAGCAACAAACTGAATGCTTTATTTTTCTGTATGAAAGAAAACAGTTTTTACACCTGCAACCATAAAATCCTACCCTTCTCCTACCATCATACATGACATATACTTTACAGTAGAACAGTCCACTTATGCAACATTTCATGCTTCCATCCTTGCGATTTGATTTCTGATGCAAAAAGCTCATCTGATCATGTTTGCATGAATAACCCTATGCAATAACAATCATTAAACAGTTAATCGCAGATTTTTTTTTTGCAACAGGCTCACGGCTCATGATTTCCCCACTGATAAATGACAGATTTAATGCATGATATATAAAGTATTTTTATTTAATATTTATGAAAGCTTTGATCCACAAGACTCAGGAATTTACAATTGTCTTCATACAAGAATTGTGTGCATTATCTGTTGCTGTAGTAGAATGATAACAAGTAGTCTACTGTGTTTATCTAATTTACAAAGTAAAGTATTTACATGTTAGGGATTGTCTTGTTAAGAGGTTTAGGAGGCAAGCAGGAGATGATATTCACCTTCTTAAAAACAAGGTGAAATTTGGTTGTGAATGATACATAGTCATGAGATAAAGCAACAAAGGACAATGTGGAGCTCTCAAAAAAGCATTTGCAGAATGAAATTAATTGCTTTATGTTGGCACTTTGCTTCATTCAGTAACACAGAACAAGGAAACCACTTCCTTTTCCTTCTTTTGTATCCAAAGGAATTAGCTCCATAAGTCAAATATAAAAATAAGATCCCAATAGTAAAAATTGTACTGATGGAATTACAAAAGAATTTCTGAACATTTCATATTTTAACTCCATGTTTGTGTTTGAAAAAAAAAAGTGAAGCATCCAGCACCCACTGTTTTCTTAAATGCAAAATCCCACAGTTAAGGTGCCCTAAAAGGATCAAGTAACTATGCAATGGCTGTTCCGTTTCCATCCATGCAATCCTTTATCCACTTCGCTTTCCATTCCTCCAAAATTTACCTCGATAATGTAAAGCATTAATAATAGCGAAAAGCAATGTAAATTGTTGTAACCTACAGTATGTGTGTGCTGTCTATCTGTCTTCCTGTATCTACAAACTAGACTGCAAGTGGCTGTAACCAAGAGGATGCTGTGTAGTTTCTCATAGAGCAAGCTCAAAACTGCATCCTTCTTTGTCTCCCATTCTCTGGTCAATGCTCCACCAGCAGCTGGTCGGACTGATCAGAAATGTGTCCACTCTGGATGGTTCTAAACACAACTGACTGCTACTGGTGAGATTGGCTGTATTGCTTCCCCTCACAACTCCACACAAACCCCAACTGTGCAGGAGACGGGAGAATCCTGGCAATGTGGGAGCACCCTGAGCTGCATCCAGCTGTGTTAAATAGCTCTGTAAAATCTGCTGATCAGGTTAATCATAAAGAACAGAGGGACGGATGGCAATGCCACTCAGTGATCTTAAATCTCCTTGGTTCAATCTTGAGCTGCAGACACAAAGGAGAGTAAAATGTGATCTGATGTTTTGTGAGAAAAAAAGCTCAGATTAAAATTTTCAAAGAAATGGTAATAACTTGATTTTCCTTTAATATATGTGATTTTGCAGACTTTAAAAATGTTACTGTACCATTATGAAATCATCCTCACATTTGAAGGCAAAGACATTGAATGATAAAGCACAGGTAGCACAGGAAAATCTTTGGTTACCCGGAAGAAGAAACACAGGACATAATTTCTGTATTTTAAGACAACATTTGATCTCTGCATAACTCATAGCCATTTATAAAATCATCCAGTAAAGGTTTAATCATCAAGTAAAGGTTTATTCCATGCTGAAAAGAGAAGAAAAGAAACACAAGGTTTCTGCTGTGGAGCCTTCTTAGGCTGACACCTTGTTCCTTTGCAGCCTATGCATGCTGACGCAGCTGCCTACTTCAACTATTTAATTTTTTGATGACCTAATCAAAAATATAATGCCCCAACACATAAAGTAATTATGCACTAGAGTAAGTGCTATCAGACATCTTTGTGACTTTTTCTTAGCATTTATCTTTGTCTGCTTCACAAAAAATAAACCTAAATCTGATCTAATTTACAGCCTGTGTTTTATGGTTTCCATTATGTATGTAATCAGGCTGAATGTTTACAGTTTTTTTGTTCAGCAAAAGTAACTGCACCAATGGTCCCAGAATGCACAGATGGGACAGCGACGGTTTTTCATTGCCTGTTCCATACGATAGAACTCAACACATCTGGTATGCAGTGAAAAGCATCTTTGCACTAATTTATTTGTCACTATATATTGAAAGGACTATCTGTCATTCTGCCATGCCTTAGTTGAATGGTGATGTTTGTAGACATGGCTAGTCACAAGTTTCGGATGCTGGTCACTTGGGACATACTTATAGCTGCCAGCCTGTTAGGCACTGAAATCAAAAAAGGAAGCAAACATGGTAAAATCTTTTCAAAGCTTTAAAGGAGACCTCCCATTTCAGCTTAAAATACAAAAACTGAAACTATGCATTTGTTGTTATCCTATATTTTTATGCTGAGAAATTTAGGGAACCAGATAAGATTAAGTGCTTGCTTATAGCAAAGTTTCTCAGAGGCATATTACATTGTAAGTATACTGTACATACTGTATATACTACTGAAATTTTTGACAGTATGATCCATCCATTTCCTGAATGCTTTATCTGAAACAGGGTCATGAGGGAGCCTATCCTGGGAAGCTACGGGTGCAAGGTGGGATAGACCTCGGACGGGATGCCAGTTCATCGCAGGACACACACAGACACAAAACATTCACACACTCACACCAGGGCCAATTTTTCCAGGAGCCAATTAAACTATTAACATGCCTTCGGACTGTGGGAAGGAACTTGAAAACCCAGAGAAAACCTAAGTGAACACAGGGAGAACATACAAACTCCAGGAATTGAATCCAGGACCCCAGTGCTAAGAGGCAACAATGCCAACCACTGCATCATCGTGCCCCCAGGACGATATACTGTCAAATAAAAATTAAAATGGCTCCATTAACTGAAGACTCTGAGAAATGTTTTAGCATATCTGTTATTGAGTTCAAATTCAATAAGTGATGTGCTATAAAGACCAAAAACCCTTACAAAATAGTCTGCAGATAAAACACCACTGTTTTATCTTTTATCAAATTACAGAAAGCACAAAGCCAACAAACGCCATTTGACACATCTTAATATCAGCTGAAAAGCTTTCTAATTTTATATAATGTGCTAAATGTGTCTGAGCACTAAACTGAATAATTGCAGCATGTTGAAACATTTAGATTTTCAATTATATGCCAAGTATACATGTTAATGTGTATGCATGTATAAAAAAAGACTCACTAGGAAGTTCATACACATTCATATGCATAAACCTAAGGGTGTTCTACAAAAGGAGGCAAGCTTGAAGGCTTCCAACCCCAAAGAGACCATATTTTCCATGTAACTGAACACCCTGAAGGGTCTTTTACTTTTAGAAGCAAAGTCAAACACTGTACCTAAAATCGTTTAAAACATTTTTAAGGAAAAAAATAATAATTTAAGACTAAATTAAATGTCCTTACTCTAAAAAAGGGAGGCAAAAATACATACTCTATATACTGTACATAACTGCTACTGAAAAGTGTAAGGTCTGATCAAATTGTGTTGAATATGGTAAAGTCTCACCTGTTTTTGTGATTGAACATCTAATAAATGTATAGCTTTGTAATAAAGTTAGTGAATCACATTGGTTGCTTTCATTCCATGGACACAAGTAGTGTTAAAACACGTTCAAGGACACCTACTGTATATGCTCACGTAGGGTCAAGACTTTTGGACATTAAAATATAATTGAGAAAAGTCTTTTTTTCCTGACAATTTTTCAGAAAAACATCTGGTTCCTGTTATAAATGAAATATATTTCGAAAATGTTGTACATGCATTTCATGCAGTCATAACAAAGAAGAGGATTTAAATATCCCTTTTTATCTACACATAGCATTATCCCTATTAGCCTATACAGCAACTAAACTACAGTCCTGAAAGTGATTATCTTAAAGAACACAGAATAGTTCGATACAATAGAATTTCAGAGTAAGATTTCTTCTCCCTTGTCAGTGAGAAACAGTAAAAAATAAAATAAAACAACAGCAAAATAAAGGAAACAAAATTAATTTGAACAGGATTTAAATACAAAGAATTGCTTCCTGGAATTAGGAAATTAGGAATTTTTAATGCATTACTCCCAATGATGAGCGCCATCTTATGATTTAAATCATGTCTAAATGGAAGAATTGTCAATCCCTCATTAACAATTATCGACATTGATCCTGTTGTGGATCCTGTGTAAATGCTGCTAAAGGACTATGTACAAAGTATTAACTGGGGGGGGGGGGGTGAATACTTTTGTAAACGAGAAATGTAAGTCTTTCATTCTGGAGAAAAGAATGTTCTTGAATAAAAAATATTTTATGATTCATAAATGTGTTGAATTTATTGGGTTATTTAAGGGAGAAAATTATTTAAATGTGTTAAAATCTGGAGGTGTAACAGGAACAAAATGTGAAAAAATTCAAGGGGGTGAATATTTCATGAAGGCACTGTACGTTTAAAGTTAGAGGAATTCAAACACCTGAAAGTCTTTTTTAGTAATCACAAAGAAAGCATTGACAGATCTATCACCACATGCATCCCTCCAGTACGAATAAATTGGCCATTTGAAAAGCTTTTAAACACATCTGAAATGTGCTCTAAAAATCTGAGATTTTCTTTCCCTTTTAGTGCACTTTCAGATATTAAACTTTTAATATTAGTATCGGAAAAATGAGACTACCCTCAGTAAAGCATGAATGTACGATGCACTATCTAGCATAAACATCCTTTATATAAATATTACATGTAAAGTGGGAAAAAACACTTGAGAACTACAATGAATGGGCAAGCATCAGACTGACATGGAGCAGAATCAGTGTAACAGCGAAAATCTCCACTAAGTTACTTATGCTGTACAAGTGAGAACAGATTTTATGGAACTTGGTTTGACAACCACGGTCAGAGAGTGAAGAAACACTGAATGTCCTATTTACTATCCAATATCCAAGTGGAAATCCAAAGGATAAATTTAGACACATTCTTCCCAATTTTGAGCATAGAGCAGTTTCCTTAATTGAATTCTAAAACAGTGAAGAGATTCCAAACAACTGTTAAATGATACTGTATCTCAAAGAGACAGGTTAAAAGGATTTTGGCTGAATTTCCGTTGTCAAGATT